>NC_062224.1:110075716-110388466 GCF_902686445.1 Sciurus carolinensis | reverse complement strand
AAACAAAAACAAAAACAAAACAAACAAACAAAAAAAACAGGGTTCCATCCTCAGTAGTGTGCACACACAAACACAAAAGGTTTATTTACAAAAGAATATGAAACCATTCTTTGCTCTGTCCATTTTATTGGATGATATTTGAGAAGCCAAAGAAATCTTTGAAATCTTGTACATGTATTAGTGATTAGTAATTAGTAGTGCCATAAACTAAATTGAATGAATATTTGAAAGACTTTTTTTTAAACAGTTAATGTAAATTGTCAACTTTATTTTTTCCAAAAATTTTTGTGACTGTAGACCCTTTACATTTCCATATGAATTTTAGAAGTATCTTGTCCTTGATAGATTATTATTTGTAAAGTAAAAGACATATTTTGTTTATGTAGAGGATGGGTGAGTAAAAGGAAGTGGAAGGCAGAAGTGTAGGAGTGTATTGAATAAAGAGTGGATTAGTTGATCTCTAGCATCCTGAATTCTTCCTTTTTTGTAATGAGAAGTAGATGTGAATAACATTAGATGACTTGAAAGATCCTTCCAACTTCAAGAATTTGAGTCTTTGTAATAGATGGCTTGTCTTCTGATAGCCTCAAACTAGCTGGAAACACCCAAAATATCTTTTTTTATTTTAGTTTGGGTCATCGACCACCATTCTTTTTTTCTTTTTTGTATATGTGTAAGGTGGATAGCATGATATTTTAATATGCATATATATAGTGAAATGGTTACTATAGTAAAGCTGATTAATCAAACTCTCACCTTTCATAGTTATTATTTTTGTGGCAAGAGCATTTAAAATGTCTTAGCAAAGTTTCAATATATTTTTAATATTCTTAGTTATAGTCTTCATGCTGTACAGTGGATCTCTAAACTTACTCATCCTAGTGATTGCAAATTTATACCTTTGACTTACTTCTGCCCACTTCCTTTCCCTCCATTTCTATTTATTTGACTTTTTAAAGGTTCTACATATGAGTGAGATCATACAGTATTTTTTTCTGTCTCTGACTTTTTAAATTTACCATAAATGTCTTCTAGGTTCATTTACGTTATCCCAAATGGCGGCATCTCCATCTTCCCCCTCCTCCTTTTTTGACTTTAGATTACCTCCATGATTTTTTTTACCCTTTCTTTACAACAGCCTCTTCTCTAAGTAAATCAGAGACAAAATAGTGAAGAGCTCAAGATAGCATTAGTCCTGCCTTAAGTCTTGATGTTGTGTGACTTGATAAGCAATGGCCTTTATTTTTTATTTAGCAGTAGCCAGTTGTTATGAGAGGTGATAGATCTAAAGTAATTGCCAAATATGTTAACATTTTTCCCTTTCTAAGCCATCCTTAAAGAAGATCATATACTGGGTTACACCATCCTTATGGTAGTCCAGCAGAGCAACCACGCTGTTTAGATTCATGTTATTACCAATAAAGAACTGCTAGTTTTTGAAATTAACAGAGATTTACTTGATTTGTTCTACAGCCACTGTTGTAAAAGGGTTTGTCCTTTCTGGTCTCTTCTTCAAGTTTGATTGGTTTAATGTAATCTTTGATGTACTTTTTATATATACTTCTGTGAAGCTGGTTAGTATCTTGGCCCTTAGGGCCTTCAACTGAGGCTTTTCCACTATGAGAGTGTCATTGATGTTATACTCTTCCTACTTACCACCTTCCCCTTCACCTCCAGGCACAACCAGTTTTCCATCTTCCAGATTTTGTAAATGTCAGTGTGATCACCTTATTGTGTCTAATGAACTTTGGGTACATAATGATAATGGCAGTGGAGGGGGACAGCAGCAGCACTAGTTGGGCAGGATTCCAGAACTTGAAGCTAGCTGGTGCAGCTAGTGGGGTGCTGGGAGGTATGCGGTAGCATGGGGTATAGGTAACCGAAGAAAAGGGCTTTTTTTAATACTAATTTGTATTCCTTTGTGTATGCTTGGGTGTACACCAAAGTTTTTGTTCATTTTCATCTGTTTTATTTCAATTTTGTCTGTTGATCAACACTTTAGGTTGTTTTACATGTAGGTTATTGTCAATAATGCTTCAGTGAACATGTGAATGCAGTTGTCTCTACAGTGTTCTGAATTTATTTCCTTTGGCTTTAAATTCAGTAGAGAGATTTGGGGTCAGATGATAGTTCTATTTTTGTTTTGTTTTATTGCAGAATCTCCATCTTGTTTTCCATAATGGCTGTACCAATTCATATTGCTCTTAACAGTTATGCAGTTTCCCTTTTCTCCACATTTTTCCCAATACTTGTGTTTTTGATAATATAGTCATCCTAATGGGTGTGAGGTAATATTTCACTGTGGTTTTGATTTGCATTTCCTGAGATGAGTGATGTTGAGTACCTTTTCACATACCTGTTGTCCATTAGTATGTCCTCTTTAGAAAAACATTTATTTAGGTCCTTATTTGAGTTATTTGTTTTCTTTTTTGCTATTGAGTTATATGTGTTCCTTAAATATTTTGGATATTCCTTTTAGATTAAAAGGAATTAAAAAAGGGATTAAAAAAGAAAAAAGTGAAACAACCAAACAAGCCATATATAGTATAAAGATATTCAGTTTGTAAATATTTTCTTTCCATCTGTAGCCTGTCTTTTCATTTTGTTGGTTATTTTATTTGCTGTAGAAGTTTTTTAGTTTGATGTAGCCCCTTGTACATATTTTTGCTGTTATTGCCTGAGCTTTTGTTGTGATATCCACTAACATCATTGCCAATTCTGTCTATCTATATATATATATATATATTTTTTTTTTTTCTTTCTTCTTTTTTCTTTCACTACTGGGGATTGAACCCAGGGCCTTGTGCTTGCAAGGCAAGCACTCTACCAACTGAGCTACATCCCCAGCCTAATTCTAATATGAGGAACTTTTCGCTTGTGTTTTCTTCAAGGAGTTTTGTAGTTTTAGGTTTTATGCTTAGCTCTTGAAATTTTTATCCAGTCATCGTAGCACATGCCTATAATCCCAGCCCCTTGAGAGACTGAAGCAGGAGGATCACAAGTTTGAGGCTGGCTTTAGAAATATAGTGAATTTCTGTCTCAAAGTGAAAAAAAAGGCTGAGGATATGTAGCTCACTGGTAAAATGATCCTGGGTTCGGTTGGGTACTGGAAAGGAAAACAAACAAACAAACAAAAGCAAAAAGAAAACAATAGCAAAAACCACTTTACAGTTATCATTTTAAAAACGTTAGCTTTTTAAACTTAGTTTGAACACAGGTATATAGTTCCCTGAATAAATGCATTTTTTTCTTTATTAACCCTAAGTTAAAAAGATATTTTAGGGGGCAGGTGGTTGAAGCAGTTTATTAATATGTTGTCACATGATTGCTACTTCATACTTTTCATTTAACTTCCCCTTAAGTTTGGATTTCCTGGCTGTGCATTGTCAGAAGAAAAATAGTATGAAAGATTATTTTTATTTTATGGAGTGTTATAATGGCATGATTTTTTATGCAGTTGGTTTCATTTTCTGTCATTGTTTTGTTCCATGAGCATTTGTGAATAGGGAAGAATACAAACTTTGTGCTACAGAATCAGAGATGAGAGATTATTAAAGTGATTGTAGTCATAGCGGGAAACAGGTAGTGCAGGAGGTGTCTTAAAGCAAAAGCTTCAGAGATATATAACCTGGTCTGGGTCAGGTAATGCTGCATAGATCTGAATTATGTTTAAAGAAGGCAAGAGAAATGTTTTTGATAGAGATATGAAAATCTGAGATAGTAAGTCTACCTACCTAGACTCAGTGGCAGCTCCTCATCTCTCTGGAACAGGGCAAAAAGTCCAAAACAGGCGTCTAAGGCATTCCTTATGAATAAAGCTCTTTAACCTCTCACTGAGAGCTTGCTCATTTTTATTTTATATGTTGTGCTTGTGATTTCTAAGGATTTAGCAGATTAGCAATAGGAATAGTTTAGAAACAATAAGGTATTGCTGTAAACACATACTGATAACACTGAGATTATTGACAGCATGATAGCAATTAAGAAATAGGAAAAAAGAAAAAAGTGAAACAACCAAATAAGCCATATATAGTATAAAGAAAACATCATTGGACAACCTTATTAGTTTTAAGGATATTGTGTGTTTTTGTTACCTTTTTTGTCACTGTGACTAAAATACTTGACAAGAACAACTTAGAGGAAGAAAATTTATTTGGGGTTCATGGTTTCATAGGTCTCAGTTCATAGAAGGCTGACCCCATTGTTCTGGGCCCAAGGTGACAGCACATCACTGGGAAAGGATCCAACAAAGGAAAGCTGCTCAGCTCATGACTGGGTCAGGAAGCAGAGGGGCCAGGTGAAGATGAGGGGGTGCTGCAGGGAATGATGCCCCCTTCCAGGTCTCCCCCAGTGACTCACGTCCTCCAACCACGCCCAGCTGCTTAGTTACCACCCAATCACTCCTTTCAGACTAGGATGGACTGATCATGTTAACAGCTCTCATAAAGTAATCATATTACTTTCCAACATTCCTGCATGAATATAGGAACTTTTGGGGTACATCTCATATCCAAACCATAACAAAATGTATTTGTAATATTATAGAATAATAATCAAAGTTCATCACGCTCTCTTTTATCAAGAAAATTTAAATATGTATTTGTTTCTCTAGAGAAATAGAACCAATTGGAGATAGGTAGGTAGGTAAACAGGAGAGGGATTTTTTATGGGAATTGGTCTACGTGTTTAGGAACCTGAGATGTCCCATGCTAAACTATCTACAAGCTGAAGAACCATGGAAGCAGTCCTTAGTTCCAGAGGCCTGAATGGTTTAGGGTGAAGGCCTAAGGACCTGTAGGAGCTGCTGGTTAAAGTGCCAGTGTCTGAAGACCAGAGAACCTGGAGGTCTGGTGTCCACAGACAGGAGAGTGAGTGAGTGAGAGAGAGAGAGAGAGAGAGAATGAGAGAGAATTTGCCTATTCTTTGCCTCTTTGTTTTATCTAGGCCCTCAGCCAGTTGCTTGGTGGCTGCCCACATTTGTAAGGGCAGATCTTCCTTATTCAGGGCACTGATTCAAATGCCATTGTCTTCTGAAAACACACTCACACAACCAGAAATTATGCTTCACTGGTTATCTGGGTACTCCTTAGTCCAGACAAGTTAATGCCTAAAATTAACTATAACTGTACTTTTGCAAAGTTTTAAAGTATTTAAATTAGAAAGATATTTCTATATGAAATAGAATAAAAATAATTTTAGTTATCAAATTGTATACACAGAATGATTGGTTTCCAAAGGCTTTGAATAACCTTAGATTTAATTTTCTTATGACACTCATAGATCTGTAGATTTATGGAATATTAGAAACAGTTCAATACAGTATTTATTTGTATTTGGTACTAAAAGTTATCTGCTTATATAAGTATCAGCATTATTTATTTATTTATTTTTTGGTATTGGAGGTTAAACTCAGGGGCACTCAACCACTGAGCCGCATCCCCAGCCCTATTTTGTATTTTATTTAGAGATAGGGTCTCACTGAGTTGCTTAGTGCCTTGCTTTTGCTGAAACCGGCTTTGAATTCAGTGTCTTTCTGCATCAGCCTCATGAACTGCTGGGATTACAGGTGTGGGCCTCTTCGTCCACCAAGGTATCAGAATTCTTAACCATTTGGATAACAGGTATTTTTAGAGAATGTGAACTGTGTCCTTTTTTTTTTTTGGATGGCACGTAGTTAGGGTCTCAGCATAGATCCCGCCTTGGAAGACTTTCCTGAGACTGTGGATCTGTTAAAAATCTCTCCCAGGTGCTCCCAGAGCATCTTCTTTCCCCTATTGTGATGCTTGTTATATTGGCACTTGTCTGTTTCTTCATTGACTGATAGGCTTTTTGAAAGCAAAAACTGTTCTCTTTAGGGCTCTGACATTTGTCTTCCCTGGTTAATCTTAGCTCTGTGGAGTTGGGGAAGTTATCTGTTAAGAGGAGTAATAGTACTTAACTGTATAGGGTTATTTATCTTGCATAAGTTAATGAGTGTAGGTGTAGCACAAATTCTGGTATATAAATTCTCCTAAGTATTAGTTTTAGTCACACGTGTTAAGTAAATGAATCATGTTATAGCTGAAGTGAATCTACATATCAGTCATTAACCTTAATAAAAGAATCTCTCTTAACATGAATAAAACTAGCTTTATAATAATACAGTTTTAGAGCTGGATGGCAGCAAATTAGTCTCCAAATTAGATTGACAGCTTGAAAAACTTTATCCACTTCTTGTCAGCTTGTACTTATGATGGCAGTTGGTATAAGTACCTTGAAAATAACATCAGTGAAATTTATTGCTAGGGGCTTTAAAGCAGGTGGAAAAGATGGTAAATTTTCTTTTCCTGGTTGTGCTTTCTGACCTTGATCAAAGTGTTAGATCAAGGTGTAGATAGTTTTGGTTCTTTCTTTGGCCCCTCTCCTTGTCTTGCACATCTCACTTTGTCCTCGCATGGTCTTTCCTTTGTGCATCCAGATATCTTCTTATGTAAGGATTGCAGACAGATAGAATTTAAGGCTGTCATAATGGCCTCATTTTAACTTAATTACATCTCTAAGGGCTCTATCTCCATTCTATCTCTAATCACATTTTGAAGTTAGAACTTAAACACATGAATTTTAGGGGGACATAGGTCAGCCCATAACAATGTCTTTTACTGTTGGTTTGCTCAAACTGAGGTCTAATCAAGGACAATGAAATTCCATTTGGTTGTAGATTACTTACATCCATTTTAATCAACATCTGTCCTGTGTTTTCCTTTTTCTTTTCACTCTCCAGATAGACAATTGTCCTATAAGATGTTCCACTTTTTTAATTTGTCTGATTTATTTCCTTGTCTCCTTCCTGTAAGCTGAGAGCTAGATCAAAGTTTGTTTGAATTAAAACACTTGTGGAACAAATACTTCATAGTTGATGCTGCATATATCATAATGCATTACATTTTGAGCCGTGCATCTGATTTTCCTACTCTTATTCATGGTGAGATAGATCATTAAAAGTGGTGACAATAGAAACTGATCGAGTTTATTTTCCCCTTTGTAATCAATAAGTAATCTGTGGGACAGTACTTGTCTCTAATTACCATATAGCTTTGATAATGATTTTTTTGGGGTCATGGGGTTATCTGAATGTTATCATTAAGAGTTGTTAAGAGTAGTGAACATTTGTCATTTTTTTGCCTTCTAACATTTGAACCCCTTTCCTGCCTTTGGGAAATTCTATGAATTATGAGGCAGAGCCTTCTTTTCACTAGAGAAGCTGAAAATGGCAGATGCTTTATTCCTAGCTCCCTTTTCATTTAGAGCACGAGAATACACCTTGGTTCCATCAGTCAAGTATACCTCCAGTTTGGACTGGAAGTTAAGTTATATAAATAAGATGGAACTGCACAGAATCCATTCTATTGATGGGTGGTAGCAGGAACCCTCAATGTCAGTTTGTTTCAGAAGCAACAGACAGTGGTTTTACATGTGGCATCAGGGCCATTGATGGTGTGTTGGTGCAAGCCCTGGCATCTGTGCCCAGTAGTAGCAGAGGTGTCATCACTGGGCAGGGGCAAGCATGTCTTTGGGCATGTGTGACCTTTATAATTGTTTCCTTGCTTTTCTGGAGATACCTTTTTAATAGCCCCCTTTTCTACATATAGTTTATGTATGTGTAGCTATAGTTTGATTTTCTTAATAACAACTCTGAGGAAAACACTTTGGAGGGATGATTTAGATCAGAAGTTGAACCCATTGCCTTCTAAGAACCCCTTTATAGTTTCAGTTTTCTTCTCAGTTTTAAGTTATTTCATATTCTTGTTTCTTATTCTTCAAGATGTAGTTTGTTTTAATTGTCAGGTTTTATAATTGCTTTTCAAGTATTCATTTTATGCACAGTATATGTTAAGTTGAAGGTACAATGATGAATAGTCAATTTATCTTCAAGGAAGATAAATTACAGAGAAAATTTTGATAGAAGTTCAGTTAAAGTACATTGGCAAATCAAATAGGAAATCATGTGCAGATGGAGAGGTTGAACATAAGGAAAGAAATAGATGTTGAGTTATAAATAGATATTGAGGGCTGGGGTTGTGGCTCAGTGGTAGAGCACTTACCTCGTACCTGTGAGGCACTGGGTTCGATCCTCAGCACCACATGAAAATAAATAAAATAAAGATATTATGTCCATCTGCAACTAAAAATAAAAAAAAATAGATACTGAGTTTTGGAGGATTGGTAACATCTGGGTATGACCAGATGGGGGAGGAAGGATACTTTATATAAAAGGAATAGCATGACCAAAAAGGTAAGATGTTGTATATGTATATGGGAATGCTTACCCTAGCAGCAGTTAAAATTGATAACTTAAAATGCTTATTCATTCATTTAAAAATAATAAACCCATGGCATTTAACATAAATAACTTTTAAAATTAAAAATGTCTCAAAACAGCTTAGCAATATGACAACATTTTATATTTTGTAATTCTCTTTGATGTCTGGCTTAATAAGAAGATAGCTTCTTATATCTGCTACTATGTTCATCCTAGTGTGGTGTGTCTTTTGGGTGGAAGATGTAAAAAAAGAAATTGGCTTCATATGTAGTTGAAAGAGTATTTTAGTAGCCTTTTAAGAAGCTGTTGATATTTTCCTTGTATAACACACCAAAATTCTATAATTGGAAGTTTATTCATGGTTGATTGCCATGTGGAATTTGACATCATATTAATGAATGTTTTGTGCCCTGTTACAGTGAAAATGTATAGGTTTGTCTTATACTTCGAATGGATCTTTTATATACATATGATTTTGTAACATTGGTCGGTTTGAAAACATTGCTTCACTGAGTTTTGTAGATCTTCATAATGTTAGCATATTTAATTATACCATTATGAAAAGGTTAATATTACCATTAATTAATATTAATGTTCCATTAATGTTAGTTAATAGTACCATTGATCTTGATCTTTTTTTTTTTTTTTTTTTTTTAAATGGTGCTGGGGATTGAACCCATGACTTCCTGCATGCTAGGCAAGTGGTTTACCACTGAGCCATATCCCCAGCCCCGTACCATTGATCTTATCAAAAAAGTCTTTAAGTTGAGTGGGAAGCTCTTAAACTAGTTTTTGTGTGAACACTCTAATTTTACCTTTGTCTAGTGATCTAAAGAGAAAGCAAGGAGAGAGCCACAGTACCTTTAAAACCTCATCTCTAAAGTTACATCATCATTTCCTCCACATTCTGTTCTTTAAAAGTGAGTCAGTAAACCAACCCACATTCAAGGGAAGAAATATTACATTGCACTCCACTTTTCTAAGAAAGTTATATCAAAAGAATTTGTGGACTTTTTAGACAACCAGTGTTCTTCCTAAAGCTCTGTGGTGTTGATCCCACGTGTTCTCCTCAGGATTCATGTAGCTTAGATTTCCAGACCAAGATGTTCTTTTCTTTATTTATTTCTTCAATATTTGGTAGCCAAGAATAATTAGCTTTTAATTTTTGCCCTTGAATGCTAAAAATGCCTACTTTAAGAAGATGCTCCCCATTCCACAGCTAATTCAAACAAATTTCCAAAAGGATAAATTTTACTTATACAGCATTCAGGACAATTCTGATTATTTCATATTCTCAATAACACTTGATATTGAAGTCATTCCTATGTTAATGAATCTCATTAAAAAAATAATTGAAGGACTGGGTTTATGGCTTAATGGCAGAGTGCTTGCCTAGTGAGGCAGTGGGTTCGAGTCTCAGCACCGCATATAAATAAATGAAATAAAGGTCCATTGCCAACTAAAAAAAATAAATTAAAAAAAATTAAAGCCCAGCATTGTGGCACACTCCTGTAACCCCAGTGACGCTGGAGGCTGAGGCAGGAGGATTGTAAGTTCAAAGCTAGCCTCAGCAATTTAGCAAGACCCTGTCTCAATATAAAAAATAAAAAGGGTTGGGGATATGGCTCAGTGATTTAAGTGCTTTTGGGTTCAATCCCAAGTGCAAAAAAGAAAAAAAAAATTGAAACTTGAATTTTGGATTTTAAAGTGTTAATTTTGTCTAAGAACTATTTATGTAACTATCACTCTCTTCTCAGTATCTTCTTCACTTAGGGAATTGGCTATTTTGCTTATACTAATTCTCTTCTGATTGGTATATGGCACTCTCAAGAGGCTGAGAAATGTAACTCTATGGAATTGAAGATTTTACGTATGGTAACACAATTGGTTGGAATTTGGAGGTAAAATAATACGTGTTTTACAACTGAGTTAACTAGTTTTTAGACACTAGAGAGACTGTATCTAGTATAACACCGCAGAAACTTACTTGAAAGCCTATGACAAGTTTTTATAATAAATCTTGGTATTTTTATATTAGTAATATACTTAATATGTAAATTAACTATATGCTTCATATACTGTATACTTTATTAAATGTGTACTTTATATATTAGTATTAATATGTTATTTTTCTGCTTTTTCAAGGATCACTTTATTGAGGACCTGGAGTCTTCATTTTTACTTAAATTTAAAATGTCCAACATAGGTCTGAAGATTCAGCTCTGTGACTGAGTGCTTGTCTAGCAGGCATAAGGCCCTCCGTTCAGTCCTCAGAATGGCAGAAACAAAATGTCCAAAATCTGTCAGTATTTTTATTGTAAATTAAAACAAAAACTAAGCATTTCTAAGACTAGGAAAGGAGTTATTGGGCAGTAATTCTTGCCTAGAGTCCCAGCAGAGAAGCTACACAAAACATTGCAGTGTTTATATCATGTGTTCTCTTCAGGATTTATTTAATTCAGATTCTCTGATTAAGACCTACTTCCCTTTATTTACTTCTTCAATTTGGGGTAGCCAAAGTTAATTAGCTTTTAATTTTGACACTTGCATGCCACAAATGCCTATTTTAAGAAAATGCTTGAACTGAGTGGTGTAAGAGTTGATTCCACAGCTCATTCAGGGTTTTGTAGAGTTGTAGTAGCAACCTTTTCCTCCTCAGCCTCTTTTTTGCATTATAAGACAATGATTCTTGACCTCTTTGGGGTCATAGATTCCATTAAGGTGTTTTCCTAGGAATGGGAGGAATCTGTTAGTGTTCTCTGCCACCTCATGCTTCCAGTGACTGTATCTGGGACTGTATATGGGGAGACTTGGAGATGCCTCCTGATCTTGTAAATTTAACTTCAAAATCCGTTAGGGACTATCCAGTAATAAGTATATCATGAGGTGAAGAAAATTACATGCGTCTTGCCTTGACAATTACAGAGTTAGTGTATGTGGAAGGATAATTTAAAAATTTATTTCTTTAGAAGGTTGTAGTTAACCAACAAAATAGAAAATTTCGAAGACATCAACAGGTTTCTAGAGACATATGAATTGCCTAAACTGAACGAGGAGGACATACACAATTTAAATAGACCAATTTCAAGTAATGAAATAGAAGAAGTCATCAAAAGCCTACCAACAAAGAAAAGTCCAGGACCAGATGGGTTCTCAACCGAGTTCTACAAAACTTTTAAAGAACTCATTCCAATACTTCTCAAAGTATTCCAGAAAATAGAAGAGGAGGGAACTCTCCCAAACTCATTCTATGAAGCCAATATTACCCTGATTCCTAAACCAGACAGAGACACATTGAGGAAAGAAAATTTCAGACCAATATCCTTAATGAACATGGACGCAAAAATTCTAAACAAAATTTTAGCAAATCGCATACAAAAACATATTAAAAAGATAGTGCACCATGATCAAGTGGGTTTCATCCCAGGGATGCAAGGTTGGTTCAACATCAGAAAATCAATAAATGTCATTCACCATATCAGTAGACTTAAAGTCAAGAATCACATGATTATTTCAATAGATGCAGAAAAAGCATTTGATAAAATACAGCACCCCTTCATGCTCAAAACACTAGAAAAAATAGGGATAGTGGGAACATTCCTTAACATTGTAAAGGCCATCTACGCTAAACCCATTGCTAATATCATTCTAAATGGTGAAAAACTGAAAGCATTCCCTCTAAAAACTGGAACAAGGCAGGGATGCCCTCTTTCACCACTTCTATTCAATATCGTCCTTGAAACTCTAGCCAGAGCAATTAGACAGACCAAAGAAATTAAAGGGATACGAATAGGAAAAGAAGAACTCAAACTATCCCTATTTGCTGATGATATGATGGTATACTTAGAGGAACCAGGAAATTCCACCAGAAAACTTTTAGATCTCATAAGTGAATTCAGTAAAGTAGCGGGATATAAGATCAATGCACATAAATCGAAGGCATTTTTATATATAAGCGATGAATCTTCAGAAAGAGAAATTAGGAAAACTACCCCATTCACAATAGCTTCGAAAAAAATAAAGTATTTGGGAATCAATCTCACAAAAGAGGTGAAAGACCTCTACAATGAGAACTACAGAACACTAAAGAAAGAAATTAAAGAAAACCTTAGAAGATGGAAAGATCTCCCATGTTCTTGGATAGGAAGAATTAATATTGTCAAAATGGCCATACTACCAAAAGTGCTATACAGATTCAATGCAATTCCAATTAAAATCCCAATGATGTACCTTACAGAAATAGAGCAAGCAATTATGAAATTCATCTGGAAGAATAAAAAACCCAGAATAGCTAAAGCAATCCTTGGCAGAAAGAGTGAAGCAGGGGGTATCGCAATACCAGATCTTCAACTCTACTACAAAGCAATAGTAACAAAAACGGCATGGTATTGGTACCAAAATAGAAAGGTGGATCAATGGTACAGAATAGAGGACACGGACACAAACCCAAATAAATACAATTTTCTCATACTAGCCAAAGGGGCCAAAAATATGCAATGGAGAAAAGATAGCCTCTTCAACAAATGGTGCTGGGAGAATTGGAAATCCATATGCAACAGAATGAAACTAAACCCATATCTCTCACCATGCACGAAACTAAACTCAAAATGGATTAAGGATCTCGGAATCAGACCAGAGACCTTGCATCTTATAGAAGAAAAAGTAGGTCCAGAGCTTCAACATGTTGGCTTAGGACCAGACTTCCTCAACAGGACTCCCATAGCACAAGAAATAAAAGCAAGAATCAACAACTGGGATAGATTCAAACTAAAAAGCTTTCTCTCAGCAAAGGAAACTATCAGCAATGCAAAGAAAGAGCCTACAGAGTGGGAGAAAATCTTTGCCAATCATACTTCAGATAGAGCGCTAATCTCCAGAATCTATAAAGAACTCAAAAAACTCTACACCAAGAATATAAATAATCCAGTCGACAAATGGGCTAAGGAAATGAATAGACACTTCACAGAAGAAGATATACAAGCAATCAACAAACATATGGAAAAATGTTCAACATCTCTAGTAATAAGAGAAATGCAAATCAAAACCACCCTAAGATTCCATCTCACCCCAATTAGAATGGCAATTATCAAGAATACAACCAACAACAGGTGTTGGAGAGGATGTGGGGAGAAAGGTACACTCTTACATTGCTGGTGGGGCTGCAAATTAGTGCAACCACTCTGGAAAGCAGTGTGGAGATTCCTTAGAAAACTTGGAATGGAAACACCATTTGACCCAGCTATCCCACTCCTTGGCCTATACCCAAAGGACTTAAAATCAGCATACTACAGAGATACAGCCACATCAATGTTCATAGCTGCTCAGTTCACAATAGCCAGATTGTGGAACCAACCTAGATGTCCTTCAATTGATGAATGGATAAAGAAAATGTGGTATATATATACAATGGAATATTACTCAGCCATAAAGAACGATAAAATTATGGCATTTGCAGGCAAATGGATGAAACTGGAGAATATCATGCTAAGTGAGATAAGCCAATCTCAAAAAACCAAAGGAAGAATGATATTGCTAATAAGTGGATGATGACACATAATGGGGGGTGGGAAGGGTTAGTGTTGGGGTTGGAGTTGGGTTTAGGGAGGGGGGCAGGAATGGAGGAAGGAAGGACTGTATAGATGGAGGGGAAGGGTGGGAGGGGAGGGGGGAAGGGAAAAAATGGCAGAATGAATCAAACAACATTACCCTATGTAGATTTATGATTACACAAATGGTATGCCTTTACGCCATGTACAGACAGAGAAACAACATGTATCCCATTTGTTTACAATTTTGTAATAAAAAAAAAAAAGAAGGTTGTAGTTAAATTGATGTTTTTGTTTTTAAAGACATTTAAAATTATACATTCAGATAATTATTTCTTGAAACTTTCTGCCTGTATTTAAAAATTCAGGGTAGTATGTGATGATTTTAATACATTTAAAAGGAGAGTATAATTAAAAATTGAAATTTTGTCTGTTATTATACATTGTTTAATGACTTTTACTTTTTTTTTTTTAAGAAAACAGGCTTATTAAAATGGAGTTATTGAACTGTTTTCTTATTGTTAGACATTTATATTGCCTCCCTCCCCACCCATCCAACTAAAAACAATGGTGTGTTCTTATAATTGTATTTTCATATGTTGGCAAGCTTTTCCCTGGGGCAGATTTTTGCAAATGGTTTACTGGATCTTAGTATACATTTACTTTAAAAATTTGTTGAAAATTTTCTTTTAATTCTCGTAAAGAAATGTTGACTTTTAGTCTTTTTTTAGACACTAATACTGAAACTCATTTTGGTGGGGATGAAATGTGTTCCTTTGAATGATGAAAGATGTTTACCAAATAGAATCTTGTAGGTAGAATGTCTCAAGGAAATTCTCTATGTAGATAGATTTCAGGTAGGGAAGATTCAAGGATAGTTAATCTTAAAGTAATAACTAGTATTTACTTTTTCATTTTGATTGAACATTAAATGAAAATATTCTTGAAAGATTTGGCAGTGTTTTAACAAAGTGATTTCTAGTGAGAAATGGAGTAAACTCAGTGTTTTGATTTTAAAAATAATGTATGTGGTTAAAATGCAAGCAGTTTAGAATATCTCTTTTGCAAAGACCCCTGTTCTCTTTCCACTTCATTCTATAGAAGAACTGGTCAACTTAATTACTCAGAGGCTGACTTTCCAGTTTGTCATTATTTATGCACTTTGGTTCGCCTTTTTATTTGACCATTTTACTGCTCGGCTGTACCTTTGCTAGTATAGACATATACAGGGAAAGGGAGGAGAATGTGATATTTGGTAGATGGTGGGCTAATTGAAAAAAAAATTTTTTTCCACTTTTGTTTTTGGGTGCTGCAGATTGAACCCGGGGCCTCATGCATGCCAGGAAAGTACTCTTCCACTACTAGGCCTAGGCTTTGTGTGTGTGTGTGTGTGTGTGTGTGTGTGTGTGTGGTTTGCTGGGAATTGAATCCAGGCTTTAGGTACTCTACCACTGAGCTACATGCCCAGTCCCGAAACGGTTTTTTTCAAGTAGGGAGTGATAACATATATATGTATATATAACATATATTCCTGGAACATTTTGACTTGAAATGGATCTGTGTGTATTTACCACAGATTGGTAAATCTGTGTTTATTTACCAAGCTTTGATATTGGGCCAAGGCCTTCTGGCATCTGTATCTTAAGTCTTTCTTAAAACTCACCTCCAATGCTTCATTTTAGATTTTTCAGTGCACTTAAGGATAAAACCTTAAATCTTTGATTGTGGTTCTAGACTATATCATCTGTCCTTTTGTCAGTTTATTCTAAATCTATTCTCCCTTTGGTGTTCTGTGCTCAAGTTAGATTGACTTTTCAATTACTGAAACTTGCCTCAGGGCTTTTCTACTTGCTGGTTTATTGACCTGCCCAGATTATTTCTTTAAATATTTGGCTGGTTCAGACCTTTACAGGTCTCATCTCAAATGTCCTGTTCTCAGATGACAATCTCAGCTTCCTTAATATTGGAGAACATTCCAGCCTAAAGTAGGACAACTCCAGCCCTTCAACCCCACAAATATTACTTTGTTATTTTTCTTTATTCTGTTTGTCACATTTAATAAATATATATTTAGGAGTTTATTTGTTGAATGTCTGCTTTTTTACCACAAAACTGAAGGGTTCATGAAGGCTAGGGCCATATATGTTGGGTTTATCATATATAATAGCCTGTACTTAGATCAGTATCTGGTATAACAAACTTAAATATTTATAGACTTAATCAAATATCTATTAATTATGGTGTGTCAGACAGTGTGGGGACAAGAAAAATGCCAGTTAGTAACTTTATTTTAGCCTATAGTGCATTTTAAAATGGAAATGTGTGTATCCAAGTATGCATTATATTTTACAAAATAAGGGACATTTAAAAAATTTCAGATGCTAATATTGGCGAGAATACGCAAATTTTATACTAAAATAAATGGAAGGCTTTTTAGAATATGTGGAAAATGTTCTTTATCTTTTTAAAACTAGTTAGTTTTCATTGATACTGTGTTGAGAGTTCTGATCATCTCCTGGGAAGTTTTAAAGAGGTAGGAAGGTCATAGGCAGTTAATTGTAGAAGTAAAGTTTACCTTATGACTCTAGGTAATGTAAAGATTCTTGCTCTCTGGAGGACCAACTAGACTTAAAAATATAACTAGAACTGGAACATAGATAATTTAAGCTAAATTAATGTACTGTGATTCTGATTGCTGTCTTAAGATCTTTTGTTCTATTAAAGGTGTGCTGGAAGACAGAATGGAATCATCAGTTGTACACAGTTTCCTGTTAAATCACAAGTTTTTTTGATGACTAGAAAAGAACTGTATGCAGGGCTGGGATTGTAGCTCAACGGTAAGAGCACTTGCCTGGCATGTGTGAGGCACAGGGTTCAATCCTCAGCACTGCATAAAAATTAATAAATAAAATAAAGGTATTGTGTCCATCTACAACTAAAAAATTAAAAAAAAAAAGAATTGTGTGCAGCATGAGTTTAGTGTTTGTCTTTATACTAAGTCTGTGTAATATGGTTTCTTGACTATGGATGAGGAAATTAGCTTTTCAAATCCCATTAGCTGTTAAGTGGATTTGGATTTGGTATTAGTAAGGGTTGTCTGATGTAATTCAAATCTTTTTAAGTTCTCTGTGCTGAAATGATCTTACTAGAGATAACTTATTTTGGTTTTTCAAATGTGTAAGTTTAACCCATTCATTTAATAAATGTGGCATGTGGTGTACTATAATCCTTATACTTTCTAGGGAACTTCTGAGAACACGAGGATGAATAAAATATGTTGCTGTCCCAGGGAAAATAATTGTAATAGATAAATGTAAATGATTATGATAAATGCTGCAATAGGAATATAAATTATGTAAAATGTTGTATTAGCTGTAGAGAGAGTGATTTGACTCTTTTCTGGAGAGTTGGAGGAAGTTGCCAGCTTTGTTAATCCAGTCATTTCTAAAGATTGGTTTTAAACCTTCCTTCCCCATTTCTGTAAAACAGATCTTTTTAAAGTACCAGCAAAAAAATCTGTAAGACAAGGGTCAATAGGTGTACCTGTTGGGATGTGCCTTAGAACAAACACATTGAAAATTTTTTAACTTCTCTAAGAATTCATGTGAATTTTACATTTTATTTCATACTGTTTATATAAATACTTTAATTACTACTTGTCTTTTAACTTTGAAAAACTAGAGTGAATGAAGAGAACTGACATTGCCTCTCTGGATTAGTATTCAGCTTCTCTTTCTTGGTGGATCCCCAGTGTGTTTCAGTTTATGCCTGAGGATCTGTTTAACTGTGGGAAAAACCAGATTGGTCATTCAGATCATGGAACCTTAGCTTCTCCCCCTCTCCCCCCTTTTTTGTCCTGTAACCATGGGAAAATTACTTGTTTGTTGCCCTTATAAATTGGGCTAATAATGTATGCTCATACTTTTGCTGGGAGAAGATCATGTAGTAGATGCTCATTAAATATTGATTGCTTACTTTCTCCTTTCTCCTCCACACTCCTGTTGCATTTTTTCTCTTTAATAATTATAACTCTGGTCTTATAACTCTTTGGTGTGCCATGATAATTTACTTACTGCCCTGCTGGTGTTTTTTAGCCAGTGAGCAGAACAATGCTAGAAGTTGCTTAGGGGATATTTAGAGAAGTACATGGAATAAGAAACAAGTCAGGAGCAGTAGGTACACAGGGAAATGATCAGATTAAACCAGGGTCTAGGAAGGCTCATGCAGTAATAAAGAGAAAGATGGGCTAGATTTATACAAGTTGGGATTAGACTGTAGAATTGAGTACAATGGTGGAATCTAATTTCTGAGCAACAAAAGCAGATGGTGTTATCTTAGGTTTTGTTTTGTTTTTCCTAAGCAGTCACAGTATTAGGCCAGTTGGCTTGAAGATTTAAATAGACTGAAGTCAATATATGTTCAAGATAGATTATCTCGGAAATTTTAAGTTAAAGAAATTAAGGTGACTGGTTTATATTCTAAATAATAACCATTTCCATAGTTCTCTTGATGTTGCTAGTGTGTTTCATTTGCTATAGCTATTTGATCTCAGACTTCATCTGTTTCTCTAACTGTACAGAAGATATCAGTTGGAGGTTTAGAAGAATCTAATTGTCACTTTTGCACGTTTCTAGGTTTTTAACCAAGAACAGAAACAAGAAGCTCTTGTGGTTCATTTTCTGCCATAATAACAGAATACCACAGACTAATTCATTTATAAAGAAAAGAGATTTATTTGGCTAATAGTTATGAAGGCTGGGAAGTCCAATATGGCGTGTTTTCATCTGGTGAGGGCCTTTGTACTCTGTCATAACATGGCAGAAGACATCATGTGGTGAGAGAGAACAGGAGGATGGAGAAGGAAAAAAGGGGTCCAGTCCCTCACTTCATTAACAACCCACTTCTGAGATATCAGCATTAATCCCTTCGAGAGGCCTGAAACCCTTATGACCTCTTAAAGGTCCAATCTCTCAGTATCATCAAACTGTCAATTACATTTTAACATGAGTTTTAGAAGGGACATTCAAAACACAGCAGAAGCCAAATGTGGATGAAAATATTGAGCTTTATTACTGGTAAAGGTGGATTGGAAAATGTGAGAGTTCTAGAATGGCACTCTTCCTAGCAAGAAGTGAGAACCCCCATATAGAAATAGGAGAACAGGCAAATAGAATTTTCTTTTCAGTGCAGTGAGTCATGATACCTGCCATTGCCATAGTCCCTTTGGATGGAAATTTTTGGCAGGAAACTCCAAGCAGGCTTGCTTCAAACCATTTGACCAGATCTACCCCCCATCAACTTTGGACTTGAAGTGGGCAGTTACTTGACCAATAGGCAGTCATTATCCTAGGAGACAGATCACTACAAAATGAGATTGATTTGGTTTCTTCAAATTTGGATTACATCTTTGATTAGTTATACTAACTAGTACACATTAATCTTTTAAAATTTGTTCTAATTAGTTATACATGACAGTAGAATGCATTTTGACACACCGTACATAAATGGAGTATAACTTCTCATTCTGATTATACATCATGTAGAGTTACACCCATTTAATCTTTTGACTATATTCTTTCATTTGTAAGGTTGGATGGAATATAGTTCATTGATTGTTGTGAATATAAAAAGATAACTAAAATGCCAGTATTGTTTGATTCAAAGTATGTGTTAGTATATCATAGTAATAAAATGATAACTATTATTTGTAAGTTGTAACAACTTTAAACATACAGGACATTGAATGTTTGAATCTTTAAAAATTATGCTGCCTCATTTAAACACAGTTGTTAAATTCTGAAATTGTGCTATTAAAATAAAAAACATGTATTCCCTTAAACTAATATTGCTTCCTTGAACTACTCATATCATGAAAATAAAAGACTACAATTTCCTTTATTTGATATGCCCTTACATGCAGACTTCACCATCTACATATATAAATTACATAGAGTGCCAGCTACAGGTTTTGATTTTCTTGTTGAATCTCAAAAATATTCTCCATATTTTTGAAAAAGCAGTGTATGAGTTAACTATGTGTTAGCCATGTGTTAACATGATCTGTTTCTCTTGTGTCTTAAGTGTCATTTGAAGTAAGGTGCTTGTTAAAAATTGTGTTTAAGGCGTACAACGTATTTTGATGTACACTGTGAAATGATTACTACAGTGAAATAGGAGCTTTAATTTGTGAGTCAGTGTGTTTACCTTGTGAAGAACGTGTTATATCAGGATATAGCAAAACAAAAAAAGCATTGACCTTTAAACTTTATATAAGATGTCTTGCACAAAATTGTTTAGTTACATTTGTTGACTCAGATACATGAATGGAGATTGTGAGGTTCTTTATTAAAGATTTGCAGCAGGATGGAATGTGTTTATGGAATGAAGTAAGGTTAAAACACAAATTTGGTTGTATTATATCTGTTTGATGTTAGTAGTCATAATAAGGGGCTGAGGTTTATGGTATTAAATTATTATTTTTTATTGTTCTCTTTGGAGCAGTTAGTATTTACTGATATGGTTCTAAAAATGTGTATGAAGAAATCCATTTAATACATGGCTTGCCTGAGTTTCCTAAATTGTCTGCATCATCTGTTTCCTTCATCATTCATTTTCTCTTCCCTGCCCTCCCCTCTTATCTTCTATCTTCTCCTCTCCTCTCTTCTCTCTCTTTTTTCAGTAATAGGGATTGAGCCGAGGGGAATTATACCACTGAGCTACATCCTTAGCCCCCTTTTAATTAATATTTTAATTAAATTTTTATTAATTTTTTAAATTTTGAGATAGGGTCTCACTAAATTGCCCAGGTTGTCCTTGACTTGTGATCCTCCTGCTCAGCCTTCTGTGTAGCTGGGGTTATGGATATATACAAGGTCTGGCTGCATGTAAGGGCATATCAAGTAAAGGAAATTGTAGTCTTTTGTTTTCATGATATGAGTAGTTCAAGGAAGCAGTATTAGTTTAAGGGAATACATGTTTTCTGTGTATTCTCTGTGTAGAATAAATTGGGATATATTCTTGTCTTATAGAAGTTTCATGGTTTGTTTTTGTTTGTTTGGGTACTGGGGATTGAATTCAGAGGCACTCGACCACTGAGCCACATCCCCAGCCCTATTTTTTGAATTTTATTTAGAGACAGGGTCTCACTGAGTTGCTTAGCCTCTTGCTGTTGCTGAGCCTGGCTTTGAACTTGTGATCCTCCTGTCTCAGCCTCCTGAGCCATTGTGCCCGGCCAGAAGTTTGATGTTTTGACAAGATTTATAAGAAATTATGAGGGCTGGGGTTGTGGCTCAGTGTTGGAGCACTTGCCTAGCATGTGTGAGGCACTGGGTTCGATTCTCAGCACTGCCTATAGATGAATGAATAAAATAAAGGGCCATCAACATCTAAAAAGAATATTAAAAAAAAAAAGGAAATTGTGAAAGGCCTCACCTTTTGAATTTTTTGAAGCTTTTATCTTTTACTGATTTGCTACATCATCAGATGTTACTGAAGTTGTGTCCCAGGGTTATTATGAAAGGTCAATAATATTTAGCATTTTATGCACAGTTTGCACAAATGACACATGTAAATAAATACATTTAAGGTGCTCAAAGGGGCTTTGACTAGTAGGAAGAAATTTATTTGCTAATATTAAAAAACAGTTTGCATGTGCAGTTAACCGTTCAGGCTTCTGTGTTAGTTATCTTGAAAGCAATTTTCTGTTTATAAAACTTGTTTAAAGGTAATTATTTTGCAGTGTGTATATGTATTGAAATGTCACATGGTACTCCATAATGTAACAATAAAAAAAAATAAAGGTGATAATCTTGATATAAAATACTGAAATTTTAATCTGAATTTTCTGAACAGAAGAGGATTTCTACCTCGTTTTTTGCCTTTACGAGAAAAAGACAACAAAAAACTTCGACTTTTCACTTTGTGCTTTTACCATTGTCAAATTCTCAAGTGTGTACTTGGGACGAGGGATTGCTTGTCTGAAGCAGCATTACGGCATTCCTTGAGAGAATTCACATACCAGAACCTCAGCTATCTGTTAGCAGGTGACATTGGGTAAATTACTTAACCTTTCTCTTCCTGTTTTCATATCTATAAGATGAGGATAATAACTACCTTGTAGAGTTTTTGGAAATATTTTAAGTAACACAGGTGCTCCATAAATGGTAATTATTATAGGCATGATGTCTGCAATTCAGCTCAACTGTATTTTCTTGGGTTGGCAATGTGAACAAATTATCTGGCTTTTCCTGACACCAGTGGCTACCTGAATCAAGTTTATGCTTTTTCTATAAGAGTAAAACTTTATAATAATAGCTTAAATATTCAGTACTGAGATGAAACCTGGGGTACTGTACCACTGAGGTATAGCCCGGGCCTCTTTGTAATTCCAGACAGGGTCTCACTTTGTTTTTGGTTCTGACCTCAAATTTGTAATCCTCCTACCTCAACTTCCTGAGTTGCTGGGATTACAGGTGTGCGCCACCACACCTGGTGATATTTATTTATTCATAATATTTTCATGTGAAATAAAAATCAATGATGATTAGAGTATTCTTTTAGTGTTTCTCTTATTTATTTTTATAGAACAGATAAAAGCAATGTCTGTTTACTCAGGATAAAGAGATACTTTTTTTTTTTTTTTTTTTTGGTACCAGGGATTGAACTCAGGGGCACTCAACCACAGAACCACGTTCCCAACCCTCTTGTGTATTTTATTTAGAGACAGGATCTCACTGAGTTGCTTAGCACCTCAATTTTTGCTGAGCTAGCTTTGAACTCGCAATCCTTCTGTCTCAGTCTTGCACCACCATGGCCCTGCAAGAGGTGCTATTTTGATTCTAGATGATTTCTGTCCTAGAAAGAAGAATTTTGCTTGTAGGGAGTTGTCCCAAGGAATTAGAATAATTCCTACATAAGTGACAGTCATTTGCTTTTTTGAAGTGTTGCCAGTGTAGCATGAAGTCTCTAATCAGATGTGGCAGGTGATTCTCACCGGCCCCCCAAGTCCTGGGGTTTGAACCTAGGGGCGCTCTACTACTCAGCTTCATCCCCAGTCACTTTATATTATTTTGAGACAGGGTGTTGCTAAGTTGATGAGGGTTTCACTAAATTGCCTAGGCCGGCCTGGAACTTGTGATCCTCCTGCTTAAGCCTCCCAAGTAGCTGCGTTTACAGATGTGTGCCATCTTGCCAGAAACATGTGTTTCTCTTTTATTGTCTGCTCATCTGAACATTGTCAGTGAGATCAGGTAGCTCAGTTCCCAGCGTAAAGTCTGCAAAAGCCTGAGCAGTTTTCTCTAATTAGAGGATCCAGCTATTAGAATTTACTGAGCACCAGTGACTATTATAAAAAACAAACACATCACTCTAAACCAAAAATATAGTAAGTTCTCAGAAAGCTCTCAGATATAGAGATGTATTTATGAGGAATATTGCAAAGGGTTTGCATGTCCATTTAGATATTAAACTTTTGGCTTATACAGAGATAAAATATGTGCTGTATTGGTCCCTCCCCCTTTTTGAGAAAACAAATTTTACTATACACAGAAACTTAGTCTTAATAGTGTATTCTTGCTAACCACACAAGTTCTGGTGAGCAAAATTTCTTCTTTTTTGGGTAAGATTTTGCATATGTTTAGTAACACTAATTTTTTTAAAAATATTTTTTTAGTTGTTGATGAACCTTTTATTCTATTCATTCATCTGTATTGTGGTGCTGAGGATTGAACCCAGGGCATCACAGATGCCAGGCAACTGTACTACCACTGAGCCACAACCCCAGCCCCAGTAACAATATTTTTTAGATAAAATTTGCATACTATAAAATTTACCATTTAAAAATGTACAATTGGATGGAGCTAGAGAATATCATGGTAAGTGAAATAAGCCAATCCCAAAAGACCAGAGGTGGAATGTTTTCTCTGATAAGTGGATGTTGATCCATAGTGGGGTGTGGGTAGGGATGAATGAAGGAACTTTGGATTATGCAGAGGGGAGTGAAGGGAAGTTATGGGAAGAATGGTAGAATGAGACACATTCATGTATGAAAAAGTTTTTAAAAAATGGTATAAAAAAATGTACAATTGGGTGGTTCTAGTATGTTCATAAGATTGTACCACTAATTTCATGTAAACATTTTAAAGAAAGACATGTCTTTTATCATATTCAATTACCTCTGATTTTCTATTTTTAAAAATTTGTTCTAATTAGTTATACATGACAATAGAATAGATTCTGATGCATCATACATAAATGAAGTGTAACTTCTCATTCTTCTGATTGTACATGATATAGGATCACACTGGTCGTGTAGTCATGTATGCACATAGGATATCAATGTCCGATTCATTCTACTATCCTTCCTCCATACCCTGCCCCTCCCTTCACTCCCCTTTGCCTAATCCAAAGTACCTCCGCTCTTCCCTAGTGCCCACCACCCACATTGTGATTTAGTGACTGCATAGCAGAGAAAACATTCAGCCTTTATTTTTTTGGCATTGGCTTATTTCACTTAGCATGATATTCTCCAGCTCCATCCATTTACTAGCAAATGCTATAATTTCATTCTTCTTTAAGGCTGAGTAATACTTCATTGTGTATATATACCACATTTTCTTTATCCATTCATCTGATTTTCTGTTTTACTTTGAGGAAACCTATTTTGTCCTTGGACTTTCCTCTGACCTCTTAAGAAGTTTGCAGTTTTGCTGTAGTTTCACTCTAGTGACTGATCATATAGTTTTGTTTTACCCAGTCCTAATTTGCCAGATCCTCTCTTGAAGGATAACTGCTTTACTAGTTTTGAGTCCTTAAACATCTGTGTCTGTATTATTGTAATTTCTGTTTTGGAATGGGAGAAGGTAGAAAACAGTGTCATATTGGGTGACTCTGTCATAAGGCTGAATGTTGTTCTTTTAATAGTGGAATATTTCTTGTTAACCATTTCCTCTTTCCTCTTGCATGACCAGTTAAGTTTTATGATAAAACTTATTTTTTTTGTATCCAGCTAAAGATAATCATTTTCCTTACCTAGAGGCTCACAAGACTGTCATGCAAGTATTTTTTAAACTGCTGTATGTTTCCTAAATAATTATCTTCATTCCTAGAGAAGCTTTATGTTTTTTTCCATTTGATTTCTGTAAGATTCATACAGGACATTATAGTTTTCTAATACATTTATTTTCCCTGGACAGTGAAAATATTGTTGATATAACTTTGTATACAGGTATAAATAGAGATAAGCAATAGATATAGAACTTGACTTTGTCCCCTTTATTTGTGTAGCCTATTTTAAGTCTTAGGGACTGGCTTTCTGAAATAAATTTTAAGTGTTATTTTCCAGCATACTATTATTTTTGATCCAGAGTAAACTATAATTATCTCATTAACCACAAAGCATGTCTCTTCCAGTTCTTTAGTATCTACTGAAGAATTTTTCACATTTTAGAATCATTCTTTATCCTTCCGCTGGTGCTTGAGATCTCTAATGTGATGGGACCTCTTGTGTCATATTGCCTAGGGGGAGGGTGGAGAGTGGCTTCTTTTTCCTCTCCTTGTATCCTCTCTTGTGGGTTTAGTGTGATGATACAGGTTACCTGTAGCATTCTTTGCTGAACCTTTGTCAGGAAAATGCTATGCTGATTGCTTAAGATACATCCCTCTTTGAACAAAATGTTAAAGTATTAGGTAAACCTGCTTAGAGTTGAGCCAGAGACTTCTGTCTGCCCCCACCCTGAGGCTAGGGATTGGAGCTGTGAAATGTTTGGGGGAGGGATGGAATGGAGGTTAGAAGACTGTTTTATTAGTTATTTGTCTTTTATTTCATTTTCTTTTGGGCTACTAATCTTGATTCTTATTTATTTCTAACAGCTTAGTATAAATTTAGGATAATACCATTTTGTCACATCTTGTGTTTCAGACTTTTGCCTATAAATTATGCTCATGTTATTGATATGCAGTCTTAAATGTTCCTGGAAGTTGAATTTGTCAATCTTTTTCTTGGTGATTTCTTCCTTTTCTACTTAGTTCTTTTGCGTGCTGATATTTTAAAAAAGACTCCAAATCCTTTTGAAATTTGTTTGGGGTATGGGTGCAGGTAAGGATTAACTTTAAAAAAAATTTCCCTAATACCCATTTGTTTGGTACAATTGATTTTTAAAAATAATACCGTCTACTAATGTTTTTTGCAGTGCTGGGGATTGAACGCAGGCCTTTGTGCATGCCCACCTCTACCAGTGTTTTGAATAGACTTTTCTTAGTTCTTAGTGTCCTTATAAAAAATAACCTGAGTCTGGGTAATTTATAGACAACATGAATTTCTTTTTCTCCCTGTTCTGGAGGGTGGGAACGTTGTGTTCTCACATGGTGGAAGGGATGGAAGAAGAGTGCTCACTTCTACCTTGCTAGTCCCATTCATGAGGGCTCTGCTTCCATGACTTAATCACCTCCCAGAGGCCACACCTCTTGAATACTGTTACGTGACATTAAGTTTCAATGTGAATTTTGGAGGGAACACCTCCATTCAAACCACAACATTGCCCTTTCAGTAGTGCTTTGGAACATACCTTTATTTTTTTCCAATTTATTACTTCGTTGTAGGCTCTATTCTGTTTCTTTGATTTGCCTGCAATTTCTTATACCAGGAGTGTACACTTTCAAAGAATCTGTCTTTTTACTCTCAGTAATATAGATCCCCCGCTGAATTTTTTTGATCCCTCCCTACATTGTCTTCTAGATCTTGGTCCTACTTGATATTTACTGATTTAGGTTTTTACATGTTATAACATATTCAGGTCTTGTGACAACCCAGTGATGTTGATGTCACAGCAGTGTTTTATAGATGCAGAAATTAAGAGTGTAGATGAATTCAGTACTTTGTCTAAGATCACATTAAGCTGAGGATTCAAACTCAGACAATCTGACTTTCGAGTTCAGGTGGTTAACCACAATATTTAAGCTTAAATTATTTTGTCAAGTTTCACAAGAACTTTTGTTTAAAAATTAATTAGTTTGAACCTGTATATCCTCTTATGGAGAACTGGGCATCTTTGCAATGTAGAGTTTACATAATTGTTTTTTCCTGAGTTTGGCTATTCTGGTCCTCTGTGTGTTTCTCTGATTTGTTGGAGTATTTATGTACTTCAGTAAGTTTTACTAGTATTCTTTCTAAGTTCTGTGTATATCATTAGTTTTTTCTTAGATACCTATTTTATTGGTATTTTATTATAAGTGGTTTCCTCTCTTCCCTTTTTGATGGATCATGAAATAGACCTGGATGAAAAGAAAACTGTTGAGGTGTAGTATGTTTTGTGTCTCGCACTTTTGCTTTACAATAACAATACTGATTATCTTCTCTCTTCATAGGAAATATATTTCAGAAAATGTTTAGAAATGAGATAGTTAATAATGTGATTGTCAATTTATGTTGGGGGTGTGCATCCCAAAAGTAGCTTAAAGGAAGTATGAAATTTCTAGATAATATACTGTGTTTAGGCTGAGATCAATTGTGTAACTGGTTGAGATTTCTTTCTAGAAACTCAGAGTCCCTGGGGAGAGTGTTCCAATCATTTTCTTATTGCCTTGTTGGCTAGAAAGTCTTTGGCTGGGCACACACCTGCCCTTAGTCGTGGTGAGGGTAGGAATTTTTCCTGATGGGCGTGGATGCAGAGGAGAGACCTGATGTTTTTCATTTGGCCAGTGATGTTTCCATAGAAGAATGGAAAATCATCCTTGCCCTGTGGCTATAGATGATTGCATTTGGTGTAAGGAAGGCTGATTAAATGTATATATTTTATCATAAAGCACTGAACTATGTTCAGTTTCAAACTATGAACCGTTTGAAAAGAAATAAATATTTGTAATAATAACTGTTAGTATTTTGTGTACTTAATAAGTCCTAAAAGATTTGTTGTTTTTCTGAAACCTCTTATTAGTTTTAATAGTTTTCTGTGTACATTTCAGGTTGTAGTGTCTGTTTGTTCTATACTATGATGATGATTTGGGACAAAACCAGTGATGTTTCGTATGTAGTATTCTCATCTTTACAATTTTAAACAGTTTGTAATTGTGACTTTGATGTCTTTATTGCCTCAAGTATCCAATGCTTTCCACTTTCATTCAAAACATGCCTTTAGTGTTCACTGTGTGTTAGGAACTCCTGGGTGCAGGGGATGCAGGAAATAGTACATGAAACAGATCTTATGTTGTGGTCAAGTTTGGGGAATATTGAACAATAAATAAGCACGCATGTCCTCTCTACTCAAAAATTTTTAAAAGTTTTTTCTTTTATGTACCATGGTATGATTTATTTTGAAGATGAACCTTTATGTTTGACTTAAATGGTAGTTCAATAGTTATGTATATGTCTGTTAACCATAAAAATTTAAACTCCACATTCTATATCCTCATTTCTTATGTGCTTGATCTGTCAACAGTTGTCTTCTGCTTAAATTGTGTATCTGTCAACCTGTCCTTGTATTTTGCACAGTTTTTACTTTATGTATTTAATTTTATGCTGTTTGGTGTATAAGGCTTTTGACTAAGAGATCTTCAGTGTGACTTGTACTGCTTATCCATATAAAAGGCCTTGTTTGTCCATTTTAATGATTTTGGCCTGAATCACATTCTGATTTCATCATTCTTTTTGTTTAGTTTTCCTGATGACTGTTTATGCTTTTTTCAGTTTCTGTCGTCGTCGTCGTCGTCGTCTTCTTCTTCTTCTTCTTCTTCTTCTTCTTCTTCTTCTTCTTCTTCTTCTTCTTCCTCCTCCTCCTCCTCCTCCTCCTCCTCTTCCTCTTCCTCTTCCTCCTCCTCCTCCTTCTCCTCCTCCTCCCCTCCCCCCTCCCCCCTCCCCCCTCCCCCTCCCCCTCTTTTAAACTTTCCATGTACTTTTGTTTCAGGTATGTTTAATATACTTTAGATTGAACCCAAGAAGTTGCAATTTTTGTTGCTCAAAAAATGCTATGTGTTGGCAATTTCATATGATTTGGCCTATGGTCAGTTGTCATTTTTTTGTAATCATCATATTTTGACCACATATGAGCATCTTTCAGTAGGCATACAGTATGTATATCAATAATTAGTAGCATTTACTGAGCACTTACATCTACTCTTGTGAGCACATTACTTACGGTTAACTCATTTTATGTTTACAACAATCCTACAATGGATACATTTATGCTCTCATTTTTATATCTGAAAAATGAAGATATGGAGAGATTAAATAAGTAAAAAAATTGATCAGTTTAGAAGCCACAGTTCAAAAATCAGGCATTCTCAGTCTGTCTTGGAGTCAACACTGATCAGCTTGGCTTAGATTCCTCTTTAATTACCTTCATTTTGAACTCTCAGTAGTAACCATTCTCTTCTCCTTGATGGTAAGATGGTGGTGGTAAAGAAATCTGCAAGGATAGACTCTAGTTAATTCTAAAGATTGGGCCTGTTAGAGTGGAATATGACACCTTAGAGCCTGATTCTAGGAAATTGAGTTCTTGACTCTATACCTTACTTATGGAAAAGTGCTGAGATTATAATTAGTTACTCTAGGCATAGTCTCTCTGTCTCTCTTTTTCTTTTTTCTACAGGGGATTGAACCCATGGGCACTTTACAACTGAGCTACATCCCCAGCCCTTCTTAATTTTGATTTTGAACTAAGTTGCTGAAGCTGGCCTTGAACTTGCTGTTCTCCTTCAGCCTCCCCAGCAGCTGGAGTTCCAGGTCTGTGTCACTTGGGTGAGCTGAGTAGGCATGATCTCTTGAATAGTCAGAGAATGGCTAGAAAGCTATAAAAGCAGAAAGCAACTGAAAGAGATGGACAAAAAATAAGAGGTTGCCAGGAACTTGGGGAAGTGGAGAATGGGGAGTGAAGTGATTGCTGGTGGGTATAGGGTTTGCTTTGAAATGACTACTGGTGATGGTTGTACAATGTGAATATGAAAAACCACGGAATTGTATAAAGAAGAGAAAATAACAGTTTGAGTTTTTTGGTAAATGGATCCTTTGGTGAGGGCTAAAGGCCAGGAAGCTTGACCCTCTAGTGAAGGAGGACACAGCTGATTTCCAGCAGTATTTTATGTTCTTTATTTATAATGATGGAATTTGTAATTTTGGCCTGTGTTTGCTGATGTCTTTTTATCATTATCATTACTGCAATGCAGAATCTTTTTACTTTTTTTGCTGAGTTTGGTTTTCTTCTCATTATCCATCTAGTTTAATTCTTGGAATTTTTTATTTATTTTTTGGCTATGCCATCTTTTCCTTTTCTTATGTCATAAGTATTAGTAGTATGGTTCTTAATTTTAAGAAAGTGGTACATATTTTATTTTTATTTTATTGGTTACTTTTTTGTGGGGGAGATACCAGAGGTTGAACCCAGGGGCACTTAACCACTGAGCCACATCCCCAGCCCGTTTTTATATTTTATTTAGAGACAGGGTCTCACTGAATTGCTTAAGACCTTGATAAGTTGCTGAGGCTGATTTTGAACTTGTGATCCTCATGCCTCAGCCTCCCCAGCTCCTGGGATTACAGGTATGCACCACTGCCCCTGGGACATAAGTGTTCTTTAAAAACATTTTTTGTAGCAAAATTTTTCTTTAATTTTTAATAAGAATGCTCAAAATATAGTTGATCCCCATTATTTAGTAGTTAAAACTATAGTTGATGAGAACACTAATGTAGTGAATACTGAAGCTAATATTTGCAAAGGATATACAGGGTTAGGATTTTGGAAATGTCTAGTCTCAACATTTTTGGCCAACCAGTTAATATATAACATTTTGTGTTTCTTTCTGTTTAAAGATGCCTTATTTAATGTGTGTTGTTGATTAATTAATATTTAAATCATGACTAAAGAACACATACCTAACACATGTTTTCTTCATATGTACATCACAGTGTTTTATGCTTAAGGAATAGTAGACATTACTTCATTACTGTTTTTGGGCACTGTTTGAAATAGTAAAATCACAAATGGACAAATAAAAAATGTGAAAAACAGGACACTGAATAGATCATAAAAAGGCTGCTTGCTGCAGCTGAAGGCGAAGGATTACCTTGTTTAACCTCAGCTGGGAATATGTTTAACATAACTCCAGTGTTTTGTTACTTGTTGCATGTCTACAAACATGCAAGTACAGGGAAATTAGTTTTCAGAGAACTATAGAGAACTAAGAGTGAATAGTGAAAATCAATGATACAGTACTAAGTTGAAATTACTGTTGTTGATATAGTGATTTTTGCATATTGCTTCAGGGAATTAACATTGAAGCTGGTTGCAGGAAAATCAAAAAGTTCAAAAAGAATAGTGGCTATTCTTAGAATTAATGGTTATGAAAAAATATTTTTATATTCACTCTATTGGTGATTATTCATAGAAAACATGAGATTTACCTTTAAAGAGAAAATAAATGTTAAAGTAATTATATATTTGTGGTTTTCATTAAGAATTTGAGATTGTTTTTGTGTGTGGCAATTAAGAGTAAGAGGCACATGAAAAATCAAATAAGCTAGAGGTACTTGAGATGCCTTTGTAAAGTTCTTTTGTAGGTGGTAGCCAACAATCTGGTATTCCTAGGCTGGGAAACACATACATGTTTACTCTTTGGGAAACTGAGAGTGTAAGCTGGCATACTATTCTATTCCTGATAACAAAATTTTATACCTGTTGATACTCTAGTTATCTGAATGTGAGTTAATTTTTTAAAAAATCTGTGTATGAGCTAGATGGATATATCTAAAAAACATCAATTTTTTTCAAATCCATAAACCCACAGGGTGGTATCATTTTGCCAGAGTGGATAATCTGGGGAGATTTTTGAAATTGCTTTTGGTGGTACAAATTATGTTTTGAAGAATACAGAATTTCTTGTGTCTAGTTTATGCTGCTTCAGTGCTTCAGAGCTTTAAATTTTCTATGCCTTTTTAGTTTTTCTTTTTTCTTCTTATGGTTATTTACTTGATCTTTGTGGGATTGAGATAATTTTTGTTTCTTGCTTTATTTCTTTTCTAGTCAAATTGGTCCTTGTGGGACTGGGGGTTTGACTCAGTAGTGGAACATGTGCTTATCGGCATACATGAGGCCCTGGGTTCAATCCCCAGCACTGCAACAAACAAACAAACAAACCAATCCTTGGAACACAAAGGAGAGTGCTATATGAAGATGGAGATAGAGGTTGGAGCGATGTGAATATAGACCAAGGAGTGCCAAGGACTGCCCACAACATCAGAAGACTAGAAGCTGGAGGAAGGAAGACAATAGTAGTTTTTTTGATGCTTAAAGATTGAAGAGTGGCATGGCTCTGAAGTCTATCCTTGAGTGGACTCGAATTGTCATTTCAGTAGTAGAGCCAGTAACTTGCCCTTGAAGACAGAAGCTTGATAGGGATTCTAACTCTGTACCTCCACAGAAGACTACCCACTTCCTAGCAGTGATATTGGAATATTTAATGCCTCATCACATCACGGCACAAGGAGGTGTTTTCTCAGAGTACCGGGTGTCAGCATTTTCCTTATGTGTTTGGACTTTGACCCAGTGACCCTTAAAAACATTTACCTTGACTCCATTTTATAGAATTACAGAGCACATGAAAAGTTAGTAAAGAAAAAATTACAGCCTCACTGTCTTATTCCTGTTTGTTATATTCTGCATTTATATAAATAATCTTTATAGATTACAGTGCCTTCTACTTTGAGAAAAGATCAAAAGTCTTTTCAGTTGTGTCCCTATTTCATTCATATCTGAAGTGACTGTGACTTTTCATGTTTGGACAAATTTCTTTTCCTGTCCTTGTTTGTAGCCATCATTTTACATGTCATGCTTCTTTGACTCAGAAGGAGGTGCTCACTTTGATCATTACCTTTTGTTTTAATCTTTTCCCATCATTATGGTAGTTTTAGAGACTGTTCTTTAGTAATATATGGTATTTCATCATTTGTTTTATTTAGGTGTCATATAATGTGCTGTATACTAAAGTCAGCTTTGCATCACTATGATCAGGATACCCAACAAGAACAACTTAGGGGAAGAAAAATTTATTTGGGGCTCATGGTTTCAGGTGTCTCAGTCCATAGATGACCAATTCCATTGCTCAGGGCTGAAGATGAGGCAGCATAACATCTGAGAGGCAAGGCAAACTCTGTAAAAGTCAAAAACAAGTCACATATATCCAATATACAGTGGTATAGAGTTAATGTTCCTATTCCAAAAGGGAGGAATAGGGGCATAGAATGCAGAATAGGGCCAAAGCAAGACCTAAATTCAGCCAGGCAAACCAGTCTTGTAACTCTGTGTATAGTGTGTGGGACATGTGGTGGTGAGGTGTGCTTTCTAAAGGGCTTGATCAAGGGCAGGGCAGCCAGAGACTTCCCCAAGCAGCCCTGCTCCCTCCGGTGGCAGGCGCCATCTACAGCCAGTTCCTCTGAGCAGACCCGCCCAGTAAGAGCTTTTCCACACAGAGCCAGCCCCCAACCCTGGAACCAGTAGCGGGCTAGGGGCAGCTTTCTTTGGAAGCACTGCATTATCAAGTTCCTCCAAGACTTCAGGCTACTGTAGGCTGGGAGGTGATATACTGGAAAACTACAGGGATACTATAAGCCAAAGAGGAAATCTGCAATATCTCAGAGTTCCACTGATATCTGACCAATATGAGAAAACAAGGGAAGAAAATGTCCCAAACAAACCTAGATACTATAGCAGTAAAACCCAATGACAGCACAGCAGAAGAAAGGTCAGAAAGGGAGTTCAGAATGTACATAATTAAAACAATCAGGGAAGCAAACGAGGAGATGAAAGAGCAAATGCAGGCATTGAAGGAGGAGATGAAAGAGCAAATGCAGGCTTTAAATGATTGCACCAGTCAACAGTTAAAAGAGCAAATATGGGAAGCAAAAGATCATTTCAATAAAGAGTTAGAGATACTGAAAAAAAAAAAAACAAAAAAAAAACAAATCCTTGAAATGAAGGAAACAATAAACCAAGTTAAAAACTCCATAGAAAGCATAACCAATAGGATAGAACACCTGGAAGACAGAACCTCAGACATTGAAGAAAAAATATTTAATCTTGAAAACAAAGTTGACCAAACAGAGAAGATGGTAAGAAATCATGAACAGAATCTACAAGAATTATGGGATATCATGAAAAGGCCAAATTTAAGAATTATTGGGATTGAGGAAGACTTAGAGAAACAAACCAAAGGAATGAACAATCTATTCAATGAAATACTATCAGAAAATTTCCCAAATCTGAAGAATGAAATGGAAAACCAAGTACAAGAGGCTTATAGGACTCCAAATATACAAAATTACAATAGACCCACACCAACATACAAAATAAAGACAGAATTTTAAAAGCCACGAGAGAAAAGAATCAAATTACATTCAGGGGGAAACCAATAAGAATATCAGCAGATTTTTCAGTCCAGACCCTAAAAGCTAGAAGGGCCTAGAACAACATTTACCAAGCCCTGAAAGGAAACGGATGCCAACCAAGAATCTTATACCCAGCAAAACTTACATTCAGATTTGACGATGAAATAAAATCCTTCCATGATCAACAAAAGCTAAAAGAATTTACAAAAAGAAAGCTGGCATTACAGAACATTCTCAGCAAAATATTCCATGAGGAAGAGATGAAAAACAACGATGAAAATCAGCAATGAGAGGAACTAGCCTAAAGGAATATCCAAATAAGGGGGAAACCAAATCATGTCAAAAAACAAAAATGAGTCAAATGACTGGGAATACAAATCATATCTCAATAATAACCCTGAATGTTAATGGCCTGAACTCATCAATCAAAAGACATAGACTGGCAGATTGGATTAAAAAGAAAAATCCAACAATATGCTGCCTGCAAGAGACTCATCTCTTAGAAAGAGATACCCATAGATTAAAGGTGAAAGGATGGGAAAAAACATACCATGCACATGGACACAGCAAAAAAGCTGGAGTATCCATCCTCATTTCAGATAATGTGGACTTCAAGCCAAAGTGAGTCAGAAGGGATAAAGAAGGACATTTCATACTGCTTAAGGGAAGCATAAATCAGCAAGACATAACAATCATAAATATCTATACCCCGAACATTGACTCATCCATGTACGTCAAACAAATCCTTCTCAATTCCAGAAATCAAATAAACCACAACACAATAATACTAGGCGATTTTAACACACCTCTCTCACCACTGGATAGATCTTCCAAACAAAAATTGAATAAAGAAACCATAGATCTCAATAACACAATCAACAATTTAGACTTAGCGGATATATATAGAATATACCATCCAACAAAGAACAAATACACTTTCTTCTCAGCAGCACACGGATTCTTCTCTAAAATAGACCATATTTTATGCCACAAAGCTACTGTTAGCAAATACAAGTAGAGATACTACCTTGTATTCTATCAGATCATAATGGATTGAAATTAGAAATAAATGACAGAATAAAAAACAGAAACTTCTCCAATACCTGGAGATTAAATAATAATATGCTATTATATGATGAATGCATAACAAAAGACATCAAGAGGGAAATAAAAAATTTCTTAGAAGTAAACGAGAACAAAGACACATCATATCAAAATCTCTGGAACACTATGAAAGCAGTACTTAGAGGAAGATTTATTTCATGGGGCGCATTCAACAAAAGAAGTAGAAATCAACAAAAAAACGACAACACTACAGCTCAAAGCCCTAGAAAAAGAAGAGCAGACCAACACCAAAAGTAGTAGAAGACAGGAAATAGTTAAAATCAGAGCCAATGTCAGTGAAATTGGAACAAAAGAAACAATTGGAAAAATTAAAATAAATAGTTGGTTCTTTGAAAAAATAAACAAAATCGATAAACCCTTAGCCACACTAACAAAGAGAAAGAGGGAAAAAACTCATATTACTAAAATTCGGATTGAACAAGGAAATATCACAACGGACACGAGTGAAATACAAAACAATTAGAAACTATTTTGAAAATCTGTATTCCAACAAAACAGAAAACCTTGAAGACATCAACAAGTTTCTAGAGACATATGAATTACCTAAACTGAACGAGGAGGACATACACAACTTAAATAAATCAATTTCAAGCAATGAAATAAAGAGGTCATCAAAAGCCTACCAACAAAGAAAAGTCCGGGACCAGATGGGTTCTCAGCCGAGTTCTACAAAATCTTTAAAGAAGAGCTCATTCCAATACTCCTCAAAGTATTCCATGAAATAGAAGAGGAGGGAACCCTCCCAGACTCATTCTATGAAGCCAATATCACCCTGATACCTAAACCAGACAGATACACATCGAGGAAAGAAAACTTCAGACCAATATCCTTAATGAACATCGACGCAAAAATTCTCAACAAAAGTTTAGCAAATCGCATCCAAATTAAAAAGAGTGCACCATGATCAAGTGGGTTTTATCCCAGGGATGCAAGTTGGGGTCAACATCTGGAAATCAATAAATGTCATTCACCATATCAACAGACTTAAAGTTAAGAATCACATGATTATTTTGATAGATGCAGAAAAAGCATTTGATAAAATACAGCATCCCTTCATGCTCAAAACACTAGAAAAAATATGGATAGTGGGAACATTCCTTCACATTGTAAAGGCCATCTACGCTAAGCCCATGCATGGCCAATATCATTCTAAATGGTGAAAAGCTGAAAGCATTCCCCCTAAAAACTGGAACAAGGCAGGGATGCCCTCTTTCATCACTTCTATTCAACATCGTCCTTGAAACTCTAGCCAGAGCAATTAGACAGGCCAAAGAAATTAAAGGGATACGAATAGGAAAAGAAGAACTCAAACTATCCCTGTTTGCTGATGACATGATTTTATATTTAGAGGAACCTGGAAATTCCACCAGAAAACTTTTAGAACTCATAAGTGAATTCAGTAAAGTAGCAGGTTATAAGATCAATGCTCTTAAATCCAATGCATTTTTATACATGTGATGAATCTTCAGAAAGAGAAGTTAGGAAAACTACCCCATTCACAATAGCCTCGAAAAAAATAAAATACTTGGGAATCAATCTCACAAAAGAGGTGAAAGACCTCTACAATGAGAACTACAGAACACTAAAGAAATAAATTAAAGAAAACCTTAGAAAATGGAAAGATCTCCCTTGTTCTTGGATAAACAGAATTAATATTGTCAAAATGGCCATACTGCCAAAAGTGCTATATAGATTCAATGCAATTCCTATTAAAATCCCAATGACGTACCTTACAGAAATAGAGCAAGCAATTATGAAATTCATCTGGAAGAATAAGAAACCCAGAATAGCTAAAGAAATCCTTAGCAGAAAGAGCGAAGCACGGGGTATCGCAATACCAGATCTTCAACTCTACTACAAAGCAATAGTAACAAAAACGGCATGGTATTGGTACCAAAATAGACAGGTAGATCAATGGTACAGAATAGAGGACATGGACACAAACCCAAATAAATACAATTTTCTCATACTAGACAAAGGGGCCAAAAATATGCAATGGAGAAAAGATAGCCTCTTCAACAAATGGTGTTGGGAAAAGTGGAAAACCATATGCAACAGAATGAAATTAAACCCCTATCTCTAACCCTGCACAAAACTCAACTCAAAATGGATCAAGGACCATGGAATCAGACCAGAGATCCTGCATCTTACAGAAGAAAAAGTAGGTCCAAATCTTCAACATGTCGGCTTAGGATCAGACTCCTTAACAGGACTCCCATAGCATAAGAAATAAAAGCAAGAATCAGCAACTGGGATAGATTCAAACTAAAAAGCTTTCTCTCAGCAAAGGAAACTATCAGTAATGAGAAGAGAGAGCCTACAGAGTGGGAGAAAATCTTTGCCACTCATACTTCAGATAGAGCGCTAATTTCCAGAATCTATAAAGAACTCAAAAAACTCTACACGAAGAATACAAATAATCCAATCAACAAATGGGCTAAGGAAATGAACAGACACTTCACAGAAGAAGATGTACAAGTAATCACCAGATATATGAAAAAATGTTCAACATCCCTAGTAATAAGGGAAATGCAAATCAAAACTACCCTAAGATTTCATCTCACCCCAATTAGAATGGCGATTATCAAGAATACAAGCAACAATAGGTGTTGGCGAGGATGTGGTGAAAAAGGAACACTCATACATTGCTGGTGGGGTTGCAAATTAGTGCAGCCACTCTGGAAAGCAGTGTGGAGATTCCTCAGAAAGCTTGGAATGGAAACACCATTTGACCCAGCTATCCCACTCCTTGGCCTATACCCAAAGGACTTAAAATCAGCATACTACAGAGATACAGCCACATCAATGTTCATTGCTGCTCAATTCACCATAGCCAGATTGTGGAACCAATCTAGATGTCCTTCGGTTGATGAATGGATAAAGAAACTGTGGCATATTTATACAATGGAATATTACTCCGCAATGAAGAATGATAAAATTATGGCATTTGTAGGCAAATGGTCGAAATTGGAGAATATCATGCTAAGTGAGATAAGCCAATCTCAAAAAACTAAAGGACGAATGATCTCGCTGATAAGCGGATGAGGACATATAATGGGGGGTGGGACGGGCTAGCATTAGGTTTAGGGTTAGGTTTAGAGTTAGGCTAAGGAGAGCAGTAAGAATGAAGGAAAGAAGGACTGTGTAGAGGGAAAAGAGGGGTGGGAGGGGTGGGAGGGGTGGGAGGGGTGGGGGGGGAGGGGAAAAATATAATAAACATCATTACCCTATGTAAACATAAAAAAAATAAATAAATAAAAAAAAAAAAGAAAAAAAAAAAAAGAAATAAAAGCAAGAATCAACAACTGGGATAGATTCAAACTAAAAAGCTTTCTCTCAGCAAAGGAAACTATCAGTAATGAGAAGAGAGAGCCTACAGAGTGGGAGAAAATCTTTGCCACTCATACTTCAGATAGAGCGCAATTTCCAGAATCTATAAAGAACTCAAAAAACTCTACACGAAGAATACAAATAATCCAATCAACAAATGGGCTAAGGAAATGAACAGACACTTCACAGAAGAAGATGTACAAGTAATCACCAGATATATGAAAAAATGTTCAACATCCCTAGTAATAAGGGAAATGCAAATCAAAACTACCCTAAGATTTCATCTCACCCCAATTAGAATGGCGATTATCAAGAATACAAGCAACAATAGGTGTTGGCGAGGATGTGGTGAAAAAGGAACACTCATACATTGCTGGTGGGGTTGCAAATTAGTGCAGCCACTCTGGAAAGCAGTGTGGAGATTACTCAGAAAGCTTGGAATGGAAACACCATTTGACCCAGCTATCCCACTCCTTGGCCTATACCCAAAGGACTTAAAATCAGCATACTACAGAGATACAGCCACATCAATGTTCATTGCTGCTCAATTCACCATAGCCAGATTGTGGAACCAACCTAGATGCCCTTCAGTTGATGAATGGATAAAGAAACTGTGGCATATTTATACAATGGAATATTACTCCGCAATGAAGAATGATAAAATTATGGCATTTGTAGGCAAATGGTCGAAATTGGAGAATATCATGCTAAGTGAGATAAGCCAATCTCAAAAAACTAAAGGACGAATGATCTCGCTGATAAGCGGATGAGGACATATAATGGGGGGTGGGACGGGCTAGCATTAGGTTTAGGGTTAGGTTTAGAGTTAGGCTAAGGAGAGCGGTAAGAATGAAGGAAAGAAGGACTGTGTAGAGGGAAAAGAGGGGTGGGAGGGGTGGGGGGGAGGGGAAAAATAAAATAAACATCATTACCCTATGTAAACGTAAAAAAAAAAAAAAAAAAAAAACAAAAAAACTCTACACCAAGAATACAAATAATCCAATCAGCAAATGGGCTAAGAAAATGGACACTTCACAGAAGAAGATGTACAAGCAATCAACAGATATATGAAAAAATGTTCAACATCTCTAGTAATAAGAGAAATGCAAATCAAAACTACCCTGAGATTCCCTCACCCCAATTAGAATGGCGATTTTCAAGAACACAAGCAACAATAGGTGTTGGCGAGGATGTGGGTAAAAAGGTACACTCATACATTGCTGGTGGGGTTGAAAATTAGTGCAGCCACTCTGGAAAGCAGTATGAAGATTCCTCAGAAAACTTGGAACACAACTACTATTTGACCCAGCTGTCCCACTCCTTGGCCTATACCCAAAGGACTTAAAATCAGCATACTACAGAGCTACAGTCACATCAATGTTCATATCTGCTCAATTCACCATAGCCAGATTGTGGAACCAACCTAGATGTCCTTCAATTGATGAATGGATAAAGAATCTGTGGTATATATATATATAATGGAATATTACTCAGCCATAAGGAATAATAAAATTGTGGCATTTGCAGGCAAATGGATGAAATTGGAGAATATCTTGCTAAGTGGGATAAGCCAATCTCAAAAAACCAAAGGATGAATGATCTCGTTGATAAGTGGATGATGACATATAATGGGGGGGTGGGAGGGGTTAGCGTTAGGGTTATGGTTAGTTTTAGGGTTAGGGTTAAGGAGGGTGGCAAGAATGGAGGAAGGAAGGACTATAGAGGGAAAAGAGGGATGGGAGGGGTGGGGGGGAAGGAAAAAAAACAATGAATCAAACAACATTATCCTATGTAAATTTATGATTACACAAATGGTATGCCTTTACTCCCTGTACAGAGAAACAACATGTATCCCATTTGTTTACAATAAAAAAAGGGCTTGGTCAACTCTGCCCCCTTTGACTTTGTGGATTGAAGCACACATGTACTCTCTTTTAACCTGTCTTTCTCCGCCAGCAGCTTTTCGTAGCAGACCATATTATTGGCTTCTCTTAATTCCTGGGCTCTCTATTCCAGTTTTGGCTTCACCTTCTTAGCCTCATGCTTTACTCTATGAGGACCAGCCTTCAGGGACTCTGACCCTGCTACACTTTACCTGGTCTTCTAGGCCTTCCTTTGAAATCCTGGTGGAAGCCTGTGTGACTCCTCAACTCTAGCATCCTGCATTCTTGTAGAACTAGCACCATGTGTATGATGCCAAGTCCTGCTCTCAGCTGGCACAGTGGTTGGGCCTCCTCGAATCACAGTTGCACTCATCTCTGGAACTGTGTCTGTTGCAACTCTGCATAGTTAAACAACTTCCTAGGCTCCCCTCTGGGAGCAGGGTACCCTCGTGATCTCTTTTCAAAGGAATTTTCTCTTCTGTACCCCATAAGGGTATGAGCACAGTCTGCTTTCCTATTGGCATTCTGGTCTTCTGAGCTCCCACCAGAATTGCCTGTTAAGCTCTGCTTACAACATTCTAAAGCTTTTCCACCTTGCATCTGTAAACTTTTCAGAATTTCTTCTGCCAAAGAGCTCCCAAGGCATGTGAATCACATAGACAGGTTCATTATAGCAATGACACCACTTCTCAGTATGTTTTAGTTAGTTTTTGCATTGCTGTGACCAAGATATTGAACAAGAACAACTTAAAGGAGGAAAAGTTTATTTGGGGCTCATGGTTTTAGAGGTCTCAGTCTGCAGATGGCTGACTCTTTTACTCTATTGTTCTGGGCCCAAGGTGAGGCAGCATATCATGGGGGAAAAGGCCCAGCAGAACAAAGCTGCTTAGCTCATAGTGGTGTCAGAAAGCGGAAGGCTGTAAGGGCCAAAGGGAAGAAGAACCCTTCCAGGACACACCCCAGTGAGCAGCCTCCTCCAGCCATGCCCCATCTGCCTTAGTAAGTCCATTAAAACTAGGATGAACTGATTATGTTACAAGCTCTCATGATCTAATCGTTCACCTCTGAATATTCCTGCATTAACAGGAGCTTTAGGGGAACACTGCATATCCAAACCACAGAAGCTTGTGGTGTGTGTATGCTGTCTCTCTTTCTCTCTCTATCTCTCTCTTTTTTCTTGGTTAGACTAATTCCCCATGCTATTATTACCTTGATTTTAAGTTCTTTTTATTTCGGGAAATTCAAAGCACATACAAAGAGAGAATAATATAAATATTTCTATTATCTTTTTACCAACATAGCAGTTATCAAATGGTGACTGATTTTTGTTTCCTCTGTTTCCACCTACTGTTCCACCCAAAATTACTGAAGCAAGTTCCAGATAATTATATCTTTAATTTGTTAATGTTTTAATATGTACTGCTAAAAGACAAGGACTCTCTCATAACCATACTATCATCTCCACACACTTGAAAATATCAACAATAATTCCTTAATAGAAATTATCTAGTCTGGTCATATGCTTTGCACAAATGGGAAATATGGGAAAGAAGTCTGTAACATTTTAATTTACTGCCTTTTTAAAGATAATTTTTGTTGTCTTGTCAAAAATCTTTAGCAGTTCAAGAATTTATGCTAGTTGCTCATCAGTGTGCTTTTCATATTCTTTGAACGGCACAATACTGGGACTGGGGGTGTAACTCAGTTGTAGATCATGTACTTAGCATGTGGGAGGCCCTGAGTTTGAGCCCCAAGACTACATACATACATACATACATACATACATAAAATGTCACAGTATTGATCAGGCTGTGAGGTAAGAATCATTCCTGGAATTTCAGAAACTTTATTTATTCATCTTGCATTTTATTCATTTATTTATGTAGCAAATATTTAACTGTTGTCCTTTGTGCCAGCTTTGCTTATAGGTGCTTGGGTTGTGTCAATAAATTAAAGATCCTTGCCTTTAACAATAGTATATTCTAGTGGAAGAAACAGACAATAAACAATGAATATAATAAAAAAATTATATGTTTGAAAATAAGTACTCTGAAAAAGTAGAGTAAGTGGAGTAGTTCAAAGGGCAGTTGCAATTTGTTAATGGGGGAAGCAGGGTTAGGTGACGTGTTGAGTAGGTCTCTTTTTAAAATTTTTTCTTTATATATTTTTTTAGTTGTAGATGGACCCAATACCTTTATTTTATTTTTTATTTTTTATGTGGTGCTGAGGATGAAACCTAGGGCCTCACATGTGCTAGGCGAGCGCCCAACCACTGAGCACCCCAGCCCCTCATGGTAGATCTTTTGAGGGAAAGAGATCTGAGGGACTAAGAATGTAGGCAAGCAGATGGCTGAGCAGAGTGTTCCTTGTTGGAGGGAAAGCAAGGGGTCACAATAGTTGGAGGTGAGTGAACAAGTGGAGGACTGTGGGACATAGGTTAAAGAGGTGAGGTGACGGGGTGGGTGCTGTGCATAATACTAGGCATACAATATCTTTGATGGTCATTTGACTTTCATTATGAGTGAAATGGAGGAACAATTGGTGGATTTCAATCAGAGAAATGACAGGAACAAAATTAAAAGAACCACTATGTGTGTGTGTGTGTTGAAATAGATCATACGGGTTTAAGTAAAGAAAGATGTTTTAAAATAATATTGGAGAGCAATAATGGTGGCTAGGAATGGGTAATGGGTGGAGGTCCTAAGAAATAGATGATTTCTGGATGTAATATGAAGGTAAAGTGAGTTTGCTGATTAAATATGAGGGGTGTATGTATGTGGTTGAATGTGAGAGAGCAAAAGGAAGAGGTTTGTGTGTGTGGTGTGTCTGCATGCATGCTTGAGAAAGGAAAGAGATACAAGTAGCATGTTTTTGGCCAGAGTAACTGAAGGCTGGGAGTTGCCCTCAACCTATGTGAGAAAGTCTGAAGAAAGGTTGGTATGTGGTTAGAGTTAGGTCTGATGTAAGGAAGTATGATAGGAAAGATAGGAAATTTGATTTTTGAATATGTTCAGTGTGAAATGTCTGTTATCTAATCGAAGATTATTGTATAACTATGCCTGTCAAATAATGTGTTTGACAATAATGAATGCTTGTTAAAAGAGTGAGTTAGCCAGATTTAATGTGAGAAGAATTAGAGACCTTCTGGCTCCAGTCTCTGCCTGCGTAGTATGTGGTTTGTGACCCAGGAATTAAATGCATGATGAGTGCCAGGATGGGCATCAAAATGCAGTTTTAGCAACAAGTCTGTCAAATGTGGATTCCTGATTGTGTGTTATTGACTTTCCCTGTTTAATCACCAGAAAGCATTTAAAATTAGCTGTTAGGTGCGCTATCTAATAAAAATTATTATTAGGCCAGTACATTTTGTTGATAACATGAATAATTTGATTTTATAATTATATATAAATTATCTTTGGATTTTATGTGCTTTGTGAGAATGAACAATTGTAAAATAAAGTAGAAAAATCCAGTGTTAGAAGAGATTTTTTTGCTTTGAATTTTTGTTGTATGTGGTCATGATTATCATGTCTAAGTCAACTTGACTTGTGCACCATCATTTGAAAATCCATTTTTAGGATTTCAAAGCTTAATTCCATGTTTCGTAACTTTCCTCATAAGTTTCCTGCTGAATCCTTTTACTGATTCAGGAGTAAGTTTTAGGAAATAGTCTCAAATGTAAACTATCTCTTTTTTGTTACTACTGTACCAAATCAAAGGAAAATGCCTTTTCTTGAAATCCATTAATTTGAGGGGTTTCATGAGTTCTGATTCTTTTATATGGATCTCCGTGTTTTTCAAATTTTTACTAATTCTGTAGAACTTGGCAAGTATAAATGCGTACACACATACAAACATATATGGTCATATGCCAGGTGTATACCATATGCCAAAAACTTTTGGGTGCTGTGCACAAATTGAGCATTCCTTATCTGAAAATATGAGAACTGAAATGCCCCCAAATCTGAGACTTTTTGAGCACCAGCATGACTGCACAAGTGGAAAATTCTATACTTCACCTTATGCATTAGGGTACAGCCAAAACATACTTACAATAAAAATTTTGTGTAAAGTTTCCTCGAAGCTATGTATTTAAGAAATGCAATTAAATTTTGTGCTAGGTTTGGGTTCTGTACCCAAGTTGGCTCATTATGTATTCACAAATATTCCAAAATCCGAAAATATCTGTAGTCAAAAACATTTAAAGGTTGGATAAGGGATATCAGTATGTATTCCAAATTCTTCTGATGGACTTGAAGGTATTAAATTAGGCATATCTCAGAAATACTCACTGGTTTAATAAACCTAGAAGTCCTGTGCATCAAAGATGGAAGTCAAATCTTTGCTTATAGTCTTTAATGGGAAAAGAAAAATATATATATATTTGATGATAAAATATTTGATGATTAAAAAAAGTCATTTGAGCCAGGCACGGTGGTGCATGTCTATAATCCCAGCAGCTCGGGAGGCGGAGGCACTAGGATCCCAAATTTGAAGCCAACCTCAGCAATTTAGGGAGGCCCTAAGCAACTTAGGGTGACCCTGTCTCAAAACAATAAAAAGGGTTGGTTATGTAGGCTAGTGGTGAAACACTCCTGGGTCCAATCCCCAGTTCTGAAAAAAAAAAAGGTCATTTGACTTCTTTTTCTTCGTTATGTTGATTCTACGTCTCCTTGGGCAATGACTGAGGCTCCCTTTATTGCTGATCATGGTTTGATCAATAGTTGAAGAGAATAGCGGGGGAGTCTTTTAGTTCTTCCTTAGTTGCGTAAACCATGTCTGTGTGCCAGGCTTCTGAGTTTTTGTTTTCTACCTTGAGTGTGTCTATGCTAGATCCAACAAATTGAATAATTTTTTGTTAACCTCGTGCTAGTTACGTAAGATATGTAGTAAACCCTTATTTGTGTTTGGTGTGTTGGTTTGGTCTACTTTTATAGTTATACGTTGTGTGAGGACCAAAGAGATGGTCATCTGAGTATAATAATTATCAGTTCTTAGAAAAGTAATATGTTAGTAAATATATTTCTCAATTGAAGATTTCTAGATTCTGTGTTTGTTTCTATAACTCGTAAAGGAAATTTATTTTTTGTGTCAGTTATGGTTTGGATATGTCTCCCACAAGTTCCTGTGTTAATGCAGAAATGTTCACATGGGAAGTGATTATGAGAGCTGTAACCTAATCAGTCCATTCTAGTTCGAATGGACTAAATGGTAGTAACTGTAGGCAGGTGGGGCATGATTGAATGAGGTGGGTCACTGTGGGTTTGCCTTGGAAGGGTTCATTTTTCTTTCTTTTTTTTTTTTTTTTGCGGTGCTGGGGATTGAACCCGGGGTCTCGTGCTTGCGAGACAAGCACTCTACCAACTGAGCTATATTCCCAGCCCCGGGTTCATTTTTCCTGTGGGCCCTGCCACTTCTCTCTCTGCTTCCCAGCTGCCATGACGTGAGCAGTGTTCCTCCACCACACTCTTCCACCATGATGCCTTCCACAGAGTTCTTACCTAGGATTCAGGGATGTGGAGTCAGCCCACTGTGGACTAAACTTTGAAACAGCAATCTTGGAATAAACTTTTCCTCTGAGTTGTTATTGTTGATTATTTTGGTCCCATCAACAAAAATCTAACACAGTGTCTCAACTTATTAATCCATATTTTCTTTCTTTTTCATATACAGGTAAATTCTAAAAATAAATAATTGGCGTATAGAAAGCTCAGAGATCTTGGAGATAACTAGCCCAACCCCTTATTTTTCAGATAAAAAACTAGTGTTTTTTAGAGGTTATGTACCTTTTCCATGGACATATTGAGCCAGAAAGAAATATGGAGTTTTGACTGTTTTATGTGTCTTGTGCAGCCTGATGCAGCACAATCCTGACATTACACTGCCTTTCCCAAATATTAGATGGTGATCCAAGATCACAAAATGTTGTTGTTTTTGTTTTAAACATCAACAGAAAAGTGAGGGCTACAGTTATGTGATTTTTTTTTTTTTTTTTTTTTTTTTTAGTGATGGATTCCCCCCACCCCCTTGAGCATAATCTCTGTCTGCTGATCATAAAGCTGATGTTTGGTCTTATAAAACAAATTTATGGAACTCTAAATTGTATAGCTGATGAGCCTAGGTTTTCTAGGCAATTATCTACCTAAAGTATATATTTTTATCAGCCTTGACTCTTGAATAGATTTAGAACAGAAAACAAAGTGAAAATGCTCTTCATTAAAAAATTTGAATGCACTTTTTTTTAATATTTTTTTTTTAGTTGTCAGTGGACCTTTATTTTATTTACTTATTTATCTGCGGTGCTGAGAATCAAACCCAGTTCCTCACACTTGCTAGGCAAGCACTCTACCATTGAACTACAGTACCAGCCCTGATGCATTCATTTTTGAAATATTTTTCATTTATATTATTGCATATAAGATGTTGCTTAGTAGGCTTCTCTAAACTATAATATAATACAGAGGCAAAAATTATTTTAAACAACTGGGTATACCTAGAATTGAGTTTTAGTACTAGATGGATAGCCTGTTGAAATACATTTTAATTAAGTGGAATATAAATAATATAGAAACAGATTTTTAGATCATAATTAAAGACATTGATATCTTCTTGAAAGATTGATTTATTAGTTGCAATGTTAACTTTTTATTTAATCTGAAGATAGTATAATAATGATGAAGAAATTTAAGAATAAATTGCTGTGATAATGCTGTATAACTGTACTAAAAGGTTTGATGTCTTACAAAAACCCACTTTTTTTAGTTCATGGTTTCTTGGATCCACAAGAAGGACTTTGTTTCCAGCTATGAACTGAATTCAGAGTTTGTTTTTTTTTTTTTTTTTTTTTTTTTTTTTTTTTTGGTGGTGGTGGTGATTGTTTTGTACATGTTATGGTTTGGGTCTTTTTGTTCAGGTCTATTAACTTGTTACATTTCTGGGTCCATTGTGTATTATATTTTGGCTTAAGACCAAGCCAAGTTACTAAAACACTTTAGAAGTCTCTGTTCAAGTTCTGTATACTGATATTTCATTGATTAAAGTAAATTTCATGTCTAAGCACAAAATTATTAGGGCAGGGAAATGTGCCTTACTTATTCTAGTGAGAGGTACTACAAAGTCATTGATAAGAGGCAGAAATGTTTAATTCTGTAACAGGGAGTAAAAAAACTGGTAGCAATAATATATTATACTGTATAATATATTATCCCAACCCAGATTTTTTAAATGAAAAAATTTCTTATATCATGTTATATTTTTATGACATAGTCATATTATGTAGCAATAATCACAACATAACAATCATTTTAAGTTACTTTTTTTGTCCTATTATGGCTTCCTATTTTGGTTATAAGACATTTTTATGTTGCCTTTAAGACCATCCTTTCACTGTAAGCACCACTTATAATACCTACTCTTTCCCCAGAGTTGTTTCAAAACAGTCTTTTCTCTACTTCTCCCCCTTTCTTTTATTCCACTTAGTATACTGTTTACCTGGGAAATTATTGTCAACTTCAGATTATTTTACTCTTCCTTTACCTAGGTTTCTGTTCTTTCACTTCCTATATGAAAACCTTACTGCCCTTGGCAGCCTTTTAAAGTATGTCTTGTACGTCTTTTTGCTAGCATGAAGTTATAGTAGAACTTATGAGGCTTATTGTGATAGAAATCCAATTTAAACTAAGTTTTGCAAAAAAATTTTTGGAAAGGATATTTTATGGAAGTAAAGGAATAGTAATAGTTTTGTTAAGATAAAGGATGGGAACAGATGGAGCTTAACCTCAGGGATTGGACTCTGTTAAAACTGTATTGTCTGTTTACTTTCCTCTCTTGCTGCACACTGGCCTTCTTCATATGGGGAAAAATGTGGTTATCAACAATTCCCAGTTTACATCATAAAAGTTTTTGCTATAACATACAGTGTTATGATGAGTTCTGTGGTCACTACAGCAAAAGTCTTAACAATTGTATTAATTGGTCTAGCTTAGATTCAGTATCTACTTTTTTTTTTTTTTTTTTTTTTTTTTTTTGCATCTGTTTGGCTGTGGGGTTGAGGTTTCTATGAAGGCCATATGGTTTGATCTGAAGGGGGACTTATTCCCAGAACAAGGTTTGAGAATTATTACTGGACAAATAAAATTAGGTAATGTGAATTAATAATGTTCTTTTGTCTCCTTTTTAGAGCCAGAAACATAGTTGCATACATATTGATATGATTTTTACCTGGGAACTAGAATAGTGTAGTAAACAACTTGTAGTTTTTTTTCCTGGACTGGCTCAGTTCTTCAAAACACAGAATAATTGTGATTGGCAAATTTTTTACATTATTTATGTCCATTTTCTTGTTGTAAAGAGTATTTCTTTTTCTACCTTTTGTATATGAGTTTACTGCAGCCATTCTCATTCTTATGCCTAACAATTCTCTCAACCTATTGACAAACACTTATTTATATTTAGGTTTCTATTTTAGGTAAGAGCCACTTGAAAATGAATAGACATTCCATGTAATCTAAAAGCAAGAAGCAGGTTAACTACATTGGCACAGGAGGAAATTAGATCATGTGCACTAAGATTTTATACCTTTGAACGTGTTCAGTTGCTTTGGGTAGAAATTAGCTTCTAGTTAGACTTCATTGAATGTTGTACAGTTTTTAGTGCACAGGTGAAAATTTTAGTTTTAGGCTTCCAAGTTAGGTGTTGATTTAGATGTTATCTTTGCTCATTTAACAAAAATTATGTGGCAATAAAGTAGGAATTAAAAACTATTTAACCTGGTAGAATTAGTAGAATTGCTGTAGGTGTGGGGGGTTAAGTATCTTTAAGTGATTCAATTCAGTCAAAATGTTTATTGGACTTCTTCGGGTTCAGAGTAGTGGTAGAAGGGATAGATGCAAGAAACACACATTTACCTGTCAGATTGTCTGTAGCAATGATAAATTTTGTCCTATTTTTTCACATACCTTTAAGATGCTCTAAAAATGAAAATATTTATGCCTACTCTACAGTTTTCAATATTGGGTTTTTATTTTTCTAAAGAGAAATAAAAAATCTTTTGAAATTCTTTGGCAGAAGTTATATTCTGATAATTTTTGTATTATAGCTGGACAGATTTTTAAATTTTTTATTTGAGAAAGGATCTTACTATGTTGCTGAGGCCAGCCTTGCACTTGAGATCCTCCTGCCTCAGTCTCCTGAGTAGCTAGGATTATAGGTATTGGCCATAGTGACTGGTTTAATGAAATGCTTTTTAAAGCAGTTTTATTTTTGTCTGTATACATTGATTTGTTATATGCTGGGCTGAAATTGGATGCATTAGTCTTGAGTTGACAAAGCAACAAGTTACATATTATGTAAAAGACCTCTGAGAATTTTCTAAGTGCTGTTTCTTTTGATGAAAAAAAAAAGTTTGCCATACATAAAGAAAAAATTAACATTTTGTTAAAGCATACTGCTGCATAATAGTACTAACTTGTATTTTGAATTGGCTTGTTGGAAAGAATATTAATATGCATTAATAGAAATAAATGATGTCTAGCTAATTATACTAGCTTCGATTGTCATTCTTTATTTTTATATTGTAACTTTGATTTTTGATAAAGTTGGAGAGTAAGTTTTAAAAGTGTAACTTGAATTGAAAGTAAATTATTATTGGAAGTAAATTATTATTATTTTTGCCAAGAGTTAATAGTGTCACCTAATGGTAAAATAGAATATTGCAGCCATGTTTATATGTGGCAATGAAAAGAACCCAAAATTGGACGGAGAAAAAGAGAATATTTCTGGGGGGATTTTATGAATATTGTCATGGTTTACAGGGTCCGGTGTTTTTTCAGCCCAGCCTGCTCGTCACATTACCCATTTGGTCACTTTACCCATTTGGTGCATATTGTTCTTAAAGTTGTTGCATAGTTCATAAAGTTAGGTCACTTTAACCATTTGGTGCATATATGGTTCTTTTTTGCTTTTCAGGTTTTGGCTCATATAGTTTGCTCTCAGATTTCTTTTCTGCTACCTTTCTTTGAAAAGTTATCCCTGTACTCCCCACAGTTTCTCTGTAATGTTAACCTTATTTTTTTCCCCCGTAGCCTGTAGAATTACCTCTTTTTTCTCACTGGCTTCTTTCCTCACTAGTTGAGCTCCAGGATAGCAGGCTTTCACCTTATTCATTCATGTCACTCCAGGTCCCAGTAGTCTGCTACATAGGATATATCTTCATTCAAAATTAGTTGTGTACTATTTGAACTTCTATAGAGTGTTGTTTCTGTGGGAATAAAGTAGGAATTTATCCAGAAAACAGAGTTACATTGTATTTGATTACTGAAACCTTGTTTGCTCCATGATTGCAATATGAAAGCCTTCCTTTTTTATATGTGTGTGTGCTAATAAGTACTGATAAGTCTCCGTGTGTTTGGAAAAGAAAAGATACCTACTTAAAGTATTGGATTCTATATTAGTCAGCCTCAGTGACCCAGAAAAAGATGTTTAAAGGTATGCTTGGTCTTGAGGAGATAGCTTTTCAAAATGCTTTTGGATTTAATTAATCAAGTAATCAAAATGATTTTTTTTTCAGGGGGAGTGTCTTGCTATGTTGACCAATTTTGTGTCAAATTCCTGAGCTCAAGTGATCCTCCTACCTTAGCCTCCCAAGTTGCTGGGACTGTAGGCATATACTACAGCTGAATGCCCAGCTGAATATTGTGTGTGTTTTTGTGTGTGAGTGAGCGTGTGTGTGTGGGGGGGGGGGGGGAAAGAATATGAATGAATTTGTAGGTTTTTCTAGTATCATGTTTAATTATATTCTTTATTAAAAAAGAAGCAGTCTAGGAGAAATAAGAGAGTTAAATAAATAGAGGTAAATCTTTTTAGTTGAGATGTGTGTTGCTTTTTATGGTTTTCAGTGAACAATGTTGTTCTTTTAGTCTTGAAACTCATGAAGAGAGTACATTTCCATTATGAGGCCCATTATGAAGGTAGTAGTGTCCCTCATTTTGAGATAATTAGCAGGATTTTTCTTCACATGAACAATTTTTTAAAGCTTCATTAGTTCATATTTTTAATTTGCTCATGTTTTTAATCATTGGGTTTTTTTGTTGTTTGTTTTTGATCTCTGTAGCTTTGCCAGGCGAATGTGGGAAAGAGAAGTTAGCAGAACTGAAATGGAGGTCAGAGCTTCATTACAGAAGGTTAGTGGGTCATCTGATTCTGTGGCTACACTGAATAGCGAAGAATTTGTTTTGGTTCCTCAGCATGCAGATGATACTTCTACAAAAGATGATGAGAAACCTCAACTGAAGGTATTTTTCTTTTCTAATATAGTACTATTTATAATTATCATTTTTTCCTTTAAACTATTGAAGCTCTCAGGAGATGTACAAAGATCTAAGGTTTTTCTCAAGTGTTGGCCTTTAGAATAAAATGAAGGTTTGATTTATCCAGAGGCTAATTATTTGGTTTGGGGATTTTAAAAGTTTTTTTCTCCAGGTTGTTTACCTTTTCATTTGGAATTTTAGTAGAAAGAAGTAGAAGGGAAAATAAAAAGTGAAAGGGTAATTGGCAAGTTAAAATTAATGGTTAAATCTTACATTAATTTATCTAGTTGTTTTTGTTTCTCTTTTGGGTTTTAGAAATTATTTCCATGAAAGTCATGTTCTTCTTTCACTTGAGGCTTTTTTTCCCATTTGTTTTTTATGTTTTAAAGGAGCTGGTAACATTCTGGTAGGTGACTTAACAGCTGACTTGTGTGAACAGTTTAAAGTTGTGTGTCTTATATTTTTAGCAGTTGACTTTTCACTTGGGTATAGTTCTTTTTTTCATTTTTGGCTTGCCTTTTTTAAGTCAGAGAAAAGGAAGTGACAAACCCAGGTGTATGTGCATGAAAATTGTGTAGTCATCCTTCAGAAACAGGAAGAGAAAATTAGCCAAAAGTGCTATGTATTATTTATGGCTTTTACTTGTATCAAGTATAGCATCAAAAGTGTATTAAAAATCTATCTCTCACCCTGCACAAAACTCAACTCAAAATGGATCAAGGACCTCGGAATCAGACCAGAGACCCTGCATCTTATAGAAGAAAAAGTAGGTCCAAGTCTTCAACTTGTTGGCTTAGGATCAGACTTTCTTAACAGGACTCCCATAGCACAAGAAATAAAAGCAAGAATCAACAACTGGGATAGATTGAAACTGAAAAGCTTTCTCTCAGCAAAGGAAACTATCAGCAATGTGAAGAGAGAGCCTACAGAGTGGGAGAATATCTTTGCCACTCATACTTCAGATAAAGCGCTAATTTCCAGAATCTATAAAGAACTCAAAAAACTCTACACGAAGAATACAAATAATCCAATCAACAAATGGGCTAAGGAAATGAATAGACACTTCACAGAAGAAGATGTACAAGCAATCAACAGATATATGAAAAAATGTTCAACATCTCTAGTAATAAGAGAAATGCAAATCAAAACTACCCTAAGATTCCATCTCACCCCAATTAGAATGGCGATTATCAAGAACACAAGCAACAATAGGTGTTGGCGAGGATGTGGGGAAAAGGTACACTTATACATTGCTGGTGGGGCTGCAAATTAGTGCAGCCACTCTGGAAAGCAGTATGGAGATTCCTCAGAAAGCTTGGAACGCAACCACTATTTGACCCAGCTGTCCCACTCCTTGGCCTATACCCAAAGGACTTAAAATCAGCATACTACAGAGCTACAGCCACGTCAATGTTCATTGCTGCTCAATTCACCATAGCCAGATTGTGGAACCAACCTAGATGTCCTTCAATTGATGAATGGATAAAGAAACTGTGGCATATATATACAAATGGAATATTACTCCGCAATGAAGAATGATAAAATTATGGCATTTGCAGGCAAATGGATGAAATTGGAGAATATCATTCTAAGTGAGATAAGCCAATCTCAAAAAACTAAAGGACGAATGATCTCGCTGATAAGCGGATGATGACATATAATGGGGGGTGGGAGGGGTTAGCGTTAGGGTTATGGTTAGGTTTAGGGTTAGGGTTAAGGAGGGTGGTAAGAATGGAGGAAGGAAGGACTGTATAGAGGGAAAAGAGGGGTGGGAGGGGTGGGGGGAAGGAAAAAAAATAACAGAATGAATCAAACAACATTACCCTATGTAAATTTATGATTACACAAATGGTATGCCTTGACTCCATGTACAAACAGAGAAACAACATGTATCCCATTCGTTTACAATAAAAAAAAATCTGTCCAATAAAATAACTTGTAGAAAATGAGATTATTAAATACCCATTTTATATCATGGGTAGTTTAATTCACTTATTTAAATGATCAGTGGTTTTACTTTTAAGTATCTGTATTTTTAGCATTGTTGTAGTTAAGGTACTTATTTTGACTTTGTGCCTCACTTACTTTTAAGAAGAAGATAAGTCAAATTTAAGGAAATTAGCAGTTCCTTTTGGCAGCTAGCAAACAATTTGTAAAGAAATCGAAAATATATTTTATCATAAGAGATATGATAATTTAAATGATATTTACAACAGAACCTTTTTAAACTTATCTAATTTTCCCTTTTAAAACACATAAATTTAAGATTATCTGATTTTTAGGCTGTATTCCTTAAAAAGAAAGAAAAAGCAACCTCTGTAAATAAGATATCAAATGTAGTTGGAAACTACCTGAAGTGTTTTATGAAGAACACTTTTGTGATATCTTTTGTGAAACTAATAATCCTCCTCTCATTCGATTTTATTATTCAGGATTTTAATAGATCTATGTGCTATTAAGTATAACTGTATCAACTCTTACTATTCAGTAACTGTATATTTAAATATTTAGATTGTTTTAATTTCATCTAGAAATTAAAGATTTTTCATAACATTACTCTTCAGAATTATAATGGGATTGAAACAATTGTCTTGCTCTATTAATAGATAGTTTCTAATGGTGATGAACAACTGGAAAAAGCCATGGAAGAGATTTTGAGAGATTCTGAGAAGGGGCAAAGCAGTCTTGACTGTCAAAGTTCCAGTGAGATTTCAGACCATTCATTTGGAGATGTTCCAGCCAGCCAAACAAATACACCATCTCTTCAGTTAATTTTGGATCCATCTAGCTCAGGTAAACTCTTAGAAACCAACTATAATGGAAATGGAATAAAATGATAATGAAAATCAGGGAACAGTTTGGTTTTACAAGATGAGGACCACTGGGCTTTCAGTTCTAGTTGAGAATTCCTACTTTGCCTCTTACGTTTTTGCTCATATATTTGCCTATGAAGTCAGGTCTCAATGTTCTTTCACAACAAGAAGTATGTTGGGTCCTTCATTTTCTCTCCAGTATTTGGCACATGGTAGATCTTTAGTACTTATTGAACAAATAAATAATTTTGGGCATCAGAAAATAGGGTGAAGAGTCCTTTATATGAAGTTCTTTTTTACTTAGTTTGACTAGTCTTATTTTACATTATAATGGTAAAAATTCTAAGTAAAATAGTGCATCAACTCCATCAGTGTATTTAATAATAAATACATTCAATGTATGAGTAGGATTTATACTATGAATACCAGCTTTGAGGTTAATACACTTATAGGTGGAAAGAAACAAAACTTAAATCAACTCAACTCCAGCTGAGTTAAACACTAGAGATGTAGTTTGATCTGAGCTCTGGTGGCATTTTTTTTGTAAACTACTCCGTTCTATTTTCTCCATGTTGCCCTTCTCCATGTTGACATCCCTCCTTGGCCACAAAGGAGTTGCTAGCAGAAATTGGTAGGTAACGTTAGGTGATCTGTTCATGCCAGGGGGAAGAGAGAAAAGTTTCATTCTTTTACTGATTGAAGAAGTTCTGAACCTCACTCTGATTGGTCCAACTGACCATTTCCTAATGGCCAGGGAAGATAGTTACAGCCTTTGTTACTTTAGGACCCGTCAATAAGTAACAGAGGGGATGGGATCATCCAAATTGGCTTAGGGTACTAATGGTTCCCTTTCTGAATCTTGGTATAAGGTAAATATAGTATAGACCAACTTGCTAATCAGTGCGGTATGATGGGAGATATATATCTTTATATCTATCTATCTATATATGCACATACATATATATGTATAATGTAATCACAGTGCCTACTATAGCAAGGATGATTCAGCACTAAAATCTGTCAGTGTGATTTACCACATAATTATTGAAAAGAGAAATACATATCAAATCAGTAAACACAGAAAAAGCATTAGGTAAAAATCAAGATCTTTTATGTATATTAGATACATAAAGTTTTTGTCAGTTTGAGAATAAAGGGAAATTTACTTAACCTGATAAATGATATCTATCAAAATCTTTTATATTTTATCCCCCAAATTAGATGTATTCCCATTAAGATGCATATGAACAGTAACACTGAGAACATTGCAGCAAGCTCCTTGACATTGTGTTAGCTGTCATGGTCTCAGTATTACTGTGCTGGAGAATTTACCCCATGAAAAATGACTGGAAAAAGAAATGAAGTATGTTGATTAGAAAGAAAAAGAATGGCATTATTATCCTAACAATTTGGTAGGGGAAATGGTGGATAGTCAATAAGTGGTGTTGGGGCAGTTGTTTCTCTTAATGGAATAAAATAAAATTATGTTTTTAGTTTATACACTAAAATTATTCCTAGTGAATCAAAAATTTAAAAGTCGAAAATTGTGAACTGGGGGATGTAGTTCCATACTAGAGCACATGCCTAGCATGTGCAATGCCCTGGGTTCAATCCATGGTGGGGTACAAGTTGGGGCAAACTTGTAAGAAGAAAATATTGGAGAAGTTTTTTTTTTTTTTTTTTTTTTTTTTTTTGCGGTACTGGGGATTTGAACCCAGGGCCTTGTGCTTGAGAGGCAAGCACTCAACCAACTGAGCTATATCCCCAGCCCTGGAGAAGTTTTTTGTATGTGGCATCAAGGTACAAAAAGTCAAACCAGAAAAGGAAAAGATAGTTGAATTTTAAGACAAAAAATTTTAAATCTTCTGAATGAGAAAGATACCATAATAAATATTGTTAGACAGCATATGACAGGCTAGAAGAATGTATTTGCAATGTGTTGTTTCGGTGATGTGCAAGAAAGACTTATCAGGTCTCAGTGTGTAGACATACTTGTGACTAGATTTAACTTTACGGGGACTTAACAGCATGTATATTTATGTGTGTATGTAGATATAAACATACATAAAATGACTTTTATCAAAAATACAACATTAGAAACAAACATTACAAATTATCCTTTTTTTTCTTGGTTAAGGGTACATGGGAAACTGTATTATTCTTTGTACTTTGTTTTGTCTTTGAGTTTCTTAAAAAACCCAAAGCTTATTGGTAATCTCTATTCATATAGTTATTTTTAAAGTATTCATTGAAAGGAGAAGTACCTTTTGCCTTTTACTGTAACACTAATAAGTTATTGGAATGAATTATTGGAATGATAATATGATTCTTATTTCTGAGTATATTCTGAGACTATCTATTGTGCGTCTTTTTATATTCTCAATTCCCCTTATCCCAAATACATTTAAAAAAAAATGTATCTTCCACTAAATATCTCTATTGTTAAGAAGAATTTCCTTTGTTTTACTGTTTGGTTTTCTGTATTTATTTTCTGAGTTTGTATTTTTAGTTTACTTATTGAATAAAAGAACATTTCTGCTGCCTTTTCATAGTTGTAATCAATACCATTTTTACCAACAAAATTGTGGTTGATTTGAAATGATAGCTTCAGTGGCAAGAAACTGCCTGGAAATGAGACTGAAGTGGTTTAATGTTAAACTAAATGTTAAATTTGTTTTTTGTTAGTTATAATATTAGATTGAGTAATTAGAGAAATGCAAATTAAAACCACCCTAAGATTTCATCTCACTCCAATTAGATGGCTATTATCAAGAACATAAGCAATAATTGGTGTTGGCATAGATGTGGGGAAAAAGGCAAACTTGTATATTGCTGGTGGAGTTTGCAAATTGGTGCAGCCACTCTGGAAAGCAGTATGGAGGTTCCTCAGAAAACTTGGAATGGCTCTACCATTTGACCCAGTTATCCCACTACTCAGTTTATACCCAAAGGACTTACTCAAAGGACATATTATAGTAATGGAGCCACATCAATGTTTATAGCAGCTCAATTCACAATAGCTAGATTGTGGAACCAACCTAGATGTCCTTAAATAGATGAATGGATAAAGAAACTGTGGTATAGGTGTATATACACAGTGGAATATTATTCAGCCATAAAGAAGAATAAAATTATGGCATTTGCAGGTAAATGGATAGAATTGGAGAATATCATGCTAAGTGAAATAAGCCAATCCCAAAAAAACAAAGTCTGAATGTTTTCTCTGATAAGTGGATGATTATACATACTGTGGGTAGAGGGTAAGAGAAGAATGAAGGAACTCTGGATTATGTAGAGGGAAATGAGAGTGGGGAGGGGGCAGGGGTATGAAAGATGGTGGAATGAGATAGACACAGTACCCTGTGTACACGTATGATTACACAAATGGTGTGAATCTACATCATATACAACCATAGAAATGAAAAGTTGTACTTCATTTGTGTACACTGAATCAAAATGCAGTCTATAAAAATAAAAAAATTAGATTGATGAGAGCTTTTCTTTAAGAATTTTGATACCTTTATTTTTCTCATTTTTTGTTTTTATACTCTGGCTACTTGGGTTCAACTCTAACAGCAAATCTTTGCTGGTTTATTGCTATGTGCTAAACTACCATTTGAATACAAAGATGGGTCTTTTCTCTCATGTTCTTTGTTGTTCTTTGCATCATTTTACTAAAGAATGGGTGAGATAATTAAATATGATTTGAGTAGTATTGAATTTTTATGTATTTAGGAGAAATTGAGCTCCTTACATTGGTTTGTGGTTTTTGTCTTTTCTAAAAGATTGGCCTTCCTGAAAATATTTTTGCTCTTTGCCTACTTAGGATTTCCATGAGTCATGATCTGATAGTTACCAACGGATTTTGTCTGCTTGAAGGTTGCAGTTATGGGACATTTAGTTGTGGATGGGATAGGGACATTTAGTTGGTGGATGGGATAGGGACATTCAGTTGTGGATGGGATAGGGACATTCAGTTGTGGATGGGATAGGGACATTTAGTTGTGGATGGGATAGGGACATTTAGTTGTGGATGGGATAGGGACATTTAGTTGTGGATGGGATAGGGACATTCAGTTGTGGATGGGATAGGGACATTCAGTTGTGGATGGGATAGGGACATTTAGTTGTGGATGGGATAGGGACATTTAGTTGTGGATGGGATAGGGACATTCAGTTGTGGATGGGATAGGGACATTCAGTTGTGGATGGGATGGGGACATTCAGTTGTGGATGGGATAGGGACATTTAGTTGTGGATGGGATAGGGACATTTAGTTGGTGAATGGGATAGGGACATTTAGTTGGTGGATGGGATAGGGACATTTAGTTGTGGATGGGATAGGGACATTTAGTTGTGGATGGGATAGGGACATTCAGTTGTGGATGGGATAGGGACATTCAGTTGTGGATGGGATAGGGACATTCAGTTGTGGATGGGATAGGGACATTCAGTTGTGGATGGGATAGGGACATTCAGTTGTGGTGGTGTCCCAGATGACATATTTGTCATAATAGGTTGCTGAAAGAACTGTAGCCTTATGAATTTTCATTTATTTTGTGATTAATTCATTTGATATATATTTAGCATTCAGTCTTCTGACACTATTAATAAATGCTGAGAATATAAAGAAGATAGAATAGTTTATCCTTGAAAAACTGATGCTGTCTTTAATTAGGAACTGTTGTCTATAATTATAAGAACTGCCCTTGGCGGTTCATCCTATTTTAGACCATTACAGAGGTTAAGTCATAATGTCTGGACTTCAGACTTTGGTTTGATCCCAACTCTACTTCTCTCTGGCTGTATGTAACCCCCCTGTAAAGCTAGTTTCCTCATATGTAAAACAGAGATAAAAATAGATAAAAAATATCCTAGGCATATAGGAGGATTAAGTGATATTATTCATGTAATGTGTTTTGTGAAATGCTTGGCATGAAACGAGTACCTAATAAAATGTTTCTCATCATCACCAGTATTAGAAATCTTGAACCCAGGAATCAGCTCACATAAAACCTTTGGTCCATGCCCAGTAACTACAACACATCTGCTTGAAATGGATGTGGGGCAGGTTGTAGGACCTTCATCTCTACTCAAGCACCTTGGTGGACCTCTTGGATTTATATGAAGCAATGCCCTTTGAAAAGCGTTTATACCTTCTTATGCTGCTGATAAAGTAGCTGGGTCCCAGAACAATTAAGTGCCTGATTTAGGCCCATATCGCTATATTGTAGCAGATGTGGCATGAGAAACCTGCAACTCAGTAAAAATGAACCCATTGCATGTATTGAAAAATTGGCATATAAAACATTGCATGTATTGAAAAATTGGCATATAAAAATATGCCAGCTTTATCTTTCTTTTAGAAAACACTTATGTTCTTGTAGTAAAACTAAAAATTTAGTTTAATGTGTTCCCTATTTCCAATATATGATTTATGAGGCATTTTAAATCCAGTTTTTGAATTCATTAAATAGCAGATACTTTGGTCTAGTTTCTTCCAGTGAGTATAATTATTTTGAGATTTATCAGTGTTGAGGCATATATCGAGTATTTTTTTTTTTTTTTATTGTTGAGTTGTAATCCATTGCATGGATATATTGTGTTGAAGGTCTCTTGGTTGTTTCCAGTTTTGGGCTAACCAGTAAAGCTGCTATGAACATTTGTGAACAAGTATTTATAAGACATATACTTTGATTTCTCTGGGCTCAATACCTAGGAGTGAAGTGGCTGCTTTATGTGATAGGGTCTTGCCAAGTTATTGAGGCTGGCCTCAAACTCATGATCCTTCTCTCGACTGGGATTACAAGTGTGGGCTTGGTGAATGTGCTTTGTTTAAAATCTGTTGCTACACTCTACTGTCCTGTAGATCTAAAAAGAACAACAACAACAAAAAATATTGTCATATATGTGTGAGGCTGTTTCTCAACCTTCTGCTTTGTTTCTTTGCCTGGTATGTCTGTCCTTTTTAAAAATCCATGCTGTCTTGATTACTGTAGCTTTATAGTAAACCTTAAAATCAAACTGTTCTCTTTCAAAGTGTTTTTGGCAATTCTTTTTCTTTTGCATTTTCATAAAAATTGTAAAATCAGGGTTTATCTTGATATATCTTGGTGAATATATTATGTACACTTGAAAAGAACATGTGTTCTGTAGTTTCTGGGTATTTTGTGTCAGACTAAGATGCTCGTTAAGTTATCTATATCCTTGTTGATTTTCTGTTTAGTTTTTCTGTGCTTTATTGGATAGTAGTTTTGAATTCTCCAAGTATAATTATAGATTTGTTTGTTTCTCCATTTGGTTCTATAAATTTTTACTTCATGTATTGTAAAACTCTGTTTTAGATAGGTACTCGTTTTCGTATTTTCTAGGTGAATTAACTCGTTATGTAATATTTCTTTATCCCTGTGTATTTTCCTGGTTATGGAGCCTGTTTGTCTTCTAATACAGTCATTGCAGCTTTCGTTCAGTTAGTATTTATCTATTTTTGTAATTTTAAATGATTTGTATCTTTGTATTTAAAGCTTGTTTTTATAGTAAGTAGCACATTGTTCCACCTCAGTATTTTTTGTGTGTGTGGAGACAATCTGTCTTTTTATTACTGTGTTTAGACCATTTATTCTCAATTATTGATATAGTTGGCTATATAGCTACTATTTTATTATTTTTTTCTGTTTACATTTTTTTATCTTCCTTTTGGATTATTTGAACATTTATCTAGTAGTGTTTTAACTTTTAAGTGTTTGCTCTGAATTTCAGAATATGTCTAACCTTTCATAATTTAGTGATAGTTTTTGATGCCACTTCAAGTAAAATGTGGAAGCATTGTAACCATATATGTCCCTTTATTATTCCCTTTTTGTTATACTGAAATATATATTACATTTATATCATTGAAAAATCCATCAAATAATGTAATATGTTTTGTTTTCAACACTCATACAAATTTTAAAGAATTTGTGAAGAGAAAAATTAGTTTATTATATTTGCTGTTTATTTGCAACTTCTCTTGTTTTTTGCTGTTTTGGATGTTCTTGATTGCCCTACAATATTATTTTTCAGGCTGAAGAACTTCCTGTAGCATTTCTCTTAGAGCACATCTGCTGGTACTGAATTTACTTCATTTTCCTTTGTATGGGAATGTCTTTGTTTTATCTTCATGGCTGATGAATAAGCCCAGTTACTGGGTTTATCATTCTTTGAGATGCTAAACATGTCTTCTCATCTGCGTAGTTTCTTTCTGATGAGGACTCCGCTGTTATTTATATCATTGTTCCCTTACTTGTAACCAACTATAGAAATGATCCCTGGAGTGTAGTCTTTGTTCCCCTATTTGTAATGTACTATTTTTCTCTGACTGCTTTCGGTATTCTTTTTATTAATTTTTATTTTTTGTTTTTTAAATATATTTTTTAGTTGTTGATGGACCTTTATTTTTATTTTATTTATATGTGGTGCTGAGAATTGAATCCAGTGCCTTACACATGGTAGGTGAGTGCTCTACCACTGAGCCACAATCCCAGCCGTCAGTATGTTTTCATTATCTTTGCTTTTTGTCAGATTGATTATCTGCGTATGGCTTTGAGCTTATCTTTTTTGGGGATCACTGGCATTCTTGAATCTATATATCTGTATCTTAATCACATTGGGGAAGTTTTTAGCCATTCTTTCTTATAGAATGAGGGTATTATCTTCTCCTGAACTCTTTTCTCCAGGATACCCTCTCTGCACTTGCTTTCCCTGGGCCCATTTTCCTTCTTCTCCTGGGCAGACAGATAAGTTTTACTTTTAGAGTTTGTGTTCCTTAGTGCTACTGTGCAGAATTGCGTATTCTGGGCTAATATTAGGATGTAGTGGAGAGAGAACAGAGATTGAAAAATAATGGGGATTTCCTGTTTCACTTTTATTGTGCAGGAGTCTCTTTATTTTGTGTTCCATTGAGACAGTTTTTTCCTTTCCTCCTCCAGATTCTAGGTGCTTGTGGCACACCACCACTGCTGCAGTGCAGGCGGATGACTGGAGCTGGTCTTGCAGTAGAAGTGGGAGAGAAAGAACAAAAACTAGTCTTTATTCCCCTGTTTACTCTCTGGTTTGTAGGGACTCTTTTTTTCCTGCTTTTTAGTCACAGAGACTGGATTTCCCTCACAGTTTTGTCATTTCCTGTATAGGTCTGCACCTTGGGCCTCACTTAGGTCAAAGCCAGAAAATAAAGATGAAAAAATTTAGAAAACTCAACATTGTAACAGTGATTCTTCAAATTCAGTCTCCCTGTTACTTTTTCTTCAGTTGTCCTTAGCTAGTTGCTTATTATGCTCTTTTCAGAGTTTTCAGTTATCTGGAGAGAGGAACTGTAACTACCTTAGTACTTCAACTTAACTGGTCCAGCTATGTTTGTTTCTACTAGCAGCTTCAGTTCTGTCAACTTTTGCTCAGGTGATATTAAGGGCATAGTCTTTTTTTATTTTTTTGGTACCGGGGATTGAACTCAGGGGCACTCGACCACTGAGCCACATCCCCAGCCCTATTTTGTATTTTAGTTAGAAATAGGGTCTCACTGAGTTGCTTAGTGCCTTGCTTTTGGTGAGCTGGCTTTTTGATGAGTCCTCTTGCCTTAGCCTCCCAAGCTGGTGGGATTACAGGCGAGCGCTACTGCACCTGGCAAGGGCATAGTCTTTTAGAATAACTATGTTATTCTAAATATTCCTTATTCTGAAGACTGACTTTACTGGAATTAATATAGGCACTCTGGTTTTCTTATAATTTGTGTTTGCATGATATAATTTTGTCTAAATGTTTTAAACGTTTAACATATTCGTGTCTTTATATTTAAAGTGTGTTTTTTGTAGATAGTTTCCTGACAGTCTCAGTCTTTTAATTGGGTTTAGACCATGATCAGCAAACTATGATCTATGGGACAGCCCTGTCTCTTACTTGTTTTTGGTATGGTTTGAAAAGTTAGAATGGTTTTTACATCTTTAAATGGCAGAGAACAGGTCAAAAGCAGAATAATATTTTGTGACATGAAAATTAAATGAAGTTCAAATTTGACCGTTTACTTTTTTCTTCTTTTGTTTTTTTTTGAGATGCTGGGGATAGAACCCAAGGACTTGCACCTGCTAGGCAGATGCTTTACCACTGATCCATACTTTCAGCCTGAACTTTTACTTTTTTCTGTTTCTTTCTTTGGTACCAGGGATTGAACCCAGGACACTTAACCACTTGAGCTACATTCCCAGCCCTTTTTATTTTTTTGTTTTGAGACAGGGTCTCACCAAATTGCTCAGGGCCTTGCTAAATTGCTGAGACTGGTCTTAAACTTTCGATCCTCCTGCCTCAACCTCCCGAGCTGCTGGGACTTCAGATTTGTGCCACTGCACCGACCTGACTATTTACTTTTAATGTTATTTAATATATTTGGGTCTTGCGGTTTATTGTCCCTCTGGTTTCTTTTTTGTTTTCATCCTGCTTTTTCTGCCTTCTTTTGGATAATTTAAAAATGTTCTTTGCAGCTTTGTTAGTAGCACATGAGCTGTATAATTTTATGATTTCAGTGATTACTTAGTGATTATAATCCAAGTCTTTAATGTGTTTATATTCTAATAACACTTCATATATATTATGCGAATCCTTCATTTCTTCCCTTACAGAGTTTGTGCTTTTACTGTCATTTTACTTATACATATGTTACAGATTATATAAAGTACTGGGTTTTTTTTTTTTTTTTTGGTGTTCTTGCTTTAACTACTCTGTTATATTTTGAAAATTTAAAAGGAAAGAAGCGGTCTTTCTTTGGGTGCTCTGAGTTCCCTTTTTTATCATTTTTCTTTAGCTTAAGAAACTTCCTTCAATATTCTTTTTCTTCTGTAACTTAGAATCTGCTGTTGTAGTCATACAGGGAATATTTTACTTTTTTACCTCTGGGATTTCTTATTTTTTCCTGCCATTCATTCTTTTGCTTGTTTTATTAGAGTTTTTTTTAAAATCCTTATTGATAATTATAATACCTTTAAAGACTTTGTCTTTTAGTTTTATCATCTATCCTGTTTGGATTCATTTCTCCAAATTTTATATTTGAAACACATAGAGTTATGAATCTTGGATTACACAGATTTGTAAAGATTTATTTTCTTAAATGGGCTGGGGTTGTGGCTTATAGAGTTGCACTTGCCTAGCATGTGTAAGGGAGGCACTGGATTTAATCCTCAGTACCACATAAAAATAAATAAATAAAATAAAGGTATTGTGTTCATCTACAACTACAAATATTAAAAAAAGATTTATTTCCTTAAACAGCTTTTTTGGTTTTACCCCATCCTTTCTCTTTTTTAGGACTCTAGTTACATAAATGTTAGATCATTTAAACTACTTAATCTACCAGACTTATCAGTCACTGAAGCATGGTTTTACCACAGGACCTCACAAATAATTGTCGCTGCTTAAGTGCTTAAAAATACATAATAACATTTGTGCTTATAATAACAGTACTAAACAAATAATTTAAATGTTTATATTCAGTCTTAAATTTATTTGTAGTTTTTTATTTATCCCTTTGGAAGTTTAGCACATTGAACTTACGCAAAAGGGAGAAAAACATATTTCAGTGGCTAAAGAACATGGTATATGAAGTACTTAATTTTGAATGACTTGTTTCTCAGTGAAAAAGGTTAGTGGAGAGGTTATTTTAGTATAATATCTAGGAGTTGATGTGGGGAAATTTGAAATGGGTTTCATTGAATTATTTATTAAACTCTTAAAATCCTGGTAATGAGAATTTGAACATGCCTGCAAGGATCTAGCTCCAGTGAGACAGTTATACTTAATTTTGTGTAGCATGGTTGTGGAAGAATAGGAGATAAGATCAATGTGTATTTTAGGTTAGGGCACAAAGGCAGAATGTTTTGCTATCTAATAGATGAATACTGTTCTAAGTGTAAATGGACCTTTATTTCATGCTGTACTTAGAACTAAAGTGAATAATTTTTTTTTCTTCTTCTCTGAATTCATTATGGTGAGGAGATGGAATTGGGTAGGGTAATCATAGACCTCTTCATCAAAAACAATTATTTTGAGAAAAAAAAATTCCCGTGGAACACTTACATAGTTCATAGAAGCCAGCAAGCCAGGAAGGAGGAAAACAAGACTAAACTTTTGTTGTTACTGGTATGAGATGTCACATTTCAGCATCCCTTACTTTTGCTTAGGAAGTTAGGTGACTCAAAGTAAATGTGGTGCAATGAAAGATCTTTATATCCAAGAGATACTTAACTGATTTTAGTATTGCTTAATCTCATGTTTCAGGCCAAGTCACACTGTCTGTAGTGTAGTTTTTCTCTTATTGTCCTGTATCACTTGATGTTCATATTTTTGATTATTTAAAATATAAAGGTTATGGGGCTGGGGTTGTGGCTCAGTGGCAGAGCGCTTGCCTAGTATATGTGAGGCACTGGGTTCGATCCTCAGCACCACATAAAAATAAATGAGTAAAGGTTCATCAACAACTAATAAAAATATATATTTAAAAAAAAGGTTAAAATTTTTCTCTTTTCCTCCAAAGAAATTTTAACTAAGATGATATTTATGGAGCTTTAGAAGTACAAAATGGTCAATTCTGGAATTCTGAGTTGAAGTCTAGGATTAGCAATAAAAGAAGTGAAGGCACGAAGAGACCTAAATTTTGTTTGATTTATTTCATTTCTTTTTGGGCATTTGGCAAAATTGCACTTGTTTTGCATTGACTTTGAACTGTTTTTTTTTCCCCTTCAGAAATTTCTGCACCCAGACCATCTTCTCCAACTGGACTATCTGAAGAGGATAGTGTTTTATTTAACAAACTGACCTACTTAGGATGTATGAAGGTTTCTTCCCCACGTAATGAAGTGGAGGCTTTACGGGCAATGGCAACCATGAGATCTTCCAGTCTGTACCCCTTTCCTGTTACTCTGTATGTGCCAAATGTTCCAGAAGGTTCTGTGAGGTAAACTTTAATTTTCTTTTTCTTTAGACATGTTCTAAGTCTTTTAGTGTTGTTGAGGGTGTTATATCGTAATTTAAATGTAGGGCTTACTGTGAATTCACTTAATACTCTAGACATGTAAAGTACACATTATATTTAGGCTTAGACTGTGTTTCTGTTTGTAAGGGATATTTGCAAAATTGTCCTTAGGATAAAAAATGTAAAATACTTGTGATTTATATTTTTCTATTTTAAATGAGCAAGAAGATCACACTTTAGCCTGTAACAGTGGCTCAAAGAAGTAGAGTGATAAAATAATAGCAATAAAATTTTACACAGTATTGATAAAAATGCTTTGAGATCCAAGGAGTAGTATGTGTGTGGGAAACATCAGAGAATTATTTCTAAATCCCACAAACTCCTTTTAACTCCTATATTCTGTTGTTCAGTCTGTCTTTGAAACCGCCTGACATTTTTTGGGGCAAAAGAGTTTTCAATTGAACAGTAACTTGAGGCTTAGAGGAACTTAATGGTACTCCTCTGAAAAGAAATGGATTTCCAAGATGATCTGTACTGTTTGTATTAGTATACGTTGTAACAGGGACCAGTGATAATAGTGTTTTACCTGGCCATGTATACTTGGTTTTGCAGTAAAAGAATTAGATCTTGGGGCTGGGGATATAGCTCAGTTGGTAGAGTGCTTGCCTCGCAAGCACAAAGCCCTGGGTTCAAATCCCCAGCACCGCAAAAAAAAAAAAAGAATTAGATCTTAGGAAACTAAGAGTGAAGAAATTGTCAAAAGAAGATAGAAGAATTCATTTGTATATGTGTAAGATTTGCAGGAATGTTTTCTAGCATTGTTAATACCAATTCTTGTGATTTTAAGATAGTTATGTTTATATGTTGTATATTGATATAATAAAACTATTTGTCTTTGTTCCTTGATAGTAACATATTTTATCTCATTTTTGTCATGGTTCTGCAGAATTATAGACCAGTCCAGCAATGTGGAGATAGCATCTTTCCCGATTTATAAGGTGTTGTTCTGTGCACGAGGACACGATGGGACAACAGAGAGCAATTGCTTCGCATTTACAGAGAGTTCCCATGGTTCAGAAGAATTTCAGATACATGTTTTTTCCTGTGAAATTAAAGAGGCAGTAAGTATAATATAGTGTAGCAGTTTGCTGTAGAACTGAATTAGGGTAATATTTTTGAACTCTTAATTTCCCTCTCATATAAATATATTCTATGATTTTGGAGATTGTTTCTAAAGTTTATCTTTATAATGGCATAGAACTGAATGCTCAGTCCGATAATTCTAGGTAGGACACTTTCAGAGTTTAGCAGGAATCACAGAAATATACCACTCAGAGAGCTGCCCTATCACTTTACCACAATAGTATCTGCTTATACTCAGAAAGGAAGAATGTTTTTGCATCTCTCATCTTGCCAAAGTAGATTGGTCCATGTGATTTAAAAAAGTCCTTATAACAATACCTGTTTCTCTCTTAGTTGCATGTTACTTTCACTTAGATGTTGTACTAATATTGTTTCATAGATCTTTCTGGTTTTCACTAGTGATTATTTGTTATCACTTGGAGGCTGAATTTTGCTCTGGAAAACTAACAATTAAAAAATATAAATGCTCTCATAGAGAAGGGGTATCAAATTGTAGTCTTTTGAAGATGCCATTAAGTTCCTAACAATTAACTATTGCATATTCTTAGATTGGAGAAATAGCTCAGAATCAAATGGTTGTAAAACACATGGGAAAATATTCTTTTCTGTATCTCTTGAAATGCCCCCAAATTAAAAAAAAAAAAAAAAAAAGTTGTCTTATTAGAAGTTTAGTACTTGCAATAATTTTTTAAAAATATTTTTTAGTTGTCGATGGATCTTTATTTTTATTTATTTATTTATTTATATGCAGTGCTGGGAATTGAATCCAGTGCCTCACACATGCCAGGCAAGCGCATTACCACTGAGATATAACCCCAGCCCCAACTTGCAATAATTTTAAAGGCATTGTTAAATGGGAGTTGATGGGCAAGGTTTCAGGTGTATTTGCTTTTGAAAATGCTAAAAGCAACAATTATTCTAATCTCCATTTACCATGAAATATGAACAAGCCATTGTAATAACAGGAGTTTTTAGAGTTTATTTCTGGACACAAAATTAGGATTTTTAGAAATGTAGATCTCTGTGATATTGATACGCATGATGGGCATGTTAATTCTTACACCTGGTGATCATCAGTTTGTTTTACACTAAATGAACATGTACGGACACATAATTTAGATTGTAACTATATAAATTCTCTGCCAGAACCTATGCTTTGTGTAAGAAGTTCAAGTTTTGTGTTTTGTTTTTCAGATAGGACTTAAACTGTTTCATCCTGATGTTTATGTATCTATGTATATTCCATTTCTTGCTCAAAAAAGATGTGACAGAAAGTGAAATGAGTACAAGTGTGTTGCTAGTGTGTCTGGTACATAGCAGGCATGATTCTAAATATGTGAAGAATACATCGGTGTTTGTGAGTGAGGGAGGCTTTTTCTGATCCTTACAAACTCCGCTACAGAGGTGGGGAAGCAGATGGTAGAGTCCTGGCGTTTCATGTTGGCAGCTGTCATTTAACACATTGTGTGGTTTCTGGATCACTGGAGCCCAACAGCAAGAAAGTGAACGTTGAAGAACTGGAGAACCTGCTGCTTGGAGAGAGAGATACCCTGCTACAGAAGGAAATGGAAAGGGACCGTGCTGCATTTTCTGTCACTGTGATGGTATGAAAACTCTCTTATGGGATTATAGTATCTACTTGTTTCTGACTTGGGGAAATGTTTATTTTTGAAAGCTTTAATAGTGGGTAATCAGTGGAGAAAAAATGTGGAATTCTTGTACTGACCCATGTTGGGATATTGTATTAAAGAATATTTATTATATTTCTAGATTATTTATTTCGTACATTGCATGTTGTGAGAAAGTGATTTGCATATTTAGAGAACATTTTTGAAAGTATTATATTGTGGGGCCATTTGTGGTAGGCAATATACAGTGTTTGAAGGAGAAATATATGATGGTGGTCATAGAACCTTATTGTAAGATATCATTTCTAAATATCTATTTCCAATATAAATAGAGTGCTTATGCAAGGCATGTTCCAAGCACATACTTGATACTCATAACACCCATGGGCATACATATTTATTTGGAATCACGCTCTTATGTTTCTCTTTGCCTAGAGCAGTCCTACTTTATGCCTATTGTCCAGGTTTATTGCTACTACCCTTCTATGTATTCTCAAAAGGGCTGTGGTTTTGGGTGATGAATTGTGTGATTACCTTTTGTTTATCTCCAGGCTAAGGGAATGGATAATAGAGCTGGGTTTGAAGTTAGTCTTTTGCTGTAAGGAATTATATATTTTCAGCAAAACTTTCTTATTGCTTAAATATCAGAGAAAATGTGAATTTTTGTCTTTCAGTTATGTTTTATAAAGGAATTTATCAGGCACATATATTGCCTTGCACCACCCTTTGTGGAAGATCTTCTCTTCCCTCAAAAAATAATTGGTTTTAGTTAATCTGATAGTCATTTAATTACTGGTTATCTGGTTCCCAGAAATTTCCTGTTTTGTGGTAGAGGAACAACTACAGTTGTACAGTCCTTAGTAGTTAAGTCCCGCCTAGTGGGCTTAAGCAGTTGGCTTAGATAGCCCAGGAGCCATGTGACAGACATTCTTTTCTTAAGTATGTACTGTATGATGATGCCACTGATTTGTTTTCTTCTTTATTTTCCCACCCAGAGTCCCTGGATGACATCTACAGAGGTTTTCCTGTGAAAGACAAGATGGCTTCCCAAGCAGGAGTAACTGTGGCTGCTACTGTCAGCTGTCACTGCGATGCTCTCACTTCACTATAGAACCCTTCAAGCAGCAGGCACCAGTGATGGTAGAGGGGAGCCCTTTGAGGATGACGGTTTTCTAGGACAGCTGTGATTCAAGGGTTAGGGGTTCCCACAGAAGGGTCTGGACACATTTGACTCTGGATATTCTTCTGCAGGACCCTGTTGGAATGGATATCTGTGTTCTATGGCAAAAGAATTGGTCAGTTCAACCAGAATTATCTTAATGTTAGTGATCTTTGTACAGAGAGAATTATGTGCTAGGTTTCTGCCAAAATATTGCAGTCAAAGCAAAATACCAGATATACTGAAAATAGCCAACGGGACACTTATTCCAGTTACATCCTTATGGATATATTATACAGAAATTTTAAAAGATACTTTAGAAGGGTTGATTGACTAAGATTTTATTTCTGTTACCCAATATGATCATTTTCTTCAAAGTGGTTTTTTTTGTGTTACAGTGTAGTTATTAATATTAGCCACTGTCAGTGTTATATTTTAAAAGCACAGTTTTTCTCATCTGGAGTTAAAGGCATTCAAAGATATTTTGTGTCAATGTCAGTGGTATCATTGGGAAGATCAATTTTTAATGCAGTGTTTTTTCTTGGGCTTGCCAATATGCCACTGTATATTTTTATGAAAACCTTACTTTTTGCATGGGAAAATATTTCTAAAAACATATTCATTTGGTGGTTATTTGGTTAAGTGCCTTATTTTGAAAGATAATTCAGAAATTTTCTTGTTATGTTTTCCTTAAGTTGATTTTTATAATTTAAAAAAAAACTCTTGGATAATTTTTTAATTATAGTGAATCTAATAGCTTCTTTCAATGACTTACATATTTAAGCAGGTCATTTTAAAAATTTTAGCATGCATCTTTCAGGATGTTCTTCATAGAATGTTTTTTCTACATTTTTTGGGTGAACATTTTCTTGATATATGGTATTTCTGAAAGAGTAGGTTATCATATACCAATATTAATGAAAAGGCTTTATTTTGGAAAACCTAGCAGTATTTAAGTAAATACTTTGTTATTTAATAGCTTTGTTTGAATTTTTAACATATAGTACATATTTGAGACTTCGTAAAATATTGAAATAAAGAAGAAAATAAAAGGTGATCCAAATTTCACCATGGTTAAAATATTGGAATATTTCCATTCCAGATACTTATAAGCATCATCTTCCCAACCTCATTCAAAAATAACAGCCAACACCCCAAGCAGATACACAGTTTTGTGTTTATTAGTACTCTCTTTGGGTACTGCTTTTGGGGGAAAATTGTTCTGTATTATTTATCAATAAATCTTTGCCTTCTGCAGTGAAAATGCCCACTCTTGATAATTTTTTTGTGTGTATTTCAATAGTGTAACATAGTGAAGTCTTTGCCATGGTATGTATTTTTAATTTTCTTCACATAATTTTGACTATCCATTTTGTTTCTAGAATCATAGACATTGATAATCATTGTTTATGAATTTTCCTTTCCAGTTCTTAGATTACTTACAGGATTCAGCCTGTTCATAATTAGAATTTACAAATGATTTTAACCTTTTTGATGGAAATAGCAACTTGTTAAGACATGGTTGGTATTAAATGCAGTTTACTTGCTGTTAATTAAATTAATGTATTATTGTACATAATTCTCCAAAAGAAAGGTGCAGTCTGTTTTATTTCCCTATCATTCTCTACCACTCTGGCTCAGCCCCATATACTTAACCTTTTAAAAATAAATTCCTGAAGCCTTACCATCTTGAGAATTTGTCCAATTCTTTGACTTTTTTTGGTGTAGCCTTCTGATGTGGCCAGGTTGTTGGTATCTCTGATACAAAGAAAATTAAAGGGTTAGATGAAGGGATGAAAAAGGGGCAGAGGAGAATAAATATCATTGGAATTTGACTATTAATTTTTCTAAAATTATATACAGGTATTTCCCTACTTTCACATATTATGTTGCTTACTTAAAATACATTGTAGTTGAATGTGTAAAAAGTAGACACTGCATTTCACATTTTATTTAGGAGAAGGAAGTGTTGGCATCAGATCTGCTATTTTGCTGCTGCCATTATTCTGCTTCCCACACAACACTTTACAACCCAGATTGTTAGCCCACGAACCTCCTCACCAGCCATTGGTCCATTGCTATTAGCCCATGAAATTCCACTACTTAATAGCTCCCCCCGCCATTTTCTCTGTGTCCTCCTTGCTTTCACTCTCTCTCTCTTGCAGGCACATTCTCCCGTTCCCCCTCTCTCTCCCTCTCTCTCTCTCTCTCTCCTCCTTTCTCTCTCTTCTCTCTTCTCTCTTTCTTCTCTCTTCTCTCTCTCTCCCCCCTCTCTCTTTCCTCTCTCTCTCTCTCTCTCTCTCTCCTCTCTTCTCTCTTCTCTTTCTCTCTCTCTCTCTCTCTCTCACCCTGCAGGGAGACACTTTGCCTGCCCTCTTAATAAACTCTTGCCTGAGTTCTTGCATCCAGAGTGGTTTCTGGGTATTTTCGTGAAGTACATTGTACCCAAAGAACTAAAAGTAGTTTAAAGTCCTTATTTACACTTTACCTTGTAGGTGTAGTCTTCAATGGCATATTTCTAGTGTGTTCTTTGATTATGTTTGTTTTCCTTCTTAACACTAAAATTATTGAGCTAAGTTTGATAAGTATGCACCTTGACTAAACATTTTTTTTTTGTTTTTTTTTTTTTGTGGTGCTGGGGATGGAACCCAGGACCTTGTGCTTGCAAGGCAAGCACTCTACCGACTGAGCTATCTCCCCAGCTCGACATTTTTGCTTTTGATTTACCTAATTATTCCTCCTTTCCCAAACCAAGTACATTCAACTTACATTTGTTAGAATATAAGTTCCATGTTCTCTCCTGTATCCCTAGCATCCTAACTCAAAAATGTTTTGAATGATTGAATTTATCGTCTTAATTGTATGTAGAGTTGAGACCTATAGTTCTTATGAATATCAGTCCTTTGCTGCTTTTATTGTTTTTACTTGTTTATGTAAGATTATAATGGATTTACATGGTAAAGTTTTTTTAAAAAATTCATAAACATTGTTAACCAAATACGGTGCTACTGCCATAGTTGAACTTTAGGTGGTCAGGAACATTTCTACAGTTGTTAAAAATGTTAAAAAATAATGTTCATCAGCTAATTTAGGAAACTATTAATTTGACATTGAAAAGGAATTCAGGGTAATCACTGATCAATATATGTAAATGTGAGTACTAAAAGTTTGAGGACTAGTTGTTTTTGAATGTAATAGATTGTATGTATACAGAAAAAACTCATGCCAGAATATATGAATAAAACAAAAGTAGGAAAATCAGAAAGACTGCACAATTATACTGCTGAAGGAAGTATTCTTCTTTGAGACAAATTACAAAAGTTGTATTCCTAGAGTAATATATTCAGGGACAATTTGAATTTATCTAAAGTGAAAGATTTGTTAATATTCAGAATAATCTCCTTTTTACCTCACATTTTGAGGTATTGAAAATGTGACCTTTGTTTACCCCTCTTATTTCACCTTGGTTTCATTATTCAACCTATGGGTGTGTTAAGAGATTTGAAGTTGTTTTTTGCTTCAGGTTCACAAGTGTGAGATGTTATGATATTTCTTTTGCAGACAAGAGAATAACTTGTAGAAAGGTGTGGGATTTATAATATTTTGCTGCTTTAGGGAAAATATGAGCCATTTATTTCTGTATATATCTGTATATGTATGTATGTGTAAATATATTTAGGTAGATATTAGAATGACCTAATACTAATAGAATACATTAAGACCATTTCACCATTCGTTCATTCTCAGAAGTAGTATTTTTATACTACCACAACATTGAGTAAAAATACTAGAATCTCTTCAAAGGATGTTATCATGAATGCTTATTTCTAAATAATTTGCTTTTATTCTATGGCTCAGTTTCTAGTCCTCTGAGTCTGAGAGAAGTGAAAAGAGAAATTGAAGACTTGAGTTAAAACCTTGTTTGTGAATGTACATTGGGAAGATATAGAGCCTGGCATCATTTTAGTATTATCTTATGATCCAGTCATTCCAATATTTCAGTGTATTTTAAAGCCTAGAGACACCTGTAAATTGATATGGCTTCTTTTGTGAACTTAAATTACTTTATTATTATTATTTTTTTTTACCAAGTTTACATACCAGAGTTGAAAGAAACAAAACAAGAATATTTGAAAGATGATTTTTGTTTTTAAAAGGAAAGAATTCTTAATTAGTGTAGCTTCCCTTCCTCAATATGAACACACTTGGGCATATTTCTCTACTCTAGCTAGACACATATACATATACACTCATTGAATTTGATTCCCTACTTTACTACTCTATGAGAGGAAGTCATTGATGATCAGGGAGCTAATCTAAATAATATTAGGAAGCAGTCTCCTTAAAAAGCAAGCCCTCAGGCCAGAGTTTGTAGTTCAGTGGGAGAGCACTCACCTAGCACATGTGAGGCACTGGGTTTGATCCTCATCACCACGTATAAATAAGTAAAATAGAGGTACATTGACAACCAAAAAAAATAAAAAAAAAAGCAAGCCCTCAAATCAGAATTCTGGACAACCTAATCACTTAATAGTCACATGATTTTTAGAAAGTTTTGAATCCCATTCTAATCATTTGCAAAAAGTATTACAAATTCTGTCAGGCTGCTTTATAAGCTTACTTTGGAAGATCAGATATTGCAATGTGTATTAATGGAGCATGTAAACTAAAGACCTATATACATGTAAAGAATCATTATTGAATGATATGGTAAATAACATCTAAGTTTCCTAACAGTGATAACTATTTTTGTATCAGACAGCAAAGAGACCCTGACTGTCCATATTGGGGAGAAATTTCCCATAATAACAAAATATTCTTTGTCTGTAGAATAATTTTTTTCCTGACAAAGGATGTGCATGCTGTCTTAGCAGTTTCTTAGAAGGGAGTCTCGCCTTTTTATTAGATATTATCGGAGAACTTCTTAAAAGAAGTTTTTTATAGCGTTGCAGTGATCCCCTCTGGCACTGATGGTGCTCCCCCCTCCCACCCCCCTGGCCAGGCTTATTGTGCATTTTTGTACCGGGGGAGATTCTGAATCACTGGTGAAAGACATCAACTTGCTTTCTCTCCTGAGTGCACCTCATCTTCCTGTCTTTCTTCATTCTCAGGATTCCCAGATCCTTGTTGCAACTCCTAAATGTTATCATCTCATCTCTAGTGTTTATACTGGAATTTTATCTGTGTTAAGTTTGAAAGCATATGTCATACTTGAAATGATGTCCTTTCATTATAAAGTTAAAAAAATTCTGTGAAATTAACTTACCTTTCGAGGGATACTGTTAGCAATATTTTTCCTCTTGGACTTCACACTGATGATGGTCTTCAGGATGTGATTGTTTAGAGTTAGGAGATCTACATTTACCACATGTGGGTTTTTTTTTTAAATACTTTTAGTTGTAGATGGACATAATACCTTTGTTTTATTTATTTATTTTTATATGGGACTGAGGATCAAACTCAGTGCCTCATACTTGCTCAGCAAGCATTCTACCACTGAACCACAACCCCAGCCCCACCACATATGGTTTCGATTCACCCCTCTTTAGTGTATAAGTGATAAAAATTTTTATGCAGTATCTAAATAACTAATAGATTCTTTGATTATATATCCTTTATCAAAGAAAATTGTGGTCATGGAAAGTAATAAGCTCAAAAATTAGGAGAGAAGGGTATCAGAATGCAGTTAAAACTCATGGCTAATGGTATTTCCATTTTTATTCTTTTAGGTAAGCAGAATTTTATATAGTTTCTGTACAGCATTCAAACGTTCTTCCAGACAAGTGTCTGATGTTAAAGACTCGATTATTCCTACCCCTGACAGTGATGTGTTTACCTTCAGTGTCTCCTTGGAGGTAAAAGAAGATGATGGAAAAGGAAACTTTAGGTGAGGTAATTTGAGAAGAAAAAAAAAATATCATTATGCCTGAAATATTGGCATAAAGTGTTAAACTGGTGAAGGAATATTTGGTGAATATTTTCATTGTTCTGATGCTTTTCAGTTATTTAAATAATTTTCTTAATAATTTTAAAATGCTGATATTTATTATAGAAAATTTAGTAAAATAATAAAAACAATGAGAAGCTTTAATCTTGCCAGCCATAGATAGTTACTTCTAACATTTAGTTTATCCCCTTTATTTATTTTAAGGGAATTTTTAAATGATTATATATATGTACAAGATTTTTCTTTCTGTTTCAGGAAAGAAAATTTTTAATTAAAATGTAATTTTAATTAAAATGTGTTAAAATAATTTTAATGCTTACTAATAGTATATTATATGGTTTAACTGTCATTTGATTAACCATTTTTTCTATTATACATTTAAAATGTTCTTCTCCAGTTCAGAAACAGGCAATTAATAAGAAATGTTTATACTATTTAATAATCACCGATATGCATTAGCTGTGCCTTTAATTGTAACAATAATTACTAGGCAGGTAATCAATATATATTTTTATAGATGTAGAAACTGAGTCTCAGGTCAAATAAGTTGTTCATGGTATTTTTCTTTTTCCAATAAGAACTTGTATTTTTGATATTTATTGTTTTAATGAATTAATTCATTGTATGAATATCAGTTTAACTGGAGATCGGGACACATGCCTGTAATCCCAGCTACTTGGGAATTAGGCAGGAGGACTGCAGTTCCAGGCCAACAAAGACTGGAGATATAACTCAGTGGTAATGTGCCCCTGGGTTCAATCTTCAGTATTGGCTTCCCCACAAAGAATAGTTTGGCTTAGCTTGAATTTGACTAACTTACCACTGTCTGTATCTCCTTGTCAATCTTTTCTGTATACATTTTTGGATATGTCATAATCATCTTGAATTCTTTGTGTCTTGAAATTAAAGTTCTCAGTGTTTTTGCCTTGGGTTTCACTGTATGATAGGCACTCCTGACCACCCAACCAGCTAAACCAGAAATGTGACAATCTTAAAAATATAGAATAAACTATATTTTAAAATTTATTAAACTTAAAAATTAAAACTTGCAATTGTATCTTGTTGTTATTCTTTGTAGCTTGGTTTTAACCTTGGTTTGGAGATGAAATGTAAGACTCTTTTTAAGTCCAACTTCAAAATTAATGGAAAATCCATGTTGCTAACCATAAAGTTTATAGTTTGTTACCTATGGCAAGGTGAGAGTTTAGCACGTCTTAAGAATAAGAGAGTGTCATTGCTTAAATACTTGATTGTCTTGTTCAAACCTTGGAATAGGTTATCTTACTTGGTTATATTATCATATTGGTAATTCTTGTTCTTTTTGAATATTTCAGTCCTGTGCCTAAGGATAGAGATAAATTTTATTTCAAATTAAAACAAGGAATAGAGAAGAAGGTTGTGATTACAGTGCAGCAACTTTCTAACAAAGAATTAGCTATTGAGAGGTAAGTAGCTTGCTCCTAAGTGCTACCAAAACTTGTACTGACATTGATATTATGTCTCAAAAGACATGCTATCGTATCAGCTCTCTTGCTCAATGTGACTTTTCACTATATTCTTTCCAATTAAAAATGAAGATGAGAATAATAATGCTGTCTTCACTTTAAGTTATTTGTAATTGAAAGTCTCAGTTGATGGGGAAAATAAACATGAAATTACCTTAGTTTTTTAATAATAACTCTTTCAACCCTTCTTTCTGTCTCTTATTTACTCATAAAGCCACAAACACCTTAACTTCTCAATTATTTTTCCATTAGACAAGCCTTAAAATACAGATATATATATTTTTAAAATATATAAATGTGGGGATTGGGGTTGTGGCTCAGTGGTAGAGTGCTTGCCTAGTATGTGTGAGGCCCTGGGTTCGATCCTCAGCACCACATAAAAAAACAAAGGTATTTTGTCCACATACAAATAAAAGTATGTATATAAAAAATGTTTAAAAAAGATACAAATGCATAGACATGTGTGTTTTTCTCTCACAGGAAAGCTGTTCACAAAACAAAACTCTTGTAATAGTGTCAATATTGATGAAAAATTAACTGAAGAGAAAATACTATACTAAAATAATACTATAACGAAGTCGATAGCATGAAAAAAATTTGTATTATAGATTTCACATGATATCTGTAATATGTATTTCTAAATGGAAGAAAACAAAGAAAAATATACAAGAATATGAATAAATAAATCATGGAAAAACTATTGAGTTGCCTAACATATCTAAAGATGTCTTAATTCACAAATACAGAGATTCGAATAAAAGTAACCATAAGATATCAGATTGGAAAAATATGTAGTGATGGTGCAGATATGGGGAAAATAATGTTCTCATGTTAATGGAAGTGTTGAGTGTGTGTATATCCACTTTAAATATCCAATGTGGCAGCATCTAAAAAGATTTTTTTAAAAAATTCCTATAATTGGATACATTGGTCTTATCCTTAGGGAAATCATTCTGTTAGAGATAAGAGTACTTCTATATAAAGATATATTTAAAGATGTTTATTAATAAACAATGTTGTTTGTAGTGGCAAAAAATTGGAAATACAAGTTCTTATTCACTTGGCTTCAAGGAGTGGGAGAAATTGATGATCAAGAGAAAAAAACCTTTTCGTCAAGACTGCTGTATACTGTGACTGTTCCCTCTTTCTCTGCTCTACATTTTCTGTATTGGAATGAGGGTGGGGCAATTGGATGCCGACTGATGGCATCATGACCCCTTTGTCCTTATTTAAAAAGTTAGGAGAAGATGTGTAGTTCCCAGTCATTTTTAGTTTTCTTTGGAAAGTAGAATACTTAGTTCTACTTTGTTCTCATCTTTGGATCTGGCTGCCTATTTTTGGGTAACAGAAAAAGTTCAATTCAGCATCAAGTCACCATGGTATGGTAATGTATCCATGTTTTTTAAAAAATTGTTTGAAGTTTGATCATGTATAAAAATCGTATTTCATCATTCATAAGACATATGTTTTCATATTTAATATCCCTTAAAGTGTGATATGCTTTAGAGTTGATGGCATCTTACAGTTGTCACCTTCCTCCTTCTTAGTGGTATAAAAAATAGTGTCTTAATATTGATGAAAAATTAACTGAAGAGAAAAAGGCACTTTTGATGCTAAATATTAAAGTCCTAAAAGAATATGATTTTATTTTTACATACAGTAACCCTTTAATTAAAATAATTGGCTAGCATTAGATAATAGCAGTTTTAAATTTTTTCATTTGAAAACAATTTCAAACTTTCAGAAGAGTTTTAAAAAATTAATACTGGAGAGAACACTTATATACTTTTTAATAAGTTTACTTCTTGGCAACAGTATAACCTATTTGCTTTGTGTTGTCCCTCTCCTGTCCCCCCATCACCTTCTTTTTCCTACCCTCCACCCCCATGCAAATTGTTTTTCTGAACAATTTAAGAAGTTACATACATATGATTCTTTACCCGAAATATTTATGTACGTATTTCCTAGGAATAGGAGTATTTCTTACATAATCATAGTATGTTTGTCAGCTTCAGTGGATTTAGTATTCATACAGTACTTTTTATCTAACCTCTCGTTTGTCCTCCAATTTTGTCAGTTAACCTAATAACGTTTTTTTTTTCCTCTTCCAGTTCAGGATTTATTTTCGATTCAGATATTATATTTGGTTGCCATATTTCTATAACTTTCTTCAATGCAGAACATTTTTACAGCCTTCTTCTTTTAAAATGTGAAATATGTTGAAGAATATATTCCTTTCCCCTCATTAATATAGCATTGTTCATTTTGGGTTTGACTAATATTTCCTTGTGATTAGATTCAGGTTGTACATTACCTTGGGGGTGATGTCGTGTCCTTCACAAGGTATCATATCTGGAGATTCTCTCTTTTTTTAAAAATTTATTTATTTATTTATTTATTTTTGTGGTTCTGAGAACTGAACCCAGTCGTTTACACATGCTAGGCGAGTGCTCTGCAACTAAGCTACAACTGCAGCCCTGGAGATTCTTGAGTCATCAGTCCCTTGCTGGTGATGTAGTTTGATTACCTAGTAAAGATGTCTAATTTCTTCACTATTTAATTTTTTTCCTCTTCCTTATAATTAGTAAGTGGATTGTGGGGACACACTTTTAAGATCATAAAAACATTCTGCTCCTCTCCAAAATTTCTTGACCTAGCAATTATTCATGATTCTTGTCTGATTTAGTCTTTAAGATTATGATTGCAAAATAATAATTTTTCAATTCTTGCACTTTCCCTACATTACCATCAGTCCTTGGCATTCTGCTGTAAATCAGAGCCTTCTCTTTTCTTCCACTTATTTACTATTTGTTTTTGGTTTGGACTCCTAGATTTCATTTTTTTTCTCAAGTACTTTATAATTCACTCTGGTACTTAAAATTTTGATTTTTTAAATTGTCTAAGAATTAGCCACTAGTAACCATTAAAATTCTGTATCCTTAATGATAGACCTTATTATTTTGAGCATTTCCTTTTGCATGTAACAAAAAAGCAACTTTCTATTTAGTAAGTCTGTAGTTACATAATAAAGTATTAGGTGTTGGATGATTTAACTTTGAGTAAGTATTATTTCAAAATCTTAGAGTTTTATAATTAAACAGTATATCATACCTAAACTGTGCTTGAATATAAAGCATTTCTTTTCCCAATGAGAAGCCCCAAGTTTGATTAACTTAAATATAGAAACCTTGATGAATATAGATGGAATAGTTGAGGGTGTAATTTTAGTATCTTTTTTGGTAACTTGGTTAGACATTTACACATACATTTCGTTTTATATTCATAAAATAGTTTAATTCAGCTTTTTCTAATAATCTTCAGTAGGAGATTCATCATCATCTAAACTACCCTTTGGATACTTTTTCCAGAGTATGGGTATTTTTCCAGAGCCTGTTATCTCATGTTATGCTTAAGTTACTTGAGAGGAACCTGTTTTGAATCAGTATGTGTCTGTCATTAGAAAAATTTCCTAAGTACAAAACAGACAAAAAGCAATAACTTTCCTATACACCAATAATGAATTTGCTGAAAAAAGAAATCAGGAAAACAATCCCATTCACAATACTCTCTAAAAAAAAAAAGCAACAGAAAAAGGTACCTAGGAATAAATCTAAACAAGGAGGTGAATGACCTCTATGATGACATTTTTTGAACACTGAATAAAGAAATTCAAGAAGACACTAGAAAATGGAAAGACCTCCCATGTTAAGATACAGAGAATTAATATTGTTAAAATGACCATATTATCAAAAGTGATACACAGATTTAATGTAGTACTCATCAAAATATTAATGGTATTCTTCACAGAATTAGAAATAACAATCCTGAAGGTCATTTGGAAGAATTAAAGGCCCCAAATAGCCAAATCAATCCTAAGCAAAAAACAAACAAACAGCAATGCTGGAGGTTCACAATACCTGGTTTATATTATACTACGAAGCTATAGTAACAAAAACTGCATGGTAATGGCATAAAAATGGGCACATAAACCAGTGGAACAGAATAGAAGAGACAGAGACAAACCCATACAGATACTGATTCTTGACAAAGGCACCAAGTTGGAGAAAAGGCAGCCTTTTAATAAACGTTCCTGGGAAAACTGGCTATCCATATATAGAAGATCTTTCTCTCTCACCCTGCACAACAGTTGTCTTGAAATGAGCCATAGACTTAGAATTAGACAGGCAACTTTGTAACTCAGAAGAAAATGTAGGATCAACACTCCAACATAAAGGCACAGGCAAAGACTTCCTCATTAGGCCTCCTGAAGCTTAGGAAATAAGAATAAAACTAAAAAAGCTTCTGCACAGCAAATGAAACAGTTAAAAATATGAAGAGGGAACCTACAAAATGGGAGGAAATTTTTGCTAGTTTTTTTTCTGACATAGGATATTAATATCCAGAATATATAAAGAACTCAACCCCCCTGAACAACTCTTTCAATATTTGTAAATGTAGGGTGAGAGATAGAGGTTTAATTTCATTTTGCTGCATGTGAATTTCCAGGTTTCCCAGCATCATTTGTTGAACAGGCTATCTTTTCTCCATTGTATGTTTTTGTCATCTTTATCTAGTGTGAGGTAACTGTATTTATGTGGGTTTGTCTCTGTGTCTTCTATTCTGTACCATTGGTCTGTCCGTCTAGTGTGGTGCCAATACCATGCTGTTTTTTTACTATTGCTCTATAGTATAGTTTAAGGTCTTGTATAGTGATTCCTCCTGCTTCCCTCTTCCTGCTCAGGATTGCTTTGGCTATTCAAGATCTTATTCTAGATGAATTTCGTGATTGCTTTCTTTATTTCTATGAGGAATGTCATTGGAATTTTAATTGGAATTGCATTAAATCTGTATAGTGCCTTTGGTAGTATGGCCATTTTGACAATATTAATTCTGCCTATCCAAGAACATGGGCAATCTTTCCATCTTCTAAGGTTTTCTTTAATTTCTTTCTTTAGTCTTCTGTAGTTTTCATTGTAGAGATCTTTCACCTCTTTTATTAGATTAATTCCCAAATATTTTTTTGAGGCTATTGTGCATGGAGTGGTTTTCCTAATTTCTCTTTTAAACCTCTTTCTCTCACCCTACACAACATTCAACTCAAAATGGATCAAGGAGCTAGGAATTAGATCAGAGATCCTTCACCAAATAGAAGAAAAAGTAGGCTCGAATCTTCATCATGTTGACTTAGGACCAGACTTCCTTAACAAGACCCCCAGAGTGCAACAGATAAAAACAAGAATCAATAAATGGGTTGGATTCAAACTAAAAAGCTTTTTCTCAGCAAAGGGTACAATCAATAATGTGAAAAGAGAGCCTACAGAATGGGAGAAAATCTTTTTCACATGTACTTCAGATAGAGCACTGATCTCCAAAATTTATAAAGAACTTTCAAAACTTTACACCCAAAGTACAAAGAACCCAATTAATAAATGGACCCAGGAACTGGACAGACACTTTACAGAAAAAGATATACAGGCGATTAACAAATATATGAAAAAGCATTCAACATCTCTAGTAATTAGAGAAATGCAAATTAAAACAACCCTAAGATTTCATCTTACTCTAATTAGAATGGCTATTATCAAGAACATAAGCAATAATTGGTGTTAGCATGGATGTGGGGTAAAAGGCACACTTGTACATTGCTGGTGGAGTTGCAAATTGGTGCAGCCACTCTGGATAGCAGTATGGAGATTCCTCAGAAAACTTGGAATGGACCCACCTTACAGTTTTGACCCAGATATTCTACTACTCAGTTTATACCCAAAGGACTTAAAGTCAGCATACTACAGTAATGCAGCCACATCAATGTTTATAGCAACTCAATTAACAATAGCTAGATTGTGGAACCAACCTAGATACTCTTCAACAGATAAATGGATAAAGAAACTGGTATATATACACATTGGAATATTATTCAGCCATAAAGAAGAATATAATTATGGCATTTGCAGGTAAATAGATGGAATTGGAGAATATCATGCTAAGTAAAATAAGCCAATCCTCAAAAACCAAAGGCTGAATGTTTTCCCTGATAAGTGAATGATGATACATAATGGGGGTGGGGGAATGGGGTGTAAGATAAGAATGGAGGAACTTTGGATTATGTAGAGAGAAATGAGATGGGGAGGAAGTGAGGGTATGAAAGATGGTGGAATGAGAGACATCACTACCTTATGTACATGTATGATTACACGAATGGTGTGAATCTACATCATGTACAGCCATAGAAACAAAAAGTTTTACCCCATTTGTGTACAATGAATTAAAATGCAGTCTGTCAAAGTAAAAATAAATAAAAAAAGAAATACAAATGGCTAACAAATATATGAAAAAAATCTTCAGTGTCATTAGCAATTAGGGAAATGCAAATCAAAACTATACTGAGACTTCATTTCATTCCAGTTAGAGTGGTAGCCATCAAGAATACTAACAATAATAAGTGCTGGCGAGGAAGTAGAGAAAAAGGACACTTTTACAGGGTCGTTGGATTGTAAATTAGTATAACCACTTTGGAAATCAGTGTGGAGATTCTTCAGAAGACTAGGCTTAAAGCCACCATATGACCCAGCTGTACCACTCCTTGGTATTTATCCTAAAGAATTAAAGTCAGCATACTATATCGGTACATGCATAATCATGTTTACAGCAGCACAGTTCACAATAGCCAAACTATGAAACCAGCCTACCTGTCCATCAACGGGTGAATGGATAAAGAAAATGTGATATACATACATACACAATGGAGTTTTATTCAGCCATAAAGAAAAATGGAATATGTCATTTGCAGAAAAATAGATGGAACTTGAGAACACTTTGTTAAGTGAAATAAGCCAAATTCAGAATGTCAAGGATTGTATATTTTCTTTCATATGTGGACTCTAGAGAGGAAAAAAGAAAAAAGTTGATGGGGGAGAAATCACATGAAAATTGAAGGGAGACCAGTAGAGCAGAGGAAAGGGTCCAAGGTAAGGGCAGAGGGAAGGGAAGTACTGGGTAATGATATTTACCAAATTATGTTGTTATATCATGTGCATGTATGAATATGTATCAGTAAATCTCACTATTGTGTATAATTATAATGCACCAATAAAAATATGGAACAACAAAAAAGAATTTCCTAAGATACAGGTATTCATTTGTATATATTAAGGCAATTGGTTTTAAAATTAATTCCACACATAACCCCTTACTCTATAGCTTTCATTTTATTTCTTTTTAAATTGACAAACTGGGTATGTGGTACACACTTGTAATCCAAGATACTTGGGAGGCTGAAGCAGGAGGATTGCAAATTCAAGGTCAGCCTCAACAACTTAGAACCCTGTGTTGAAATAAAAAAATACAAAATATTAAAAATGATAAAAATTTTTTATATACTTATTGTGTATAACATTTTGAGCTTTGGCTACATTGTGGAATGGGTAAATTATATTGCTTTTATTGTAATATAACTACTGGTCGATGGTACTATCTAATACAACTGAGTTCATGTATTTAGTAATCAGTGTTAAATTTCTTTGCCTACTTTTTCACTCATTCGGTCAGAGACCAATATAAATATCCAACTTAGAATTGACTGACATGGCTTTAAGCTAATAAGTATTGTCCTAACAATAACTTGTTATAACAAAATTACCTGTGATACAGGAGATTTTGAAAATATTCAGAATTATCTATTTTAGAAAATGAAACCTTTGCTTTTTATTGTGTTAAATGTGATATTTAATGTGTTTAAATCACAACTGTAAATGGTGATTTAAGTAACCCAGTAGGTGGCACTCTTATCAAGAGAGTTCTTAATATATCAGCATCTATAACACTGCTGCTGGCAAGTTAATTTGTAGTGTAAAGACATTGGTGTGAAAGAAACTCCTTCAGATTACATAATTTGGGCCTATCATTCTGAAGAAGAAAATAAAACATTTTTTTTGGGGGGGTGGTACTGGGGATTGGACTCAAGGGCACTCACCACTGAGCCACGTCCCCAGCCCTATTTCGTATTTTAGAGATAGGCTCTCATTGAGTTGCTTAGCATGTCGCTAAATTGCTGAGGCTGACTTTGAGCTTGCGATCCGCCTGCCTCAGCCTCCGGAGTTGCTGGTATTATAGGCATGTGCCACTGTGCCCTGCAGAAAGTAAAGCCATTTAAAGCAACTTTTTTCAATATAAAATTTCCAATCTACACAAAAGTAGAAAGAATCATATGTGGAATCTTAATGTACCTATCACCTACCTGGAATACTAATGCTCAGTATTCTGTTTTTTTAAAAAACATGTTCAAGGGTATCTTATATATTGATATTTGACAAATTATCAATACAAATTATACTGCAGTTGTCTCAACCCCTTTATAGTTAAGTGTAATGTTTATCCCAGAATCTTGAATATCTAGGACAGTGCTTGGAACAAAGAACTTGTAGTTAGCTGTTTAATTCTTACTTAGCACTTTCTCTGTGCTAGGTACTCTTCTCAGTACTGTGAGGTGTAGATACTATTATCTTCATTTTACATTTGAGAAAACTGAGGCACAGAAGTTAAATAACTTGTTTGAGATCAGACAGTTAATTTTGAGTTGAGTCCATCTAGTACTAGATACATTTATTCTCTACTGCCTCTTTTAAACCTTGGATAAATGCATAAAAAGTATACATAATTTTATATCAGAGCCTTGGTGACATTTTGTTGTAAGATGGAATGAGTTATTGAACACTATACCTAATAAAATCCTGTGTTTTTAGAGGAGCTGTGAAAAACTGCTCCCCTGTCCAGACGAATTGTATGCTTTTCTCAGTTTTCTGCGATGGACATCACATATAAAGCCTTAAGAATGGGATGTAAAATAGAGAACAGTAATAACAATGGCAGATATTTATTGAGCACTTAGTAAGTGGCCATCGAACAATTCATTTGTCTTAACATGTGAGGAGGATGCTATTATCTTTACTCCATTTTTGTAGATGATGAAACAGAGGCTTAATGAGGTTAAGTAACTTTGGTCACTTAGTCAGAAACTGGTTGAGCCAGGATTTAACCAAAGCCATCTGATTTCTGGGTATGTATTCTTAAAGACTGAACCCAGTTAAATCTTGATTATATACTAGATTTAAAATAAACCAGTTGGAAGATAAACAAATTAGTAATCTTTGGTGATTTTTGGCACAATTTGAAAGTGAGAACATAGGTGTTGGGGTATCCAGGTAGATTGCCAGGGATTCAACTCTATCATGCCCTGTCAGAAAAGCTGACTGGTCTGCAGAATCTCTTCTACCATCAACCACGAGGAGAATGAAAGGTGATTGCAATCTGAGATAGTCTGTACTGAATCATGGAGGAACTCCAGGTGCATCACTGAGGTGTGCACAGGACTGTACAGGTCAAGTTCTTTTGGTATTCCCACAGCAGAAATGGTGAATATTCTTTCCTCTACTAGTGACCCGCCCTGCATTTTAGTACCACCACATGTAGAAATATTGGTGAAGGTTTCCTTGCACTCCTGTGTTGATACAGATTTAAAAAACCTTACTTAGTGCTTCAAATATATTATTACTAGCACTATTACCTAGCACCCATTTGGATGCCTAGAATAAATTGTTAATTGTGCTTGATACCCAAAAAGTAAGGGGAAATTTCTCAGTTTTTGCCATTGTGTTCTGACTGATTTTTTTTCACCACTTATTAATCTTTATTTTAGTAACTGGACTCTAAATTCCCTATCAGGGGGAGATGTACTAACGATGCTAATTTTAGGCCTTGTGGGAGGGTAATTGAGAGGAGATTTTGGCTTCATGGTTTCACTGTATGGCATACCATTCTGTTCTCAGGGTTTTGCCCTTCATGATTGCTGTGCTTACTAGAATGAAGCAATAAAACAAGTTGAATACAATGATTGGATTGTTTTAAAACACACAACTCAGTTTGCAGTGAGTAACAGCCAACACGCTAGAAAGGAAGAATTAATTCCCTAGTCATTTTTATCTCACTTTAATTTGAGGGGTGGTTACAACTAATTATATATACTTTAGAAAAAATGTAACACATCATTTCTAGAAGACAGTCATAGATCATATGGAGCAAGCATAGGAGTTAAGACCTATGCACTTTGACCGTTTGCAGGGTAATTCAGAGATGTTCTTCTTTCAGTAACAACTGCTTCAGATCTTAATTTAGGCTTGCTGCTTATAGCAAAAACCCTGTGACAAATTGAAGTGATAAGTAGCACTTATCATACTTATCACTTATCATATTAGAGTGATGGATAGGTACCTTTCCTTATGTTATTTTCTTGGGTAAAAGATTTCCTAAGCAAGGAGAACTGAAAAAAAAAAAAAGTTCCTGGGGATCTTTTTTTTCATAGAACCAACAGTTTTCTAGTATGATTTGACATTACTAAAGTCAGAGTGATTGGATTTGAATCATTTATCATCTTTTGACTAATTTGGTGTTAGACCTTTTTGAAGGTTTTTTGCTGAATTTGCTTAGTACTTTTTACCTCCACCCTAAGAAATTGTTATAGTTTTATTATTTATGAAGAAACCCAGGCCACTGACTTGAAGTTGCATAGGTGTTAGTCTGATTTAGATGTTTTAATCTCTTATGTAAATGAATCTTTCTGTGAACTCTTTTTAGCAAAATCGAATGTTTTAGATATTCTAATATTTTCTCTTAATTCCTCTTCTGAAAATGAGAAAAAATAAGGGGGTGACCTATATTTTGCACAGTATTTTGAGTTGTTCCATGAGCATATTCGTTTGTCCTCTGTTTTTTCTCACAAGGCAGTAGAAAGATAATCATCTTTTTCCTCAGGAAAACACACTATTACACAAAAATATTTTTAGTGTTCTCTCATGGTGATTTCAAGTGACAATTGAAAGAAATTGGCATTATTAAGTGCTTTGCAGAGTGGGTATCTGGAAGCTTCTATCTGTCTCTCAACTTTTGGACTAGAACTTATTTGAGAGCAGGATTTTCAGCATCTTCCATTGCTGGCTTTCTTGCATTCTGTAGAGGGAGGTGGCACCTTGGCTTTAGTATTAAGTATTTATATATAATACTATTATTTTTTTCAACATCATTTTAAGAAATACACCTTTTATATTAGCAATTAAAATGTTTTCTGTAATGTGTTTTTATAATTTGTTGATTTTTGATGTATTAGAGCTAATAGTTTTAACTTTGTAGTTTGAAAATATATATTATGTATTATGTTATATACATATTATATATTATAGACTCAGGGGAAATTACAGTAATAGTACAAAATAGCTCCATGTACACTTCCCCCAGCTTTTCCCAATGGTAACATCTCACATTATTATAGAATATTATCACAACTAGGAAATTGACATTGCTACAATTTACAGACCTCTATGAGAACTCTTTTTGGATCTTTTTTGTAAGTCATACTATACTTACATACTGTGATAGTAATTTCTTTACTTACTGTCTTAAGAGATTGGATTTGTAACCTGGCTACTAAGTAATTAGAAGAGATGGGCCATTTTAACTGTCTTCTATATGCCAGTTATCAGTTTATTGCCTCTTGGCTCCAAATCTACCTTCTTAACCTAATCATCACTAATGGAGCCTAAAGTGTTTCTTCTTCGCAGTAAGTTCAGTATCAGTTGTGACAGAAGAGGATGCTGAAGAGACACTGCAGCAAGAAGGGATTTCTCTTCCTGGTTCTGAGGTGCTGATTGTTATTTCTTGCTTTTTTTCTCAAGGTCTGGGGACATCCAGGTATGCTGTACCCCAGCTTTGCACGAAGTCTGTCTGTGAGCTCATAACGTTGGTTCTGACTTGGTTAGGTCCTCCTTCAGCCTTCCTGACAAAGATTCTGTGTGCCCCAGGCCTCACACCACCTTGCTGGTGAGCTGGCTCTGGGAGCCCTGATTTCCTTTGCTAGCCTGCCTGCCAGCCTTGTCTGCCTGACTTCTTTGCTATCCATGGGGCAGCAATCATACCTCCAGGGAGATCTGAATACCAGCTTTAGGGAAAGGATCCCCCTTCCAAGTTTGCCCTTCCTTGGAATACTTTCCCTTCCTTTACAGTTATCCTCCTATTGCATACACTTAATAGTTCTTCATATTAACTTTCCCTGTTCAAATGATTGAGGAGTTCTCTCACCTGATTGGCCCCCACCAGAAGGTATCTACATTAGGATCTAATGATATTAACCATCCCCACATATAAAGATTCTGATACCTTTCTGGGAAAAGCAAAATAAATAAGCTAACAAGCCATTAACTATCATAATTAATGGCAAGGATAATAGCTACTATTTAATGATTTTTACCATATGTTTATTTCCAGGTGTTTCACTCATATTTTCATACTAAATCTGGAAACCCTGCAAAGTAGTTTTCCTTTTTAACTTTGGATGGGTACCTTAAGCATGTTTATTTTGCCTTGCTAAGAAATATAGCTAGTTAATAAGAAGCAACACAGAATTGAATCAGAGCTTTTTACTATTTTTCCTAAAACCTTTACATTTGACCCTTACATGACTTTTTAAGATGGGGAGATGGGGGTAAGGGAATGTAGTAACTGCCTGTAATAGGATATAATTATTTTATTAGTTTTACTTAGTTATTAATATTTTCTTCTCATTTATAATTGCAGCATAGTTTTTTGAAAAGATCTTTGGGTCATTGAAGAGAAGAGAGAGAAGACCTAAGAATGTTATTTTTATTTATTCATTTAAGCAGTGAATTAACAAATGTCAAACAAATCTCAAAATGTATTTGTGCTTTTAATATTGATTTGATCTTTAAAATTTTCAATGTATTGTAATAAGTTTGCTCATCTTTTGTTCTCATAATTTTTCTCATTGTTAGTCTCATGTTTCCTTTAAGGCTTATACATTTAGGTGAATTATTCCATTGTTCAACTGTACTTGAAGAAATTAGTATTCTTTGGTAAGTTATCAAAACTTTACATATCATGATTAAATTGTTTTAAATGGAATTGAGCTTCTAGGAGCCTGTGTTATTTTACACATACATAGTATTGTTTTATATTAAATTTTTTCTTCATTTAAAATATAAATACCAAAATAAGGCTGTACATAAACGAATGAACATAGGAGGCCAGAAATTTCTATACCTAAGACTTGCTTATGAAGATGGCCATTGACTGGCATCTGGAAACTTGGATTTATGTGAGAATTTCTTTCGTTTCCAGAATTGAAAGAAGTGACTCAACTGTGCCTAAACTGTTTGTACAAGCAGTGTGGCTTTTGATGAACACCTGCTTTCCTTCTGGGAGTCTGGAATTTGGTAGGCACTAAGGAGAAAGTGTCTGTGTGAATAAACCCCAGTAAAACCCTTGGATACTGAGTCTCTGTGAGCTTCCATGGCAGACAGCATTTGACAGATGTGTGTTGCTGTGGGAACGCCTCTCTGAATGTCCTCTGTGATCCCACTAGGAGAAACTCTTGGGAGCCTATGCATGGTTTCCTCCTGATTTTGCTTTGTATCATTTCACTGTACTAAATCATAAGTATAATTGCAACTATATGCTGAGTCATGTGAGTTCTGCTAGCCAGTCATAAAATCTAGGGTGGTTTGATCACAATGGTGTTATATTCTGACACATCTTTCATCCAGGAATCAAATTTACAACTACTATTTGCCTCCTTGAAATGTGTTTATGCCTAGGCAGACTTTTATTGACTTCAGGAAATATTTATCTAATTGCTTGCTTATGAAGTATTGGATAGCTCTGATGGACTTTATCTTCAGTGGAGTAGTTTTATTTGTGAGATGAGGTTTTGAGTTAATGCATAATAAATATACAGTTGGGTTTACAGTTCTGCAGACACATCAACTGAGTATCTTTGGGCATTCTAGAACGTCAACTTTTCCTGATACACTTCGAGTGAAACCTCATCCAAACTTAACATATTCTGCTTCCTTTCCTCAGTGATCCCCTTCCTCATCATTTAACTTCATTAGTGGTAAGAGGATGCCTAGAGTTTCATACTCATCTGGTAATACTACTCCTTCCTTAGTTGACCCAAAATGGAGTAAAGCAGTGTGCTTGAGAATTATGCATACTCCTGTTATGATTCTTCTTCCTACCCCCAATGTTCAACCTCCCTGAAATAACTCTTTTGTCTGTTTCTTCTGGCCTTGTAAGAAGTCCAAGACTCCCGGGTTTCTCTTCAATACTTGGATGCTCATTCCCTCATTACTCTGTACCTATGTCCCCCCCATCTGACTTTGTCTCCCATTCCTGTCCAGCTTCCTAAACCATTCCATTCCAAGCCATGGAGCTTGTAGTCATCATTAGCACAATTCCTTTTATCCTCAGGCTTCTTTTTGAATGCAACTGTAACTTCCTGCAAACTGCTTTTCACCTGAGTCCACTGTTCCCCTTATAATGCTTTCAAATAATGGCTGTTTTCTTTTACTTCTTGTAATTCTGGCCTGGAGATAGGTAAGTATGCTTGCTTATGCTTGCTTCTTTCAGACTGTTGTTTCTCTTTTCTTCTAAAATCCTAGCCATGACGTTCAAGCTTTCAGATCTTACTGTGCTAAGAACTCTTATTTCAACTATCTGTGAATCCTTGGGATTACTGTTGTTTTTCGAAAATTTTAGCTTCTGGCTCCATCATTTATTTAGTTATTTTTATTTAAAAAATTTTTCCATGTTTTATCTATGAATAAGTGGAATTGTCTATTATGCAGATGTTGTATTATATGTAAAAGCTTGTAATTTAAAATCCATTATAATTAGAAACTAGTTAAGTCACAGATAGAAGATCAATTGATAAATATTCAATTGTACTTTTAAGGACTGGAAATGAAGTATCTGAATGTAAAATTAAGGTGGAATTTTATCCTTTTTATGGCTGAATGGTATGCATTCCCCCCTTGATGAACACTTAGGTTGATTCTCTATCTTGACTGTTGTGTATATGTTGCTGAAATGGACAGGGAGTGCAGACATCTTTTTCAGCATAATGATTGCATTTCCCTTGGTTATGTATCCATTGGTGGGGCTGCTAGGTCATGTGGTAGTTCCGATTTTCAATTTTGTGAGAAATCTCCACACTGGTTCCCATAATGGCTTACTAGGCCATATACTCACCAGCAGTGTACAGGTTGCCCTGTTCTCCACATCCTCACCAGGACTTGGTATCTTTTGTTTTAGTTAGCTTTTTAGTTACTGTTACTAAAACACCTGATGAGCAATTTTAGAGGAGGAAAAGTTTATTTGAGGTCTCAGTCCATGAACAGCTGGCTCCATTCCTCTGGGCCCAGGTGAGGCAGAACATCATGGTGGACAAGTGTGGAAGAGGGAAGTGGCTCACATGATGATTAGGAAGCAGAGAGAGACTCCATTCACCAGATACAAAATATATACCCCAATGGCACGCCCCCAGGGATCCACCTCCTCTAGCCACACCCTACCCACTTCAGTTACCATTCAGTTAATCCCATCAGAAGATTAATTCACTGACTGAGTTAAGGCTGTCATACCGGTCATTTCTCTTCTAAACCTTGCATTGTCTCACACAAGAACTTTTGGGGGATACCTCACATCCAAACCGTAACACTGATGATTGCCTCTTTTAACTGGAATGAGGTAATACTTCATTGTGGTTTTGATTTGGATTTTCCTAACAAGTACTGATATTGAGCATTTTTTCATAGGTCTGTTAACCATTTGTAGGTCCTCTTTTGAGAAATATCTATTTAGATCCTTTGTCCATTTGTTAATTGGATTATTTAGTTTTGTTTCCTCAGTTGATTTGAGTCCTTATATATTCTGGATATAAACCCTTCATTACATGTGTAGTTTGCCAGTATTTTTCCCCGTTCTGTCAGCTCTCTGCTTTGTTGATTGTTCTCTTAGAGGGACAGAAGCATTTTAGTTTGACATAATCTCCTTTGTCTATTTGTACTCTTATTGCCCATGTTCTTGGGATCCTATCTAAAATATCCTTGCCTAATTCAATGTTCAAATGATGTGTTTTCCCATAGAAGTTTCAAGCCTTACATTTAAGTCTTCAATCCATTTAGAGTTCATTTTTTTTTAAGAGTTGATTTTTGTATATAGTGAGAGATAAGGTCTAATTTCATGATCCTCATGTAGATAACCAGTTGTGCCAGCACCGTTTATTGAAGAGGTGTCTTTTCTCAGTGTATTTTCTTGTCATGTTCACTGAAAATCAGTAGATGGGTTTATTTCTGAATTCTCAGTTCTTTGTCATTTGTCTGTTTTTATACCAGTATCATGCTGTTGGTGTTACTACACCTTTGTAGTGTTTTTTTCAAGTCATGTAATGTAATGCCTTCTGCTTTGTCTATTTACTTAAGATGGATTGGGTTATTATGGAATCTTTCCTGATTCTATGTGAATTTTCAGATTTTTTTTTTTCCTGTTTGTGTGATGAATGTCTGATTCTGGGATTTTCTTTGTTGGAAGGCTTTTGATAACTGCTTCCATTTCATTACTTGATATTAATCTGTTTAGGTGTTCTATATCCTCATCCAATTTGGGTAGATCATATATCTCTAGGAATTTGTCAACATCTTCAAGCTTTTCTTCCTTGTTGGACTATAAATTTTCAAAATAGTTACTGATAATCATCTGGATTTCAGTGGTGCCTGTGGTGAAATTTCCTTTTTCATCTCTAATTTTATTTACTTGAGTCATCTTTGTCTTTATTTTGGTTAATTTGGATAGGGGTTTATCCATCCTGTTTATTCTTTCAAAACACCAACTCTTCGTTTCATTGATCCTTTGTATTGTTTTTTATTCTCTATTTCATTGATTTAAGTTGTGGTTTTAATTATTTTCTATTTTCTGGCTTTGGTCTTGGTTTCTTCTTTTTCTGGGGATTTGAGTTGTAATGTTTGATTATTTATTTGGTTTCTTTCAGTTGTCTTGCTATATGAGCTCTTACTATATGAGCTCAATGCTCTGAACTTCCCTCTTTGAACTGCCTTCATATGGTCCCAGAGATTTTGATATGTTGTATTGCTGTTTTCATTTATTTGTAAGACTTTTTTGAAAAAATTTCTCCCCTGATTTCTTCTGCTATCCATTCATTATTCAGAAGTGTATTATTTTGTCTCCAGGTGTTAGAGTGGTTTCTGTTTTTTATCTTGTGATTAGATTAGAGTGATTTCTAATTTTCTCTTCTTGTATAGCCTTCCTATAGAGATTAAGTTCTCTACATGGGTAGCAGACTTAAGGCAATGCTAAGTATTTCTTTTAAGTTATATTTTCCCCTAGTAATTTGTCCTAGAATTCTAGGAAATCCTTGGGAAATGCTGTAATTGGGATAAATACCTTCCAAAGGCCCATGTGTTCAAGGCTTGGTCACCAGCCTTTGATACAACTCTTGGTGGGACCTAGTGGGAGGAAATTAGATCACTGGGGGCATGCCCTTGAAGGGACTGTTGGGACCCTGACCCCTCCCTGTCTCTCCTTGCTTTATGGCTACCATGAGATGAACAGACCTCCTACACTGTGTTCTATTGCGTTGATATATTGCGTTGCCACAGGTCCAAAACAACAGGGCCAGGCAACCGTAAACTGAAACCTCTGAGTCAAAAAAAATCTTTTAATAAGCTGATTATCTCATATTTTGTTAGTATAAAACTTTGTTTTACAGCAATATAAAACTAAGAGGGAACAAATAAAATTTCCTATCTGCTGAATGAAGATGAAAGAAGTAACTAGTTTATATATCTCTCTTGCTGATAAATATAGATTCTAAGGGAGAGACTCTTCCTTTCCATTATTGTTAGCACCAAGGATAGTAGAGTGAAATTATTAAGATCAACAACTACAGACTCCCCTTGTCTGGGAATCTTGCCTCTAAAGTGACCTTATTGAAGTTATTTCACTTCTCTGGACTTCAGTTTCCAATTTCTAAATTGTGAATAATACTTACCTCTTAAGATTGTTGGAAGGATAGAACCAGGTGTGGTGCCACATGTTTATAATCCCAGTGACTCAGGAGGCTGAGGCAGGAGGATCACAGGTTTGAGACCAGGCTCAACAATTTAGCAAGACTCTAAGCAACTTAGTTGAGACCCTTTCTCACAATTAAAAAATAAAAAGGATTGGGACTATAGCTCAGTGGTAAAGTGATTCTGAGTGCAGTCCCCAGTTGCAAAGGTGAGGGGGAAGGAAGACTGTTGATTGTTGGAAGGTTAGAATCAGTTGGTGACTGTGAAGCAGTGGTAATAGGCTCTGATATGGAATAAATGCTTAGTAGTACTCTTACTATCACCACAATCATAATTTTTACCTAGATGATCGGTGCTTTGCAAGTGATGGTTGAGAATAAGTAGCCTATAGAATCACAGTAGACTGCTGCTAGGGGAAGGCAGATCTTGGCTAGATTTATTCAGAAACTGTGTGTATAATAGGCAGCCTTGTTTGTCCCAGTTATGATACATGTGGGTTTCTGTTGTCTTGGTTTAGTTAAATAACAATAGCCTCTGGTCTACAGAGTTCAAGTTTGTGTTACCATGGTGTATTAACTGTGAGTAATTACATGAAGTACGACTTTATTGTTAGCTCTTCTTTCCTTAAGTCATGATGTAAATATGTGATTAGTGACCATGTCAGTTCTTCCAAAGTCTGTTGGAGATAGGTCTCAAAATATCTGTTTTTCAGTTCACTCATAGACTGCAAAGCATGTTGCATTGCTTCTTTGTCTCCTAGTGATAAGTCCATGTGACCTTTCATAAAAAATGGATCACTGAAAGAGGAAACTGGGTACCAAAGATAAAAATGTAGCAAAGAAGTGAAAAGTAATAGAAGATATGAAAATCGTGATAGCAAAAATGAAGATAAGATGAGACTCAGGCCTCTATGAAGCTGGGATGTGAACCATATTGAAAAGGTCTCTGAATACAAAACACATGATAATGTCACTGCAATATCTTTAAGTTTAAATTTCACTTGAAATAGAAAGCTACTTACTGATCAATTGGAGTAACTCAACTTATTTTGGTTGAAGACTAATAAAAAAAAATTGCAGTCAGTTTTGCTAGCTTTGAGGCCAAAGTATTAAAGTTAGTTACCACATTAAAAAGGAAATGGTGATTACAAGGAGACTGGAGATCAAGCATATCCTCAACTGAATTTTGGAAGCAGTATGACATAAAGGATGCAATTGAAAATATTCAGACATCATGTCAAGAAGCAACAATGAACAGGATATGTGTAGTGTGGCAAAATTTGTAGCACATCGTAGAAATAAATTTTCAGGATTTGAATAGGACATATACAGAGTTAAAGAAGAAGTGACTGACTATCTATGGGAGTGTCGACACTGCTGCTGTTCAGTGGACTCTGGGTATGTAGCCAGAGGAGCTCAGGGAAGACGAACCTGTCAACATGAGTAAGGTCAGTGGTTCTGATGAAGGGGGAAGAAAAGTGACTTTGGCAAAAACTTCACATTAAAGGGACTCTTGGATACTTTACAACATTGAAAATACAAAGAATAAAATAATGGAAACTGATTCAAACTTAGAAAGGAATATGACAATTTGCCAAGTCATAGAAAAATGCTTATTCCATATTGCAGGTTATTCAAAAAGGGAGCAAGCATTATTTAAATTATTATTGATGTTTTTCTTCAAAGAAATAACATACATACTTCAGGTTTTAACAGGTAATATTTGCATTGCAGAAATGGGGAAAGTGAGATGTTTGTGACATGTCCAGGTTCATACTGGGAATTTATAGTCTACTGATAGCCTAGGGAGATGGCAAATGTAAAAAGACCATGTAGTTTTGTAATGATATACATGGGCTTGAATATCAGTCCTACAGCATAAATAGCAGTGTGACTTTAGGCAAATCATTTCAACTTCCTGAAAATCATTTGTTATATGAAGGTCATTAAAAAATATATATATTAATATAGTAGTGTTTGACTTAAAGTTAAAACATTTGATAGGAACTTCTATAATTGATATATTTATTGATATAATCTAATTTTCAGGAGGTTCAATTCCAATTTTTGGGTCAGGTCAGCTATTTACTGTATCATAAATAATGTCTAGTGTTCATCCATTCTTCTTCATTAACATTTTGTACTTACAGGCATCATAGAACTTGCCATATCAAATTGTAATTGCCTGTTTACTTATTTTCCTTTCCTACCAGACTGTGAATGAGATAATAGGTAGGATAACAGTTTGCTTTCTGTCTTACCAAATGAGTTCATAAAAGAAGGTTGAATGCTTTCAACTCCCCAATGAACTGCTTAATCTTCACATTAGGTGTTTGTGTTACTAATAATATCTATTTAATTCTCAACACATTATTCCTAATAGATCTTGCTGGTCTCTATAGGAAGCCTTGTGTGCTTTAATGAAGTATAATTTTGGAAATTACTAATAGATAATAGTTTTTTCTATAGGTTTGATAGAAAAAAATTATGTAATTTTAGCACTGGAAGAACTAAAAAAGTTCCTATATCGTACTTCTACCATTTTCTAGAAGAGGAAGCAGAGGCCTAAGGGGCTAGGTGCTTCCTTTAAGGTTACACTGCTGGTTGGTGGCACTTTTTTTTTTTTTTTTTTTTTTTTAATGTATAAGCCAGGAAGAATAATAGATTCAAAGATCATCAAGCTAAGGTTAATATGTATTGCCATGTAAGGGATAATTCAAACCTCTGAGGCTCCTTTTGTGGTAAAGTTTGGTATTGAATATTATGCTAAGAAAATATAAAATTTTATCCATTTTACCTGGATGTGCTTGAGAAACAAAACAATATAAAAATTTTTAAATTTCAAAATGAGCCAAAAGAGACACGTCGAGCTCCTTAACGGCGCCAAGATGCCCCTCCTGGGGCTGGGCACCTGGAAGTCATCTCCTGGCCAGGCGACTGAGGCTGTGAAGGTAGCAATTGACCTTGGGTACCGCCATATTGACTGTGCTCAGGTATACCAGAACGAGAAGGAGGTGGGGGTGGCCCTTCAGGAGAAGCTCAAGGAACAGGTGGTGAAACGCCATGAACTCTTCATCATCAGCAAGCTGTGGTGCATGTTCCATGACAAGAGCTTGGTGAAAAGAGCCTTCCAGAAGACCCTCAGCAACCTGCAGCTGGACTACCTGGACCTCTATCTGATTCATTAGCCAAAGGACTTTAAACATGGTGACGACTATTTTCCGTTGGATGCAGCAGGCAGCGTGGTTCCCAGTGACACTGATTTTGTGGACACCTGGATGGCCATGGAAGAGCTGGTGGATGAGGGGCTGGTGAAAGCAATTGGCATTTCCAACTTCAACCATCTTGTTTACGAGAGGATCTTAAACAAACCTGGCTTGAAATATAATAAGCTGGCAGTTAACCAGATCGAGTGCCACCTGTACCTAACTCAGGAGTTGATCCAGTACTGCCATTCCAAAGGCATTGTGGTGACCGCCTCCAGCCCCCTGGGTTCTCCTGAGAGGCCCTGGGCCAAACCCGAGGACCCTTCATTCCTGGAGGATCCCAGGATCAAGGCGATTGCAGACAAGAACAATAAAACGACAGCCCAGGTGCTGATCCGATTCCCCATGCAGAGGAAATTGGTGGTGGTCCCCAAGTCTGTGACACCTGAATGCATTGCAGAGAACTTTCAGGTGTTTGACTTTGAGCTGAGCAGCGAGGACATGGCCACCGTACTCAGCTACAACAGGAACTGGAGGGTGTGTGCCTTGGTGAGTTGTGCTACCCACAAAGATTACCCCTTCCATGCAGAGTTTTGAAGCTGTGGATGCCTGCTGTTCTACAAGGAATTGCACCTGTTCCTGCCTCATTTTTCCTTGCAAGTTAGCGTGGCTTGTCTCCCTCAGCAATGGGCAACACTGGGTTGCTTGCTTGACACTGGATGTGAAGAGCAGTATCAGTAGATTAGGTCTCTGCCAATCTTTTGCCTTTCTTCTTGCTCATCTTGGAAAGTACAACCTGAGCACACTTTTCTGATTAAAGAGAAACAAAAACTACAAATTTAAAATAGTGCCACTAACCATTCTGACTGAGTTCTGACTGCTTGGAACTGTAATCCTTTCAGCCAGACTTCTCTTTGCCTTAAATAAAAAGTTTTTGTGAACTAGGAAAAAAAAAAAAAAAAAATGAGCCAAAAGAAAGAAGAGAGCATATATTTTAAACTGTAAGCACTGACGCCAAAAGGGACTAAGAGACATGGAGAAATTATTTTTCAAATATATAGTCCTTTGTTATTTGTTAACTTATTACAATGAGTATGTAATAACTTTGTAACTTAAGCCTTATAAACCAATAAAACCAATAAAACACATAATACACCACGGGAGATGCACGCTGGAGCAAAGTGTGCAGGAAAGTGGGAGACAGATCTGTCTTCATTAACCTTAGTTGAGGAGATCAAATTTTACACCTGAAAAAGAATGGATTCTTTTATTGTTATTTAGGAAGGATTCAAGGGAGTAGTACAGTAAATAGTACAGTGAATTGTGTGATTAATTCCAATTTGTATAGACAGTATTATAGGAGTTTATAGGCAAGAGATTGTGGCTGCATATAGTAATTTAAGTTTTGAATACTAGAGTATAATTATTCCTGTTTTACTAGATCATATGTTTCTTCAGTGATACAATGATATGTTTAGAAAGTTATCATCAGAAGTTATAAACTTTATTTGTGGTATATGCCCAAGATAAAGTTTGATGCCAGAAGGGAAGCTTGAACAAAGGATCCTCAAGCACTCACAAGAAGGATATATTTACTAAATACCTTGTACATATTGGGATAGGTCCAGTCACAAACCTTGTTCATGTAAGAGAAGACCATGCTGCTGGGAAAGTAAACTTTTGGAAAACAAGAAGGATTAGATTAATGGTTGACTGACTAGCTGCCACTATTTTGATATTTTAAAAAATCTTATGTTTAATATAGTTACATTCTTTACCCCTTCTGTAACGCCATCGTATATCTTTAGATTTTGGGAAGGTATGATAAAAACACTGTATTAAATGTAGGTATGCATTGTTGGCAGAGACACTGTACAGATTACATTGCTTCTTGAGTTGTGAAACCTATTTAATAGCAATATGAATTTGGGTGAATTGTTTAAGTTCTCTGGATTTTGGTCTGCTAACCCGTAGAGTGGTGTTAAAAATAGCCTGATAAATATAAAAATCTTAGATTTAGGTGAATTTTAGTGCTTATGAAAATCACTTACAGATGAATTGGTAGTGTTAGTAGAATTCCTGAAGCTTCTCTAGCATCAGTAAGCATAGAGTAAGTAGTTCATATAACTTTATTTTTATTTTTATTAGAGCATCATAATTACACATAGTAATTGGGTTCATTTTGACAAAATCGTACATGTAAGAAATTTGATTTTGAGCCCCATTCTCTACTCTTTTCCCTCCCTCCTGGCTCCATACCCTCTATCCTCTATTAAACTTCCTTTCTTCTACATATACAGAAAAGTGGAAATTCCCGTTGGTATCTTTTTTTCTTTTAATATTTTTTAATTGTGAGTGGATCTTATTTATTTGTATGCGGTGCTGAGAATTGAACCCAATGCCTCACACATATTAGGAAAATGTCCTCCACTGAGCTACAACCCTAGCCCCTCTTTGGTATCTTTATAAATGAATTTAACATGATTTTATTAAATTCATTCTATTGGTCTTCCCCTTCCCCTTCCTTCCTCCCCTTACTCTTGTTCATACAAAAAAAATTTTTTTTAACTGAGTATATAGTGCAACTATTGAGGGCTGGCATTTTATTTTACTTTGTGTTAATCTGATTTGATGAAGAGAGAGTTCAATGTCTTAGACTTGTTTTCAAAAATTTAATTTTTTATTTTACTGGTTTAATTGATCTTGACCAGTGTTTGGAATAACTTTAAGGCAAACAAAATCTCTTGTCTCCCTGGAAACTAATTCCAGTCTCACTACCATATTTTCTTGCAGCCAACAAATTGTGGCCATTTTTATAGTGATTTCTGATTTTGGGACTCTTTATGTGCAAAATAAAGATCTGGGAATTTTAATCACTTATTTCTATGTGATTTTATTATAAGCTTAATGAATTCTTATTTTTGATGTTCTTAAAAAAATCTAGAGCTATTTGAAAGTACAGAGCTTAGATGTATACTTTTTTTTTGCTTGTGAAAGCATATTTATTTATTTTTAAATTCATTTTAATTGTAAACAAATGGGATACATGTTGTTTCTGTTTGTACATGAAATAAAGGCATGCCATTTGTGTAATCATATATTTACATAGGGTAATAGTGTTTGATTCATTATGTTGGATTGTATACTTAATAAAAAAAAAGACTTTTTGCTCACTGGACTTCTATATATTCTTGATACCTTATTTCTCCTTTTTTCTTTCCTCCAATATTTTCAGATGTTTTGGAATGTTACTAAGCCCAGGTCGAAACGTGAAGAACAGTGACATGCATTTACTGGATATGGTAATGATAATCTTAAGCATCTTAACCAAGTATAGATGGTAGTTATTTTATATTTTCAAAGCATTTTCTATTTTGTCATGTTTTCAGAATTGTTTTGTTTAGCTTTGCAGTATTAATAATTAAATTTGGATACCCAAATTTAAATTATGAGGGGGGGATTTAGTAAACTTTGCAGCAAAACAAGTATATGTAAGTTGAAAACAGATATAAGGATAGTGTTATGATAATGCCGATCTGTTCATCTGTTTCACTTCTTAGGAAAATGTCTCTTCTTTGATCTCAAAATATCAAGTACATGATTTTAACGAGCATCTCCAAAGTGAATATGGTGCCTTAATTTTAAAGCACTATTAGAGTACTGTGATGATACATGTTTTTTTTTAAAGCATTTCCCTTTCTGAATTTCTCCTTGATTATGTGTCCTTAGCAAAGTATATTTATGTATTATGCCAGAAAAACTAAAAAGGACACTTTAAGGAGTATCCTTAAAGACTAATACAGTATTTGGTATAAAAGGAGCAAGCCATCTTAACTTTTAAACATCTTTTAAATTCTAAGATTGCATTTAATGAAAACTTTGACTTTGTGACTTAGAAATGTTATAGGAAAGAATTACTTTCATTAAGTATTAATTTTCTTAGTGAACTGAGATTTTTATGTTTAGTGGTAAGTGGTACTACATGTTTTTTAACTATGCTTTGTAAATGTCACTTAAATATCACTAATTATGTCAAGTTCTTCTTTGAATTATTTCATGGTAATATGAACCCTAATTTTCTAGTAGTTCTGGAATGCTTCATCCAGGCTTTGGGAACCTATTTATGTGTCGGTCATTGTGTGAAGTGATGGAATTGTAGATGTGAGTGAAACATAGCTCTTTATCATCTGGGGTTCATAGTCTTGTGATGGAAACAGACCTTTTAGGTATGTAACTGCAGCAGTGGGTTAAGTGCTCTCTCTGGTGGTACAGTGGGCCCCAGAAATGTAGAGGAGTATAGGTCAGGTAAGGGCAGCCAGTTAAACTGAGTGTGGAAACACGAGTTAGTGATCGATACATCCTTCCCCGTCCCTTTCTGCAACACTTCAGTAGCAAATGTGGTTTTACCCTAGACAAGCCATAGTATTCTGAAACTCTTGAAAATTCCATGTGGAGGTAATTGTGGAGCATTGAGGTGTTAAAAACTTTTTAAAAAATTACTTATTTATTTTTTAATTTTTTACAGACTGCATTTTGATTCATTGTACACAAATGGGGTACATCATTTCATTTCTAATTTCAGCATTCTAGGTCCAGATTATGGTCTTTCATAGCTTAAAATGTCAAGAAGAATGATTGGTAAAGATTTATTCATAAAATATGAATTCAGATTACAGAATTATAGAGCAGGTAGGAACTTTTGTGGCCCCTTTGTCTTATCCGACTGGCAGAGTAGTTCTCCACCTCTAAGTGCTCAAAATCAATGACCTCCTCAGCATTCAGTCTCCTGTAGAGAGAAGTGGACTTCCTTTACAACAAATAGTGAGGCAGAATGGGAGGATTTGTGTTTTCAGTTATGAACAATTGTGATTTGTTATTACCTGGTGCTGTGAATCTCATGATATCTTTTTTTTTTTTTTTTTTATATCAGTGATTGGACTCAGGGGCACTTGACCATTGAGCCACATCCCCAGCCCTATTTTGTATTTTATTTGGAGACAGAGTCTCACTGAGTTGCTTAGCACCTCACTTTTGCTGAGACTGGCTTTGAACTTGAGATCCTCCTGTCTCAGCCTCCTGAGCTTCTGGGATTACAGGCATGCACCACCGTGCCAGGCGATCTTCATGGTATCTTAATATGTGATCATTGACCCTTGGTTGGATTACATCTAATAAAAAGGAACTCATTACCTTATATAGAAGCCTCAGGAATAGTTCTGGATATTATGGAGTTATTTCTTTATAATCAGCTGGAATCATATTCTTTGTAACTTTGCCTTATTAGTCTCAGTTTTTTCCCTCTAGAGCAAGATGCTAATACTTCTGCTCCTTCTATGACATAAGCCAAATGTCATAGGAAACTGAAAAGAAGTCTTCTATCACTTTATTATTTGGATAAACTTGGAAAAAGCATGCACTTACATTTAATTTAATAACTTCTGAGACGTTCTTATTTTTTAAAAATATTTTTTAAGTTGTTGATGGACCTTTATTTCATTTATTTATTTATATGTGGTGCTGAGACTCATATCCAGTGCCTCACACATGCTAGGCAAGTGCTTTACCACTAAGCCACAATTCCAGCCCTTATGTGTTTTGAACTGTTCTTAAGCAATACTGACTTTTCCTGTGTGAATATTTTCTAATAAGCAAGGTGAATTGAAAATTTTCTAGTTTAATAAATCTGTAAGTGTAATTTAATTTAAGATCTTTCTGAAAGAAAAAGTCAGTTATAAATGAAGTGACTGTTTTTGGTCAAATAGCCAGTTACAGAGTAGGAACAAGGAAATAAGAATTTTCAATCCTTAGCTATTAATACCTAGGAAAAGCCTAATAGCAAGATACCAAGAAGAGCAGAGAAGACAGCAGAATCAGATTTCTTGGAATCAGAACACAATTTAAAAAGTCCTAGATGCTTCAGGAAGTTTGTGGATCTTTACAATTAACCATTTATTGATACTAAGCCAGAAGCTGGACCTGAAATTAGAAGTACATTCTGACCCAGTACCCTTGCAATATGTGTGTGTAAGAAGCTCAAGTTCCATGAAGCAGCCCTTAATCCTCACCTGTGTAATGGACTCTGCTGCTTTCTCTCCTGCTTGCTCCCTCCTTGTCTCCTTGTGCCCTTTTCTTTTTGACCCCACTCTCTTTGCATCTCCCTCTCCTCATTTCCACCTCTCAGTGTCTGCCTTTGTTTTTTGTTTCCATGATTTATAATTTTAAGGATTATGTTTATTTTCTCCATTTCTCTTTTACCACTTAAAGGTTTCCTAATTCTCTGCTGTTGCTTATATATTTTTCTTGCTTCATGATTTATAACTGTTTTATATGTGGTGTTTCATAGCCTAAGTTCTCACTGAAACCTTTCAGCTTCCACTGCTAACCGTCCACTTTCCTTGGTATTTGTTTATCTAGGGAAAGATTATGATTGGTGTAGCTTGTGTAGCTTATCTTGGTGGACTCAGGCACAGCAAAATTCTGGTTGAGAAATGGATTGGAGTCTTTTGGGTCAGAAAACCATTGCTGTTCTGAATAGGGGCCTGTGGGTTCAGGGGGTGGCCACGGGGAAGGAGGGAGGGGCAGGAGGAGAGAGAGCGGGGTGTGAGGGAAAGAGAGAGAGGGAGGGAGGGTGAGTGTGTGTGTGTGTGTGTGTGTGTGTGAGAGAGAGAGAGAGAGAGAGAGAGAGGGGAAGGTGAGTGTGTGTAGGTGTGAGAGGGAGGGAGAGAAGGGTGAGTGTGTGTGTGAGAGGAGGGAGGGAGAGGAGGGTGTGTGTGTGTGAGAGAGAGAAAGAGAGAAGAGAGAGACACGAGAGAGGGTATGAATATATGTAGGTTGGAGGTGCTGAGTGGGTTTCCTTTACAAATGACCTTAAGTGTTTATTTTCTGTGGAAGGCAAGGTTTTTGTGCTTAAGCTGTATAATCTGTCAGTGAATTTTTACTAATACACAGAGAAATATATATGCTAACACCAAATAACTGGCACAATTTTATAGGGATTCAGAGAAGGGGTATTAATGTAAAAAAGTTTTTCTCTTTGTTTTCATCTAACCCTTTTAGCACTCTGTTCACACTGTGAGAAACAGTGGCCCAAGTGCTGTAGATACTGTATATGCACAGATTTGTATGCTTCTGTGTTGTTCTCTCAAGTAGCACCCTTAATAAACTTGAGTGTTCATTACAAACCAAAAGTAGTCTCCTAATATCGATTTACAATTTTAGGAAAGTATACAGATATCTGACATGGATAACGAGCACATTTGAAGGTATTGCTATAAAGTAATATTTTAGGACTATATTAAAATTAGAAAATTAAAAGAAAAATACTATTTCCCTGTGATTAGCTATTAATTCAGTCTAAATGTCTTCAGTTAATTTTCTATCACAGTTTTAATAGAGACTATGTATATCCTTATTTGGGTAGGCAACTGAGATTTTGACAACCAACATAAGATCAAGTTAAATATAACTTCGTAGTTACATTATGCATTTGTGATTCAGCATGTTTGGTCATGCCTCCTTTTATCCAAGAAGTTTATGTCTCTACACAGAAACTATGTTCAAATAAAGCTGTAGCAGAATAATATTAAATAATATTTAAAGAAATGTTTTTGTAGGTCGAAAAAACTTAAAATGAAAATAAACCTCTGTTAAATTGTAAATTCACATTTTAATGTATGAGATAAAATAAGGAATAATTTAAAACAGTACTTTTCTTGATGCGCATATTATCAGTGGGTACTGTTTGAATTTTACAGGAATCGATGGGAAAGAGCCACGATGGGAGAGCTTATGTTATTACTGGCATGTGGAACCCTAATGCACCAGTGTTTTTGGCACTTAATGAAGAAACCCCAAAAGGTGATTGTTCTTACCAGCTCTCTTACTTACTATTTGTTTTAAAATTTATAGTGTGAACAACCTTGTTTTGTTATGTTTTAAGAGAAATTCTGATATTTATTTAAAATGAAGATATTCTTATTTAAAATTTTAGTTTCCCTTTATACTTTATACTTCTATGAAAAATCCTTTCCATTCAAAAGAATTCCCCAAAGACATGTGAATTAATTTTATTAGATTATGTAGAAGGCATTTGGGCTTTGTGCTTCATTTATGATTATAGAATTGATAAATGTAAGCACATCCTGGAATTTTGCATATCTTCCATTATTATTTTTGTGCCAGGGATTGAACCCGGGGGTGCTTTACCACTGAGTCACGTCCTCAGCCTGTTTTTTATTTTTTATTTAGAGGCAGGGTCTTGCTGTATTGGTTAGGGCCTCACTAAGTTGCTGTGGTTGGTTTTGAACTCATGGTCGTCTTGCCTCAGCCTCCCAAGCAGCTGGCATTACAGGTGTGTTCCGCTTCACCCAGCTTCGATTATTATTTTGATCTTTTTCATATTACAATTTATTATTTTTTTTTATTTATCAGTTATTGGTTGTAGTATTTTGATCTTTGGGATCCTAACAATATGTATATGTTAAGGACTTCATTTGTAGCAAACATTTTTTTCCCTGGTTTCATGTTTTTAAAATTTTATTTAACATGTCTAGTGTTGGACAGAAATTTTTAAATATTAAATAGTCATGTTTTCCCTTTTTGTTTATTCCTGCTTCATCCAGGTATCTACTAATTGCCTGTGTTTTTGCCCCTCCATTTCTGCCTTTAAAGTAAATTTTATGTTTTACTTGATGAGTTAGTCTTACCTAAATACTTTCTTGTCATTCAAACAAACATTTATATTTAGAATATAATGGATCAATTTGTTTCATCTTACTCTTTTATCATTTAGTTTTATACCCACAGTAGATTTTTGGTTAAAGAGAGGAAGCATTAATGATTACTAATATGGAAATATATGCTAACGAAGAACTTTAACATGATGATTTTTCTCTATTTTCTTTAAAGAGAGTACTTACCAGTTCATTAAATTGTATGCATTTAATAGTATAACAAACCATCTGAAAGTGAGGGTTAAAAAGAGAGGGGGAAAAAAAAACTGCTATAAAATTAAGCTTTTTATATTTTAGCAGTAAATTATTCTTACACCTATAGTTTATTTTTGGAGACAGGCCTGTAAATACCAGCAAATACTTTCTTATAGGACCATTCAGAAAGAAAACTCAAAAATAAGAAAAATAAGCCAGTTGATAATATTGAAGAATAAAATATAGGAATTACAAAAATGAAGTTAAAAAGTAGCTCTTACCTGCTTTTAATGTAATGCATAGTTCTGTTTCATTTTGTATTTTAATACACAGTTCATCCTCACATAAAAGATAATTTTTTTACAATTTATTTATTAAAATAACAGTGCTTTATCACAAAATATTCAGATTAGAAATATAATGTATTTTAAATTTAAAATCATTTCATATGCTACACACATTGTCTTGATTTCTAAATTTTTAAAAGGTGTCCTTAAAATTATACATTACTCAGAGAATCCATGAGTCACATAAGGTTTGATTTTTACAAAAGATAGTTAGACCCTAAGAGATGGAATGTCTTGGATCTTCCACTAGCTCAATGCAGTTGAGCTATTCTGTGTTTTATGTTACTCTCTCTTACCCCTCTACATACTCTCTTTAAAGTCCTCTAGGTCAGGTGCTGGGAAGATAGCTTAGTTGGTAGAGTATCTGCTTGCAAGCACAAGGCCCTGGGTTCAATCACCAGTATCGCCCAAAAAAAAAAAAAAAAAGTCCTCTAGGTCAGGAACAATGTTAGAACATATTAGTTTCTTTTGAATTGGCAGGTATAATACTTGTGTTTAGTATAATAAAATATCCAGTTTGTGTTATCAATAGAAGTGTAATTGATGAGTGTAGATTTTGTAAAATGTCTTAAAAACACAGTATTGAAGATTTCTTCTATTGGTGTACTTGGTTGTTTTGATTTTTCTTTACGTGAGAACTAGAAAACAGTGGACAAAAGTAATTAAAAAGTTTTTAAAGAGCAGGAAGGAAATTACAAAGTGGTACAGAATGACCAGGCTATAATTAAAAATTCCTAACAATTTCTCTTATTTTGCTTTTTATGATGAAAGGTTATATAGGAAATCTGGTAGTTTTCAAGTAAAGAATATCCTGAAGATGTATTTTTTAAATTTTTGTGGTGCTAGTGATTGAATTTACAGCCTTGCCAATGATAGTGCTTTACCATGAAGCCATACCCTCTGCCCAATTTTTATTTATTTTTATATTAAAGATGATATTAGAGGAATGGTAAAATATAGCTTGTCAGGAGATTTGGACACTTAGATAGGATAATAAGTGCCTGCGGGAACAGACTTGAAATACTTAGTTAACTATTTAATCAAAGTGGTAAGAATTCTTTTTTTTTTTTTTTTTTTTTTTGCGGTGCTAGGGATTGAACCCAGGGCCTTATCCCCAGCCCTCAAAGTGGTAAGAAAGCATTAAAAAATAATTATGTAGAAGATAATATTGTAAATACCTTAATTTTGCAGCTGGGGTTGTGGTTCAGTGGTAGAGCCGTTGCCTGGCATGTGTGAGGCACTGGGTTTGGGCCTCAGCACCACATAAAAAATAAATAAATAAAATCCAGGTAAAAATTTTTAAAAAAGAACCTTAATTTTTTCATAAGTGAGGGAATTTTGTTTTCTTAATAAAAGAATATTAAAGCTTCTGGGGGTGGTGGCACATGCCTGTAATCCCAGAGCTGGGGAGCCTGAGCAGTCTCAGCATAAGAGAGGTGCTAAGCAACTCAGTGAGACCCTGTCTCTAAATAAAATACAAAGTAGGGCTGGGGTTGTGGCTCGGTGGTCAAGTGGCCCTGAGTTCCATCCCAAGTACAACCCCCTCCCACCCCCAAAAAGAATAATAAGGCCAACATAAACTCCAGAAAATTTCTACCACAGACAAGCGAGTGTACATGACGGTGGCAGTGGATATGGTGGTAACGGAGGTGGTGGAGCCTGTCCGCTTCCTCCTGGAGGCAGTGGCCCGTGTGTACCCTGCAAATGAGCGGTTTTGGTATTTCAGCAGAAAGACTTTCACAGAGACTTTCTTCATGAGACTGAAACAGGTGGGACCTTTTTGTTTTCTTCACATAGTAATATTTTTCTTTCTATCTTTTATTTTTTAATGTCAAGATTTAATACCTTAAGTAGCAATAAAAAGCAATATAATTTCTCAAAAAAATGATATTTGAAGTCAGCCAACAGAATGTTTGAGAAATCTATATACAGACAATATACAAGTTTAAAAAACTGGGGTTAGTGTAATCATTATGTACTTTTTTTCTAGAAACCTGAGACATGTAATGTGGTGAAGGACAAACATAGAAATACTGACTCTATATAAAGCAGCCTGTCTTTTATATAAAATTACTTGAAACAAAAAAGAAATACCATATGCTTATAAAGTTAAAATGAAAAATTTTCCAAGAAATACCTAATTGTTATAATTATTTCTGGTTGTAATTTTTAGATAATCTACATTATATTAATATGTTGTTTGGCTTATCAGTAAGATTATAAAGTTATTTTGATGTTAAATATACAAAATTAGGGTCCCTATGACATCCTTAAATTCGTCAATATTACTAGGTAAAACATTTTTTGTGGTAAACGAGGAAGGTAACAGTAACAATTAATTTAAATTCTAACAGTGTTAGTTTGTAAAATCAGGGTAAAACGTCTGTTTGAATAATGGAAATTCTTTTTATGCTGTTTTGTTAGTATGCCCACTTTCCCAAGTTTTAAAATACTTGCTGCCTTGTAACTGTAACATGCAAAATGCAGTGTGGCAGAAGAAAGCACTAACACAGTGAATAAATATAGAAGCCGCTTATCCATTTTCATATTAAAACATAACTTGTCATAGCTCAGGCTTCATTACCAAGATATTTGTAGTTATTGTGGTTTTCATCTTTCATACAATTATGATAGCTGTGGTTTGAGTCAGCTTTTATTACTGTGTGGACTGTTTTGGCAGCATATTGTAATGCATGTTATGTGAACAGTATTCAAAACTTTAGTCTCCTGAGCATCTTTAACTGTTTTGTCATGAGGTTTCTTTCCTTTTCTCTCACATCTATTCTTCTGATACCAGTCTTGGAAATCAGGATTGGGTGCTAATTCCCCTGGTGCTGAAGGTTAAACCCCCGAGAATCATGGGGCAAGCATAGAAAACACATTTTATTTAAGGGACAGAACAGAGATAGTGAACTACTGCAACTTGGAGAGGAGCCAGGACCCAGAGCTGATGCCAGTGGGGGATGTGTCTTGCCTTTTTATAGATCCCCCACCCTCTCTTTCTTTACTGTGTAGGTGCCCAAAGACAGGAAAGAGTAGCCACAGGAGGTAATGACTTGTGTTTGGAAAGTGTGATTCTTACCCCCACTGGAGGTGTTAGCAGCCAGTTGAGCTCAGGGAAGTGTTATACAGAGGTGTTAGCATCCTATTTTCTTTTCTTTGAAAATTAGCCCCCATCTTTCCTATCCTATTCATCCTATCCTGCCTTCTTCTTCCTTTCTTCCTACCTTTTTTTGGATAGTTCAGTTATTTTCATTATCAAAGATTTCATCACTCTGAGCCAAAGGATTATTTAAAACTGTTTAACAGTCAATAAAGGGCCTGTAGAGAAAATGGGTTCTTATACTTCTAGGAACAGTAAATAATGGTGTGAATTCTGCCTCCTGGAGACCTGGGAAGGAGTTAGGTTTTCATTGGCTCACTCACGCTCACCAGTGTGCTCATGCGTGCACTTTCCTCCCCGAACCCATGTGTATTTGTATACATGTGTAAAATGGATTATCATTATACATTATTTTCATATTTTTAAAACTGCTAATGTTGAATGAGTTTGATAAATACCTTGAGAGTTTTCTTAATAATAAAACATTAAAAATGCTACACAGGCCAGGCATGGTGGTACACTCCTGTTAATACCAGCAGCTTAGGAGGCAAGGCAGGAGGATCTCCAGTTCAGAGCCAGCCTCAGCAATTTAACAAGGCCCTAAGCAACTTAGTGAGACCCTGTCTCAAAATAAACAGTCTGGGAATGCTTAAGTGTCCCTGGGTTTCATTCCTGGTACCAAAAAAAAAAAAAAAAAAAAACAGAAAGAATGAGATTCATTCATAACAAACAGCCGTTCTAAATATGAAACTGACTTCAAAGAATCTTGAATATGAGGAATATGGTTTGTAACTTTAGTATCATAATTTATATTAAAGAAAAAGTATGAAAACTGGAAAATACATTATCAACTGGTTCATACATGAAGGCATACCTGCCTTAAGCAGAAATAATACAAATGAAAAAAGTGAAATCTAGAGAAGTTAGATGAATTGTTAAAATTCATATTGTTAATTATTATAAGAGCTGAGACTATAACTTCTTATCCTGAGCCAGAGTGTGCTCTTACCTTCTTCCCATAACTCCAGAAACTGAATTGTCCTGTGACGGTTGGTGGTAATGTGGAGATGTTGGTCTGTGGGAGACAACATTGGTGGGAAGAAGAAATTAGGTGAGCATCTGATACAATTCAAAGATTACCTTAGAATATTCATGTCCAGACCATTATTATGTTTAAATGAATCAAGAGAGAATGGGTTAATTTTAGACACCTAGAACTGTTTCATTCATTCTGAGAGTTTTGCCTAAAGACAGGATTAGTTCAGACTCTTGGTGACACCAAACCAGATGAGATGTCCTGTATACAAATCATTTTTCCTTGAGCGCTTCCCTGTTTCTCAAATGTAGTGAGACGTATGAACATCTAAGTTGTTCTGATTAGTCCACATGACTCCTGTGTCCTACTGACCTTCCTTTCTCCCGCCTACCTCCTCTCCCCCACTGCCTTTCCAGGGATTCAACCCAGTAGCACTTTACTACTGAACTATATCCAGGCCTTTTTAAAAAATTTTGAGGATTTTGCTAAATTGCCTTGTTGACCTCAAACTTGCAGACCTCCTGCCTCAGCCTGCTGAGTAGCTGGGATCACAGGCATGTGCCCCTGTTCCTTTCTACAAACCCCTATTTTAAGCTGATAATAACTGTGGTTGCATACAGAAACTACACTTTTACTCTCCCCCATCTTAAGTTATTGATATTAAAATATCAAAATTTTTTTTTCTACACTGGGAATAGAACCCAGGGATTCTTTACACTGAGCTATACCCTCAGCACCCCCTGCTCTGCCTTTCTTTCTTTCTTCCCGCCTTTCCTTTTCCTTTTCCTTTCCTTTCATTCTTTTCTTTCTATAATATAGAACCTTGCTAAGTTGCTGAGACTGACCTCAAATTTGAATTCTCCTACCTCAGCCTCCCAAATTTCTGGGATTACAGTTGTGTGCCGTGATGCCCTTCTTACATCATTTAAAAATGTTATGTATCCCCTAATAAATCATTATAATTATAGTACACATACACACACACATATATATATATATATATTAACTTTTATTCTAGAGTTGATTTATGCACCACCATAACTGAATTAGAGAATTCTGATTTTGAATTTTCCATTGAGTTGTATGCATTTACCATTGAGTTGTGTACATTTACATGTTTTTACATTATTAATTATTATCCTTTCATTACACGTCTAAGAATTACCTTTAGCATTTCTTAAAAGGCAAGTCTAGCATTGGTGAACTCCCTTATCATTTGTTTCTTTGCAAAAGTCTTAGAACAATTTTGTTAGATACAGTATTCTTAGTAGAAAGGGTATTTTTCTTCAATATTGTGAATCTTAATCTCTTTTGGCCTGCAAGGTTTCTGCTGAAAAAAATCTAATTATAGTCTTATGTGGGCTTCTTTGTTTGTGACAAACTACTTTTCTCTTACTGATTTAATAATTATCTTTGTCTTTGGTATTTGGCAATTGGATTATGTAATGTGTGTCAGTGTTGAATTTTGGGGATTCAACTGTTTGAGCTCTTGGAGTCTCATGAATCTGGATATCCATTTTTCTCCCCAGATTCGACATGTTTTCAGTCATTATTTTTTAAATAGACCTTTTCTTTGTTTTTTCTCCTTCTGAGACTGTTTTTGTGTATGTTGTTTCACTTTGTGGTGTCCCATGATTCCCATAGATTTTTCTTTGCTTTTCTTCATTTTGGCTTCTCTGAGTGGTTAGTCTTTGAGTTCACTGATTCTTCTGCTTGATTGAATCTGTCGAGGTTTTCTATTGAAATTTTCAATTCAGCCATTGTATTTTTCAGTACTATGATTTAAAAAAAAATGATTTCTATTGCTTTCTTGAACTTATTTTGTTGATATATTGTTTTCCTGATGAATTTAGTTTTCTGTGTTTTCGCATGGCTCACTGTATCTGAAGGGGATTATTGTCAATTCTTTGTCATTTAGTTCATGGATCTCCATTTTTAAATAGTTATTGTAACTTTATTAATTTCCTTTGGTGGTATCATGTTTCCCTGATTTTTTGTGATCCTTGTATCCTTGGAGTTGAAGAAATGATCACCCTTTTCAGCCTTTGCACATTCACTTGGGCAGGGGAAGACCTCTTGTTTACTTATCCTGGGATTCTGGATGGGACAGCTGGGTAGGGGAGGTTGCTGGGGTCTTTGATGTGTCCACTGCCCCTTTCTGGGAAATAATTCATAATTCTGGGAAAGTTTCATGTATGCCCTGTATTCTTTTTTCCCACTGGAGAAGCTGCAGGCCCAGGGGATCCCTCCCCATGAGATGCTGTGCTGGCTGGGGGTGTGACAACATGATCAAAGTGAAGCTATTCCCTTCATGCTTCTAATGCAATTTTTCACAGGTTTGTGCTCCAAGGGGATCCTTCATCCTCACCCTCAGGTTCTGGGATTTTTGAAAAGGCATTCTTGTCCATGTATAGTTTCTAGTTAGTATTTCTGGGAGGGAGGCAAGAGCTGGGGACTTCGTATGCTCACCCTGCTAACGTTACTCCTGAGAATTTACATGCTTTTAATATTATTATATATTATATTTTTAAAATTGCAATTTTGAGTGTTCATTTTTAGAATAGAAAGTTGATTTTTTTATGTTAACCTTATTACATTCAAAACTTGAGTTACTTACATATTGTTTTCATAGCTTTTCTAGATCTCTTAAAACTTTATATACCTGAGATGATATTATTTACAAATAAAGTTTTGTAACATTGTTTCATACTAAATACTTGTAATTTGTTTTTCTTTATAAGTTTTTAATTTTCTTCCACAGACAGTGTTAATTTTTTTTGCCAAATGTTGTCTCTGTATTTACTAGGTTTTTCCTTTTTTCTCCTGTTAATATGTTGGTATTTCGTCGATGGATTTTTTTTAAGTGTTAAACTAACTTGAATTCTCTAGGATAAATCTCCCTTGATCATGGTAGTATTCTTTTAATATATCTATTACAATAGCATTTTTATATGTAGCTGTTTGATGAAGTACTGACAATAATTTGTATGTCTCTTTTATGAGAGATACTGATCTGAAATTGACCAAATTATTCTAATTATGCTATGGGAATACATGAATTTATCACAATAAATCCCACTTTCCTATATAATTATAATGCACCCAGGTGGGAATGTAGCTCAGTGGACGAGTGCTTTCCTAGCATGCACAAGGTCATGGTTCAATCACCATGGGTTCCCAAGCACGACAATCAGTCAATCAAACAATAAGATAAATATAAATAATTAAATAGAAGGAAAACTAATAGAAGATGGGGATGGGGAGGGGGCAGAGAAGATGTACTCGGGAATGGGAGTGAAATGAAATATATGAAGATGTCACGATGAATCCACTATTATGTGTATTATAATGCACTAATGAAACAATGATAATGAAAAAAAAGTTTATATTATTTCTTCTTAAATGTAGAATTTACTAGTGAAACCATCTGGGTCTTTGGTTTAGTTTGAGAGAAGGATTTTAGTTTTAATTTTTTTTTAAGTAGATATTGTTATTCCATTTATTGTTATTTTTATTTCTTCTTGAGTCATTATTGATTTATGTCTCTCAGGGATTTTTTTCTTGGGGTGGGGGCTACTAGGGATTGAACTTGGGGGCACCTGGCCACTGAGCCATATCCCCAGGTCTGTTTTGTATTTTATGTAGATATAAGGTCTCACTGAGTTGTTTAGTGTCTTCGCTTTTGCTGAGGCTGACTTTGAACTCAGCTTCCTGAGCCACTGGGATTATAGGCATGCGCCACCATGCCTGGCTTTGAAGGAATTTTTTAGTTGTTTTTATCTAGTCTATTTAATTTATTGCTCAAACTTCGTCTTATTTCCTTTCTGTGTTTTGGGATCTGTTTTTGTTTTTGTGGTGCTGGGAATTGAACCCAGGGTCTTGCACATGGTAGGCAAGTGCTCTACCTCTGGGGCTACCTCCCTAGCCCCTTGTTTTAGGATCTTAGGAGTTTTGTTTTTTTTTGGTCATGTTATTGGCAACTTATATATTAGAAGTCTATTAACTTTATGGACTCATTGATTTTTTTTTTCCAGGTTTTTTCTACTTTATTTTCTTTTTATTTCTTTTATTATCTTTTTTTTTATTGTAAACAAATGGGATACATGTTGTTTCTCTGTTTGTACATGGCGTAAAGGCATACCATTTGTGTAATCATAAATTTACATAGGGTAATGATGTTTGATTCATTTTTTCCCTTCTCCCCCACCCCTCCCAACCCTCTTTTCCCTCTATACAGTCCTTCCTTCCTCCATTCTTGCCACCCTCCCTAATCCTAACTCTAACCCTAACACTAACCCCTCCCACCCCCCATTATGTGTCATCATCCACTTATTAGCGATATCATTTGTCCTTTGGTTTTTTGAGATTGGCTTATCTCACTTAGCATGATATTTGCCAATTTCATCCATTTGCCTGCAAATGCCATAATTTTATCATTCTTTATGGCTGAGTAATATTCCATTATGTATATATATATATATATATACCACAGTTTCTTTATCCATTCATCAATTGAAGGACATCTAGGTTTCCATAATCTGGCTATTGTGAACTGAGCAGCTATGAACATTGATATGGCTGTGTCTCTGTAGTATGTTGATTTTAAGTCCTTTGGGTATAGGCCAAGGAGTGGGATAACTGGGTCAAATGGTTGTTCCATTCCAAGTTTTCTAAGGAGTCTCCACACTGCTTTGAGTGGCTGCACTAATTTGCAGCCCCACCAGCAATGTAGGAGTGTACCTTTCTCCCCACATCCTTGCCAACACCTGTTGTTGCTTGTATTCTTGATAATCGCCATTCTAATTGGGGCGAGATGGAATCTTAGGCTGGTTTTGATTTGCATTTCTCTTATTACTAGAGATGTTGAACATTTTTCCATATGTTTGTTGATTGCTTGTAGATCTTATGTGAAGTGTCTATTCATTTCCTTAGCCCATTTGTCGATTGGATTATTTGTATTCTTGGTGTAGAGTTTTTTGAGTTCTTTATAGATTCTGGAGATTAGTGCTCTATCTGAAGTATGATTGGCAAAGATTTTCTCCCACTCTGTAGGCTCTTTCTTTGCACTGCTGATAGTTTCCTTTGCTGAGAAAAAGCTTTTTAGTTTGAATCTATCCCAGTTATTGATTATTGCTTTTATTTCTTGTTCTATGGGAGTCCTGTTGAGGAACTCTGGTCCTAAGCCAACATGTTGAAGCTCTGGACCTACTTTTTCTTCTATAAGATGCAAGGTCTCTGGTCTGATTCTGAGGTCCTTAATCCATTTTGAGTTTAGTTTCGTGCATTGTGAGAGATATGGGTTTAGTTTCATTCTGTTGCATATGGATTTCCAATTCTCCCAGCACCATTTGTTGAAGAGGCTATCTTTTCTCCATTGCATATTTTTGGCCCCTTTGTCTAGTATGAGAAAATTGTATTTATTTGGGTTTGTGTCCGTGTCCTCTATTCTGTACCATTGATCCACCTTTCTATTTTGGTACCAATACCATGCCGTTTTTGTTACTATTGCTTTGTAGTATAGTTGAAGATCTGGTATTGCGATACCCCCTGCTTCACTCTTTCTGCTAAGGATTGCTTTAGCTATTCTGGGTTTTTTATTCTTCCAGATGAATTTCATAATTGCTTGCTCTATTTCTGTAAGGTACATCATTGGGATTTTAATTGGAATTGCATTGAATCTGTATAGCACTTTTGGTAGTATGGCCATTTTGACAATATTAATTCTTCCTATCCAAGAACATGGGAGATCTTTCCATCTTCTAAGGTTTTCTTGAATTTCTTTCTTTAGTGTTCTGTAGTTCTCATTGTAGAGGTCTTTCACCTCTTTTGTGAGATTGATTCCCAAGTATTTTATTTTTTTTTTTTGATGCTATTGTGAATGGGGTAGTTTTCCTAATTTCTCTTTCTGAAGATTCATCACTTATGTATAAAAATGCATTAGATTTATGTGCATTGATCTTATATCCTGCTACTTTACTGAATTCACTTATGAGATCTAAAAGTTTTCTGGTGGAATTTCCTGGTTCCTCTAAGTATACAATCATATCATCAGCAAATAGGGATAGTTTGAGTTCTTCTTTCCTATTCGTATCCCTTTAATTTCTTTGGTCTGTCTAATTGCTCTGGCTAGAGTTTCAAGGACGATATTGAAAAGAAGTGGTGAAAGAGGGCATCCCTGCCTTATTCCAGTTTTTAGTGGGAATGCTTTCAGTTTTTCACCATTTAGAATGATATTAGCCATTGGCTTAGCATAGATGGCCTTTACAATGTTAAGGAATGTTCCCACTATCCCTATTTTTTCTAGTGTTTTGCGCATGGAGGGGTGCTGTATTTTATCAAATGCTTTTTCTGCATCTATCGAAATAATCATGTGATTCTTGACTTTAAGTCTATTGATATGGTGAATTACATTTATTGATTTCCTGATGTTGAACCAACCTTGCATCCCTGGGATGAAACCCACTTGATCATGGTGCACTATCTTTTTAATGTTTTTGTATGCGATTTGCTAAAATTTTGCTTAGGATTTTTGCGTCGATGTTCATTAAGGATATTGGTCTGAAATTTTCTTTCCTCGATGTGTCTCTGTCTGGTTTAGGTATCAGGGTAATATTGGCTTCATAGAATGAGTTTGGGAGAGTTCCCTCCTCTTCTATTTCATGGAATACTTTGAGAAGTATTGGAATGAGTTCTTCTTTAAAGGTTTTGTAGAACTCGGCTGAGAACCCATCTGGTCCTGGACTTTTTTTTGTTGGTAGGCTTTTGATGACTTCTTCTATTCCATTACTTGAAATTGGTCTATTTAAATTGTGTATGTCCTCCTCGTTCAGTTTAGGCCATTCATATGTCTCTAGAAACCTGTTGATGTCTTCGAAATTTTCTATTTTGTTGGAGTATAGATTTTCAAAATAGCTTCTAATTATGTTTTGTATTTCAATCATGTCTGTTGTGATATTTCCTTGTTCATTCCGAATTTTAGTGATTTGGGTTTTCTCTCGTGTTCTCTTTGTTAGTGTGGCTAAAGGTTTATCAATTTTGTTTATTTTTTCGAAGAACCAACTATTTATTTTGTCAATTTTTTGTATTGTTTCTTTTGTTTCAATTTCGTTGATTTCAGCTCTCAGTTTAACTATTTCCTGTTTTCTACTACTTTTGGTGTTGGTCTGTTCTTCTTTTTCTAGGGCTTTGAGCTGTAGTGTTAGGTTGTTTATTGTTGAGTTTTACTTCTTTTATTGAATGCGCTCCATAAATTTTCCTCTAAGTACTGCTTTCATAGTGTCCCAGAGATTTTGATATGATGTTTCTTTGTTCTCATTTACCTCTAAGAATTTTTTAATTTCCTTCCTAATATCTTCTGTTATACATTCATCATATAATAGTATATTGTTTAATCTCCAGGTGTTAGAGTAGTTTCTGTTTTTTACTCTTTCATTTATTTCTAACTTCAATCCATTATGATCTGATAGAATAAAAGGTAGTGTCTCTATCTTCTTGTATTTGCTAACATTAGCTTTGTGGCATAATATATGGTCTATTTTAGAGAAGGATCCATGTGCTGCTGAGAAGAAAGTGTATTCGCTCTTGGTTGGATGGTATATTCTATAAATGTCTGTTAAGTCTAAATTATTGATTGTGTTATTGAGATCTATGGTTTCTTCGTTCAATTTTTGTTTGGAAGATCTGTCCAGTGGTGAGAGAGGCGTGTTAAAATCACCTAGTATTATTGTGTTATGGTCTATTTGGTTTCTAAAATTGAGAAGGATTTGTTTGACATCCATGGATGAGCCACTGTTTGGGGTATAGATGTTTATGATTGTTATATCTTGCTGATTTATGCTTCCCTTAAGCAGTATGAAATGTCCTTTATCCCTTCTGACTAACTTTGGCTTGAAGTCCACATTATCTGAAATGAGGATGGATACTCCAGCTTTTTTGCTGAGTCCATGTGCATGGTATGTTTTTCCCCATCCTTTCACCTTTAGTCTATGGGTATCTCTTTCTATGAGGTGAATCTCTTGCAGGCAACATATTGTTGGATCTTTCTTTTTAATCCAGTCTGCCAGTCTGTGTCTTTTGATTGATGAATTCAGGCCATTAACATTCAGGGTTATTATTGAGATATGATTTATATTCCCGGTCATTTGGTTCATCTTTTAAATTTTATTTATTTATTTATTTTTTTGACACAACTTGGTTCCTCCTTTATTTGACAGTTCCTTTAGGATAATTCCTCCCTTTGCTGATTTGCTTCTTTGTTTTTCATCTCTTCCTCATGGAATATTTTGCTGAGAATGTTCTGTAATGCTGGCTTTCTTTTTGTAAATTCTTTTAGCTTTTGTTTATCATGGAAGGATTTTATTTCATCATCAAATTTGAAGGTAAGTTTTGCTGGGTATAAGATTCTTGGTTGGCATCCATTTTCTTTCAGAGCTTGAAAAATGTTGTTCCAGGCCCTTCTAGCTTTTAGGGTCTGAATTGAAAAATCTGCTGATATCCGTATTGGCTTCCCCCTGAATGTAATTTGGTTCTTTTCTCTCACAGCCTTTAAAATTCTGTCTTTATTTGGTATGTTAGGTATTTTCATTATAATGTGCCTTGGTGTGGGTCTGTTGTAATTTTGTGTATTTGGAGTCCTATAAGCCTCTTGAACTTGATTTTCCATTTCATTTTTCAGATTTGGGAAATTTTCTGATATTATTTCATTGAATAGATTGTTCATTCCTTTGGTTTGTTTCTCTAAGCCTTCCTCTATCCCAATAATTCTCAAATTTGGCCTTTTCATGATATCCCATAGTTCTTGGAGATTCTGTTCATGTTTTCTTACCATCTTCTCTGTTTGTTCAACTTTGTTTTCAAGGTTAAATATTTTGTCTTCAATGTCTGAGGTTCTGTCTTCCAGGTGTTCTATCCTATTGGTTATGCTTTCTATGGAGTTCTTAATTTGGTTTATTGTTTCCTTCATTTCAAGGATTTCTGTTTGTTTTTTTTTCAATATCTCTAACTCTTTATTGAAGTGATCTTTTGCTTCCTGTATGTGCTCTTTTAACTGTCGATTGGTGCGATCATTCAGTGCCTGCATTTGCTCTTTCATCTCCTCGTTTGCTTCCCTGATCGTTTTAATTATGTACATTCTGAACTCCCTTTCTGTCATTTCTTCTGCCATGCTGTCATTGGATTTTATTGATGTAACATCTAGATTTGTTTGGGACATTTTCTTCCCTTGTTTTCTCATATTGTTCAGGGATCAGTGGGTCATTAAGATATTGCTCTTTTCCTCTATTGACTTATAATGTCTCTGAAGATTGCTAGTATATCCCCTCCTATCCTTCAGTAGCCTGAAGTCTTGGAGGAAGTTGATAATGCGGTGCTCCAGAAGGAAGCTGCCTCTCTAGGGGTGGTGACCCTCAGGTGGGGTATATTCCCTGATAGTGGGCAGAGGTGCCTCCACTTGTTGACCAATGGTCATCCAAAGGGGAAGTAGGCTGCGGGCTGAGGCAAGGCCTGTTTGTGCCTGTGTCTCTGGTTTTACCATCCTTGTGGGAAAACCTCACCCGGCAGGGAAGACTCACCCGGTGGGGAGGTCTCGCTGGTCAGTTCCCCTCCTAGAGGTTCCCCTCAATCTACAACTACCACCTGGTCTGGGCTGTCTTCCTCTGCAACGTTCCCAGGGGCCTGGACCTACCTCCTTGGCCTGGGAGCCTCACCCTTCGCAGACGAGTCTCCTTAGGCTGCCTCTCCTCAGAGAATCTTCCTGCAGTCCTGGAACCTTCGCTCCGCCCCTGAGCGTGTCTCTGTGCGGTTCTTCCACCAAGAAGCTGCCTAGCTCCTGGGACCCTGCTCTGCACCTAATCGCCTGGCTATGCGGCCCCTCCTCTGAGCCGCCACCTGGAGCCCTGTACAATAGCTCCGAGTCCCAGAGACCCACCACACCCCTCTTCCTCTGGACAGCCGCCTGGTGTTCCAATGCAGTCACTAGGAGTCCAAGCAACTCACTTCGCTTCTCCTTCTGCCAACCTCCCGTAGCCCTAGGCAGTCACTCCAAGTCCAAGTGACCTGCCCTGTTCCTCCTCCTCCTCGGGGTAGCCCCCCGGTGTTCAGGAGCGGCCGCTCCGAGACCAAGTGATCCACTGCGCTCCTCCTCCAGGCAGGCCACTGGTGTTCAGGAGCGGTCGCTTTGAGTCCAAGCAACTCACCACTCGCCTCCTCCTCTGAGCAGCCACTCGGAGCTCTGATGCAGTCACTCCTAGACCAAGCGACCCGCCACGTTCCTCCTCTTCCTCCGGGTAGCCCCCCGGTGTTCAGAAGCGGTCGTTCTGAGTCTAAACAGCTCGCCACGCTGCTCCTCCTCTGGCAACCGCCTGTAGTTCTGATGCAGTCACTCCTAGACCAAGCGACCCGCCGTGCTCCTCCTCTTCCTCCGGGTAGCCCCCCTGGTGTTCAGAAGCGGTTGCTCTGAGTCTAAACACCTTGCCACGCATCTCCTCCTCTGGCAACCACCCGTAGATCTGGTGTAGTCCCTCCGAGTCCAAGCGACCCGCCGCGCTCCTCCTGTTCCTCCGGGCAGCCCCCTGGTGTTCAGAAGCGGTCACTCTGAGTCCAAACAGCTCGCCACGCAGCTCCTCCTCAGGCAGCCGCCCGGAACCCCAGTGGTTGCTCCGAGTCCAAGCGCTGTGCTGAGCGGCCTCCTCTACGATGTTCCCAGTTGTCCGAGTTCACCGCTCCAGTGGGGCTCTTTTATTATCTTTATTCTTTGTTCTTTGAGTTTAATTTGTTTTTCTAACTTCTTCCTGTGAAGATTAGATCATTCTTTATTTTATTTACTCTTTTTCCTTAACTGTATCCCATAAGTCTGTTATATTGTGTGTTTATTTTTATTACATTTAAAGTATTATCTAATTTAGCCTGTTACTTTTTCTGTTACTGTGGATTGTTTAGAAACATATTGTTTGATTTCTTAATATTCATATGTTTTCTAGTTATTTTCCTGCTGTTGCAATTTTGTTTCATTTTTGTCAGAGAATATATTATTTGAGTTCTTTTGAACTGTGTGTCTAGATTTATTTTATGATCCAACATATGGTCTGTGTTGTTGAATTTTCTATGTATATGATATTTTAAGCACTCTTGGATATTCCGTAGTCGTTGAGCTGTGTGCTCTATAAGTGTCACTTATGTTAGGTTCTATGATAAGGTTTCTTCGATCTCAGATCAATAACAAAATCTTCTAGGATTATTACTGTAAGCAATAGTGGCAATAGCAGTTGCTACTTATAGAAAATTTACCACATGCCAAATATTATTCTAAGTACTTTGCATGAGTTTACTTATGAAATCATCAGCACAAGTCTCTTGAGATGTATAAAACATTATTATCCCCATTTTTCTAGATAAGCATGAGAAACAGGAAGTTCAGTAGGTGGTGGATAGGAATTGAACCTAAACAGTTTGATCCTAAAACTTACTTTATGAAATGATTATGGCAAATGGAAAATTATGCTGGTCTAACTCATGTTTGGATTTTTTTTCCTAAAAATGTTTTCATGAATGTACTTTATTTTTAAAATTGTATTTCACTTCAGCTTGCTAGAAACTTGTATCATCTTTGTTGATATCACTGTTTATGTTAGTTGTACTTGGGAAGTTTATAATGAAAATCTAAGGATTCACAATGTTGGAAAATTTGGCAGTTTGCCTACTCAAAGAAAACACTCTTAGTTGTTGAAATAGTGATGTGTGATGCTGATCTAGGAGGAACACTCTAATTATTATTATTATTATTATTATTATTGGTTTTTTTTGGGGGGGGGGTGCTGGGGATTGAACCCAGGGTCTTGTGCTTGTGAGGCAAGCACTCTTCCAACTGAGCTATCTCCCCAGCCCAATATGTGATATTATTTATAAACTATTTGCAAAAATATTTTTCCAAAATAATTTCTCATACTATTGAATGTCTGATATTTTACTATTAGATGTTGATTCCAGTAGCTTCAAGCTTTGCCTGTTTAAATGCCAGTGTCCCCAGGAAATAGATCTTAATGACTTTTACCAGTCATACTGTCCTCATTGTTAATGAGTTTAATAAGGTTCTTTCCTTAAGGCTAGCTCTTTTTAGAGGTCAAGTTAAAGAAGTCAAGAGGGCATTCCTGCTTGACGTGAAGTGTCACCGTGTTGAGGAGGGAAGGCCAAGGGACGGTTTCACTTATTTTATAGTTTTGCTGACATGCCAGTATTCACTTTAGAAGTGATTTGCAATGCTTAGTTTATTAAACATTTATTGAGTGCTTACAGTGTGACAGACATTAGGCTACTTGTTGGGGATACTCAAATAATACTGTATATATTCTCTGTCCTTGTGTTACAATTGTTACTGGAGGGTGTATTGTGTTTTCAGCCCTTGTTTTCTTGCCAGAGAAGATGTCAAGCAAAACAGAATACATAGTAAAAGTATAGCAAAGTTTATGAAGAAAGAAGTTACCCCCAGTGGAGAGTGGGGGTCCTTTACAAGAGGATATGACAACTCACTTCTTTGTGAGTTCAGTTTTCTTGTGGTGGTTGGGGAATTGTTAGAAGATCCTGCCCAAGTATCACTCTGGGCTCTGGATTGACAGACTGTTCGATTCCTAAGCTCTACGGTGCTTCCTTTTACCAATGCGTGTCTAGGTGAAACCCACAGGCAGAGTGTGGTTGGGGCTACTAGAGACAGCAAACATGAAGTAAGAAGGCTGTTGGGGTCAAGAAAAGAAGTGACGATGGCCTGAAGAAAGGCAGCGGCAGTGGAGGGCAGGGAAAATCAGTGGCGAGGCTGCGGGGAAGGGAGAGGCACCCGATTTTGTGTTGGGTTTCCCGTGAGGCTGAGGTAGAATGTGAAGGCTAGAATTACTTCCAGGTGACTGGGTGGCTTGATCCTCTTGATTGTGGTTGAGTTTCAGGGACAAGAGTTTTGAGGTGAAGAGGGATAGTGGAGTTTTGGGTACATTAAATGTAATATTCCTGAAAACTACAGAGCACTAAAGAAAGAAATTAAAGAGGACCTTAGAAGATGGAAAAATGTTCCATGCTCTTGGATAGGCAGAATTAATATTGTCAAAATGGTCATACTACCAAAAGTGCTACACAGATTCAATGCAATTTCTATTAAAAGCCCAATGACATTCTTCATAGAAATAGAAAGAGCAATCATAAAATTCATTGGGAAAAATAAGAGACCCAGAATAGCCAAGGCAATCCTTAGCAAGGAAAGTGAAGCAGGAGGCATCACAGTACCAGACCTTAAATTATATAACAGAACAATAGTAACAAAAGTGGCATGATATTGTCACCAAAATAGACATGTAAGCCAATGGTACAAAATAGAAGACACAGAGACAAACCCACATAAATATGGTTATCTCATAGTAGAAACAGGTGCCAAAAATATACATTGGAGAAAAGATAGCCTGTTCAACAAATGGTGCTGGGAAAACTGGGAAATCCATATGTAACAAAATGAAATTAAACCTCTATCTCTCACCCTGCAAAAAAAAAATCAACTCAAAGTGGATCAAAGACTTAGGCACTAAAACAGAGACCCTATGCCTAATAGAAGAAAAAAAATAAGCCCAAATCTTCTCTATGTTGGCTTAAGAACTGATTTCCTTAACGGGCCTCCTAAAGCACAGAAGTAAGATTAAGAATCAATAAATGGAATGAATTCAAACTGAAAAGCTTCTTTTCAGCAAAGGAAACAATCAACAATGTGAAGAGAGAGCCTATAGAATGGGAGAAAATCTTTACCACACACACCTCAGATGGAGCACTAATCTCCAAGATATATAAAGAATTAAAAAAACTTAACACCAGAACAATAAATAAACCAATCAATAAATGGGCTAAGGAACTGAACAGACACTTCACAGAAGAAGAAATATAATCAATCAACAAACATGAAAAAATGTTCATCATCTCTTACAGTTAGAGAAATAGACAAAACTACTCTTTCAGTCATTCCAGTCAGAATGGCAGTTATCAAAAATAAAAGCAGTAATAAGTGTTGGCAAGGGTGTGGGGGGAAAAGGTACACTTATACATTGCTGGTGGGACTGCACACTGGTGCAACCACTTTAGAAAGCAATATGGAGATTCCTAAGAAAACTTGGAATGAGGCCACCATTTGACCCAGCTATCCCACTCTTTGGTTTATACCCAAAGGACTTAAAATCAGCATACTACAGTGATGCAGCCACAGCAATGTTTATAGCAGCTCAATTCACAATAGCTAGATTGTGGCACCAACCTCGATGCAAAGATAAAGAAACTGTGGTATGTATACAGAATGGAATATTACTCAAAGAAGAATGAAAATTTGGTATTTGGAGATATATGGATGGAGCTAGAGAATATCATGCTAAGCCAAATAACCCAATCCCAAAAAACCAAAGGCCAAATGTTTTCTCTGATAAGCAGATGTTGATTCATAGTGGGGGGTGAGGAGGGAAGAATGAAAGAACTTTGCATTGTAGAGAGGGGAGTGAGGGGAGGGGTGAAGCAAGTGGAGATGGGAAGGGCGATAGATTGAGACAGACATTATTACCCTATATAAATGTATGAAAAATATTTTAAAAAATAGAAAAATAAAAATAAGTAAAAGTCACAAAAAATTTAATATTCCTATGAGAATACCAGGTGGAGATGTTCATTTGGCAGTTGGATAATAGTATCCTGAGCTTGGGAAATAAAGCGGTCAATGCTTGACATTGGTGAATAGCAGTAGATGCCCACCCAGAGTCCAAGTATTTAATGAAGAGTGCTGGCCAAGAACGTAGCCCTGGGCAATGGATATAGGCCCACGGAATGTGGGTATTTAGAAGAGGATTGAGCCAAAGAACTGTGGAAAGATAAGCACAGATCTTGGGGGTAAAAATCACAAGAACATGAAGTCAGGAAAGGCAAGAGAGGAAAAAGTTTCCAGCAGCAGAGAGTGCTTACAGTATAATTCTTGAGGAAGGTTAATTAAGGGTTCCAGTGAAAAATAAGGGACAGCAGTCTTAGGCTCTAAGACTGGACAGCTTCACAGGGGTAAGGCAGCAGAAGTCGGATTACAGTTGATTTAGAATGGGCACAGTTTTGCCCTTCTGTCCCCAGTGCACCTGGGGACAAATGAGATACTGAATACAAATCCAAAATATTATCATACATTTTACTTTTTCTCATATAATACTACAGTTTTGAGAAAACTCACTTTGTACTTTTCCTGAGTTTGAAAGCCAGACTCTTCTGTTAGTGGTACCTGTGAATGAGCACCCCATTAGAAAATGGATCCAAATGTTTAAAACCCTCTGTTGCCAACATTTGTAGGCATGACATAGTAGATATTTTAGGAGTTAATTTCTTTCTGCAGATATGGTCTTGGTAATAAATTCTACACTACTTGATAATTCCTTAATTTTTAATTTTTTTATTATTGGCTGATTTCATAATTTCTTTTTAAAAATTATTAAAGGACTTTCAAATCAGCTAAAAGCATAGTAGAATTTTGGCAAATCCTGATGATTTAAACTTTATTTGCTTTTAATGTCAATATGAAGTGATCTTTTTAATGATAGTTATAACGTACTCCAAAATAGGATAGTGGAAATAGTCAGTACTCTGAACTGATACCAGCTATCCCTACTCTAATAAATTGCCTGAAATATGACTTGAAAATGACTGTTTCTTCATTTTCCTGTTTCTGAAAATAGATGGCATACATTTCATTATCCTTAAACTATTTCATGACAGGATTCTTTGATAAGGAATTAATTGGAATACAACATCTATAGTAGTTTTTTTGTATATTATTTATCCAGAAAAACTATAAGGCAACAGGAACATTTAGGTATGACCACTTATTTTTAATTTTGAACTATATTGTACTAAAATAGATTATAGGGGAGAAGAGATTTCTTTTCTCAATCATAACTGGGTCCATGGCTGAGACCCTGATAACAAAAACACATTGGCAAGAGAAAAACATAGGAATTTATTTAATATAGGTTTTAGGTGACACAGGAACCTTCATAAATGAGACCCAAAGAAATGGGAAAACTATATTTTTATGCTTAGCTTTGATGAACAGTAGACAGATATGGAAAAGCATGATGGGGGTACAAAAATCGCTATGATCTAAGGTTAATAAATTGGGGGGACTCAGCAATGTCTGTTCAGATTCTTCTTGGTGTTCCTGTGTAACATGGAACATGGAGTCAAGTGGGTTCTTTGTCTCATGAATTCAAAGAATGAGATTCACAGACAGTTGAAGGTGAAAATAAAGTATAAGAATTTGTTAAAGTAGACCACAGCTGGGAGGGAATCTGAGAGTTTTGCCTGTGAATGGCTATTTTCTAGGGGTTTATATAAATCTGTAGATTTAAGGAAGTCAGCCCCTGGCCCATTCTAGAGTAAGGGACTCAGTGTCCATTCATGCCCCCTTTCATCCAGTTGAAATATTCTATCAGGTGTTTTTCTTTTTTCAGAGAGTTCATGGACTCCAGGTCACACATCCTAATTTAAAAATGACCTTTCTGCAAGTTTCTGGGTAAAAACCTGCAGCTGCTGTTGGTGCTCTCCTGTCCAGGAATGTTGGCCAGGAGCCCATTTCTCTCTCTGCCTAGCCTTCTCTCTTTCCTTCTGACCTCACCTGTATCTTCAAGGATAAGGATGTTCCTGTCTTCTGTGCATAGGGAGGGCACCTCTGGAATGACAGTTTTATGCCCTTCTTGAGGAGAGAGTTGGCTATTTTTTTTTTTTTTTTTTTTTTTTTTGTTGTTGTTGTTGTTGCTGTCGTTTTACCTGCTTCAGGTGAAGAGGAATAAAGGGAAGGTGAGAGTAACCTTTCTGCATTTGCTCTTGTCTCAAATGCTAAGGTGCTATATTTTGGGGTAACATTTCCTGAAGTTCATCAGGTCTTGTCTTATGAGACTACATCAGAGAAAATAAAACTGAATACAACAGTTCTTCTGTAAGTATTAATGTGAGAATAGAATTTTTCATAAAAAATAGTGGAATTGTTAAGTGAATGAGTAGGATTGATTCTGAACTAGCAGTTAAAAATTTTGAAATTATAAGTCAGAAAAGAATTCTTGTATCTACTCTTCTGCAATGCTTTAAAAACATAATATGCTATTTTTTTAAGTAAAGCAAGATGGTAAGCACAGTGACTTGGAATCCTTTCATTAATGTCAGCATTCTTCTCCTTTCTCTTCCCTTTGTGGCAATTAAGAATGCACTACCAAGTGTTCTGTGGATGAGGCATAACACACTTATCTAAAGATTTGTATTCTTTCAGAGTTTTGAAATTTTAAAGAGTATGTGACAAGGAGATCATGTTGGATATAATGTGGGAAGGAGGAACACAATTAATATATAATGAAGAAATTTTGTCTCATAACACCGCTTATTCAATGTTTTGAAGTCTATTCTTTATAAAGAGGTTTCTCACTTTGTTCTAGTGCTTAAATGTAGTAAAAGTGGATGACAACAAAGAAATTTTAAGCATGAGGGAGTGTACACATGGAGATATGAATTTGGAAAGTGTAATGCTTCCATGAATGAACTTAGTGATCTTTTTTTCCTTAATTAAGCATCTCTGAGAAAACAGTGTCAGGAAAACAGGAGCAGGTTTGGATGATGAGAGGAAGTTACTGTAAAACAGTTCCATTGCCAGAGGACAGTTGAGTCAGCAGCAGTAAAGGCGCATTGGGTGCTTCTTGAATCTCATTCTGGGGATGTGTGATAAACGGCAAGGAACAATTTGAGACAGAGAAAAAACAAGGTTATGAAGGAAGAAATGCTTATGTTCATTTAGAATAGAATCTGAAACAAGGTTATTTAACATTAGCTTAGGAAATCCAAGCACTTTGAGGCCAGCACAGCATATTTTCATGCAGGTTGACATTGACATCTCTTGAGATAAAATTTAATGTTTCGATAACTGAAATAATTTTTATTAGCACATCTGATACCATCATGAACAGTTTTTCTGAAAAATATGTTACTGCTTAGTATGGAAATTTTTTTTGACTCTAATGAAAAAAAGTTGTGTTTACTTGTTGGGGCATCTGTCCTGAAAATATGTACTGAATTTTACATTTACTTGAAAAGAAATCACTTTTTCCCATTTGTTTGTGTGAAGAATATCATGTATTTGGATATGGTATATGAAATCTTTTGAATTTATGTATAAAATAAGTATGTCAGATGAGGCTGGGTCTCAATAGATAATGACAAGTAAGTCCCAAAAAGAATCACTTTATCTCTTGAATCCCTAGTTTACATATTATAAAATAAGAGCATTGGTTAATAGTGTTCTGAAGTCTTCTATTTCTAAAATTGTGTCATTGAAATTAGTGAGCTACATAAAAGGTTTTTAGTACAAATAATTCCTTGACTGTTACAGTCAAGTTAATTCAGAGTATAGGCTTATTCTAGTCCCTGTGGTTTGGTAGTGTTCATAGTAAGGGCACAATATTTAAAATATAATCCTTCCAAAGGATCTCCATGTCACCTCACGTTAATAAGGAAATACAAAAAGTCACTGTTATACAAGGAATCACAAGATAAATACCAAATGAAAAGAGTATGCACAATGTTATCAAAGCAAAATCCATGAAATAAGTAGACCATAAAGTAACATAGGAAGGTAAACCAAAATATTAGTGATTTGGTCCTGGTTCTAGGCATGAGACTGGTCTCCTATTTGGTAATTGTGTCTGTGAGCCTTTGCTTCTTCATGTATGAAAAGGAGATAATGTTATCTACCACTTTGAGGTGTTTGCTCATTTACTCATTCATTTATTTGTTCAACAAATATTTATTGTCTATTCTGTGACAAATTGCTTTTGATATATTGGGGATATAGTGGTGAATACCACCAAAGAGGTCCCTACTTCATGGAGCTGTATTCTCTAACAAAAGGAGGGTACAAGGAAGGGACAGACAGGGAACCAAATGGCAAAACAGTGGATAGTAATAGAATGATATGATGATCAGGTGATACTTTAGATTTGGTAGTCCAGGTAGGTCTTCTGTGGCACTGCTGTTTAAATGTCTGAAGTCTCAATGAGAAGAAGAAACCCATGTATAGGAAGATCCAGGGAGGGCCTTGCAAAGGATCGGCTAATGCTCACATCTTAAATTTTTTGTTTTGGCAGCACTGGTTTGAAATCCAGGACCTTATGCATACTAGGCAAGCATTCTACCACTGATCTACTTCCTTGGACCTGCTTTTAATTTTGTTTTGAGACAGTGTCTCACCATGTTACCCAGACTGCCCTCAAACTTTTGATCTTCCTTTCTTGCCTCCCAAGTAATTGGGATTATAGACATACAACCACCATGCCTAATGGCAAAAGTCCTGAAAAGTTCTGAACAAGATTGGGTTGTCAGAATTGAATACTTTCTATCATTACTACCATCATCATTATCTTTTCAGGGAGATGTACAGAACAGCACTAGAACGGGGTGTGGAAACCACTTTTACTTCTTTCTTATTCCTGAATGTCACCTGCATATTGTACCTCAGGTTAGACTGTCTCATGCCTCAGTGTTATATCAAGTAGCAGCCCAAAACGAGACGAAATAATACATCTGTGGCACTTTCTGTGGACTCAGCATGGTTCCAGGTGCTTTACTTCTCTGTTGTGTCTGGCTAGGAACAGGATTTAGATTCAGAAAAGAATGAATTCTCAAGAAGCAGGAGAGGAAGGGAAATTAAAATTTATTTAGAGGAGTTAAAATGTCAAAGTGAAAGAAAATGAGACTGCAGATGAAGGGGTAAGGGAGAGGAAAGACTCCCCACCCGCTCTTTTTTTTGGTATCTGGTATTGAACCCAGGGGTCATTTACCATTGAGGTTTATCCACAGTTCTTTTTTATTTTGAGACAGGGCTTTGTTAGGTTGCTGAGGTTCTTGCTAGGTCACTGAAACTGGCCTCTAACTTGTAATCATCTGTCTCAGCCTCTCAAGTCCCTGGGATTACAGGTGTGAACCACCATGCCAGGCTAAGACTTCTCTTGATAAATCTGTTCTCCAAATGCCATCTTCCTGTCCTTTGTTTTTAAACAAAGGAATAGTTTGGAGGGAGGAGATTCCCTTGTTAGAACAGGGTAGGTTCTAGGTTGTGGCAAAAGGTATAACAATCTTTGTTCTCAGAAACTCTTGTGACTTTATTGTCAATAAAGGAAAATGCACTTAAGCCTTCTCCAGGAGAACAAGAGTTCAACTGGTGTTAGAAGTTGCTGCCTTTTTTTAACACCTTTTTTTCTATCCCAATTCTCCTAAAAGCTTGATATTGAGTTCTGCGCTAACTATATTTGTAATGTTAAACCTTCCCCACCAAATCTCTCCTTTGCTTTTGGGTACCTCAGCATTCCTTTAGTTGTGTTGCTAGACCCAGGTCTGGCTGAATGCTGCTCTAAAGCCAATACATGGGAGGTGAGAATTGATGGGAAGGAAATCAGGTTTATTCTAGGGCCAGTACCCTTGAAGATGGAGAGGGCCATCCTCAGTTTCATCTTTGGGAACTAAGGGCAGAAAGGGGCTTTTCTAGGGAGGGAAAGGAGGAATGGGGGGCAGTGGGCAGGACATGTACCTGCCAAGGCAGGATCTTCATTCAAGGCGTGCCCCCCTGACCATTGAAATTGACTTTGAGCTCATGGGGCTAGTAACAAATATCATTTTTCTGTTCATTAAACATCACAGCAATTTGTATGCTTTGTGTTAGTTGGAATAATATGAAGGAATGTTACACATTCTGATGTTCTGAAAACAACCAGATATTGTGCATTCTATATTTCTAAAGAAAGATTGTTTGGCAGTTAACATCTTAATCATTTGGGTACAGACTTTCTTTAGAATTTAGAAAGCTGGGGAGAGGAATATGAAGCAAAAGTAACTCTACTGAGGACAACTCCAGAAAGAACAGCTACTATTATAGTTGGAGACAAAGTCTTATTAACTATTAAAAAGTACTCCTTAAAAAGTAACTTTTTAAGACTTTTAAAAAGTATAAAAGGAAAATTCCCTTTTAGAGGTGCATGTTGATTTAAACCTATTTAAATAAAATGTATTAACTTAGTCAATAACAAAGTAAATAATAGTAGTAAGTGTCTTATAGTCAGAAAGATGAAGTTAAAAATTAACAGGGTGGTGGAGTATTTATAACATTTTGGAAAATAAAAGGTTGTAGCAGACAATATTTTGGGGATAGCTTAGAAGTTCTGTTTAGCATTGACTTTCTTTTATCTTTACTTGTTCAGAGACAAATATAAGGTGCTTGGAAATTGTGTGCGTGTGTGTGTTTATTCATGTGATTTTGTGTGCAGCTTAGACTGTCTGATTGTGTTATATGGTATGTATAGATTTTTGTTAAAAACAAGATTTCTTCAAGACAGTACTTCTCAATTTAGCTTTGCCTGAGTCATTGGTGATCCTTTAAAAATTTGCTGACAAATGTGGGGGTGCATGCCTGTATTTCCAGCTCTCAGGAGGCTGGGGCAGGAGGATCACAGGTTTAAGTCTAGACTGGGAAACATACTGAGACACTGTCTCAAAAAAAAAAAAAAAAAAAAAATCCAGATTCCTGGATCCCACTGTAAAGATTCTGAACAGTAGGCATTAGTGTTTACAATATATATACATATAAAAATCCCTGGTCTTTTTTTTTTTTTTTAATAGACAGTGTTGAGACCAATGATTTCAGAAGATTTATATGAAGAGATATTGTCCCCAGAAGAGTTCCCAGAGAGGGGCACCTTCACTCAGAGCAAGGGGAGTCCTTGATATTCGTGGCAGAAAAAAGTAGCAGCACATGCCAGTGAGAGACAAATTTATTTAGGAAAGCAGATATACATTCAGGGAAGAATGCAGGCTGTCTCAAGGGAGGGACATCTTTTAGGGTAAAGCAAGAAATATACCTTTAAGGGAGAATGTGGGCCATTTCCAGAGGGAGAAATAGCCAGCCTTTAGTTTGTGTGTTAATAGTTACAGAGAGATCATAGCTGGGGGCTGTACTAGCGGTGCAATCAGAGTGAAGTTACACAATTTTGCACCAATTGTTCCTGCATGTCACCTAAGGACATGAATTGGTTACTCATGAGTTGCTTGTTTTACATTTCAAAGATTCATGGGTGTTTCCTGTGAATATTCCAATGGTTATTGGGCATTTCTCTTTTGAGACTCACTATATTTTTTTCGGTATCCCCAAATTTCTATCTCAATGTCAGCACATTGTGCTTTGTGTTTGATTATACTGTACTGCAAAAGGTTTTAGGGTTTATTTACACGAAAGTGATAAATCGTTATAACTTAGTCACATTTATTGAATGCCTGTCACTGATGAATTCTAATATGAACCATGCAATTTATTTTGTAATTACAGATTGAGTTTTTATTTATCTAATATTATGTGAATATTGAAAATACAAACATTTTAATGAAGAAGTACTTTATTTGAAACCCATTTGCTAGGTATATTACTCAGGTTCTACATGAGATCCAAGTAGTAGAGATTTGTTTGTATAGGAAATAGTTTTATTTCCTCCCTCATCTCCTCCATTCTCCTCCCTTCTCTTGCCCTTCCCTCTTTTTTCCTTTCTTTTCTCTTTCTCCCTCCTTACCTTCCTGTACTGCCCAGGACTTCCACTGGATTTGGTGAGGAGTGTCAGCTTGACAGTGAGTGTCCTGTTTTTTTTTTTCATCTCAGGAGGATAGTATTCAGTATTTCAGCATTATGTATATGTCAGTTGTAGGTTTTTCATTTGATACCCTTTAACAAGATAATAAAACTCCCTTATATTCCTCGTTCACTGAAAGCTTTTAATCTGAATGAATACTGATTTTCTTCAAATGTGTTTCACACATCAGTTGATATGATCATGTGGTCTTTCTTCTTTCTTCCCAACCATTTCATTCCCTGAATAAAACTCTGGTTGTGACATATTATTATATGTATGTGTAAAACTTGAATGTATAGAAGTGTTCATTTTCAGAAGGATTTTAACTACAAATTCAATTTTGTTTAGTAGATTTTTTTTTAAGGTTATCTGTTTCTTCTTGGATATTGTGGATAGTTAGTGGTGTTGAAGGAATTTGTCCATTTAGATTTGTCTAATTATTAGGCATAGGGCTTTTGGCAGAATTTATTATCCTTTTGATGTTTACAGAGTCTGTAGTGGTATCCACATTTTTGTTCCTGATATTGGCAATTTACGCCTTTTTTCTTTGTCACTTTTGCTGGAGTCTTCTCAATTTATTCATCTTTTGAAAGAACTGTTTTTCATTTCATAGATTTAAAAATTTCTTTTCTCAATTTTATTTCTCTTGTTATCTTTACTTCCTTCCTTCTGCTCACTTTGGGTTATTTTGTACTTCTTTTTCTAGTTCCTTTAGATGAAAGGTAAGATATTGAGTTTTTGTTGCTTTTTGTAATATTTTATAGCTCTAAATCATCTATTTAGATATAGCCCACTGGTTTTATTTTATTTTTCATTTTTTTGATTAATTCAAAATATTTTATAATGTGCACATTCTCCTTTGTCTTTTTTATCCTTGGATTATTTAAAGTGTGTTATTTTATTTCCAAGTATTTGGGGATTTTTCAGGTATACTACTGTTATTGATTTCCAATTTAATTTTATTCTGGTTACTGAACATATTTTTCATGATTTCAATATTTGAAACTTTCTTTGTTTTATAACCCAGGAAATGTTTTATTTTGGTAACTGTTTCATGTGCATTTTGAAAGAATGCTCTCTGCTATTCTTAGGTAGAGTGGTATGTAAGTATGAGGTCCTATTGAGGATGATGGTTAATTCTTTTATAACTGCTGAATTTTTTTACTTTTTATTTTGATTACTGTAACAGGAATGTTGAAGTGTTCCATTATAAAATTGGAATTGCCTGGTCTCTTTTCATTGCTGTCAGTTTTTGCTTCATATAGTTGAGACCCTGTTGTTAGGTGCACACAGTTGTAGGATTCATAGGTGTCCTTGTTGAATTGATCCTTTTAACACTGCGTAATGTCTTTCATCCTCAGTGATTTCTTTTCTTGCTTGGTAGTCTAGTCTCTTTGACTTTCTTTTGATTTGCATTTCCATGGTTTGCCTGTCACAGGAGAGTGGGGAGCTGAAGCTCCAAGCCTCGGTTCTGTGTTCCAACAAAAGAAATTAAAGTCAGACACCAAAAGCCAGGTGAGAGCACTGTATCATAAGTGAATGTACAGTAAGGCTCAAGCCAAGAGCTCTCTCTCGAGAGTGGGTCATCTCCAAGCAGAGAATTGTGGGGAGCCATCTACAACTAACAAAATCAGGCTTGATTGAGCCAACAGACACGGGAATCTGGCTTTCAGGAACTGGCAATCGTTGAGAGATTCTTCCAGATCGCCTGAAGTATGTGGCTTCTGAGCAGAGTGGCTTATCTGAATGTGTCATGTGACCTGCTAGAGCAAATGGCTTCCTTAACTCTACCCCGTCCTGTTTCTCACAGAAGCTGCTCCTCCTGGTCCACCTTTTACCTCTACAACTATAAATAAAGGACAGGTGGGCTCTTCCATTATTAGAGCCAGATTGGTATGGCTCAATTGGTCATGCCCCTGCTTCAAAGGATATTGTCTTCTGTGGTTGTTCTGTTAAATAAGTTTCTTAGCGATTAATTTACAGCCAACCCATCCCTCCAACAGAAACCCTTTCCCTCACCCATGGTGGACATGGAAGAAACTCCATAGAGAATGACAAAGAGAATAGTGTTGTCTCCAGATTTTTTACCTTTTGATGTTTACCTTGAGAACTGAGGTCCACTTTCTGCATTCTGCCAACCTTTACATCAGGGGTGAAGCTTTTGATCCTATTTGGTCCTCTCAGGAACTGTCATGGTGGCCATCCTATTCAAGGGTGCCCATGGGCAAGTCAGTCCTATGTCACTGTTGACATTCGGGTATGTGGCTGGTCAGAATTTACCTCAGTGCCCCCTGCATTGCTAAAGAAACCTCTGTTCAGAGATATACAGAGACTCTTATGGCCATGAATCCTAGCTTTATGATGACCTTGGTAGACCCTGTCAGGAGTTAATCCCATTAATCCTTCTTTCTTGACATATTTCTTTAATTGGTTCCCTTTGTTTCTATCTGTTCATTCTTAAGGTTTGTATACTTAGTGTTTTTCTGTAAGCTAATTATCCATTTGCCTTAAAAGTAACTTAAAGAAAACCTGTGACTTTGCCATTTATTTCACTGCTCATTACTAGCTACTATCTAACATGTCTATCGTTTTTCCTCATTTGACTTTTAACTTACCTATATTATATTTAGTGTGAGGGTATTTTGTTGTTTGAGACAATTGATTCTTATTCTTTTTTTATTTTTTGGATTTGTAGAATATTAAAAAAAAAATCAAATCTTGTCATCCTAAATTTTTTTTTTTGGTTTTTGCTTTTGATTTTTTGAAATTTTATTTTTATTGTAAGCAAATGGGATACATGTTGAATCTCTGTACATGGAGTAAAGGCATACCATTTGTGTAATCATACATTTACATAGGGTAATGGTGTTTGATTCATTCTGTTATTTTTTTTTCCCTACCCTCCCACTCTTTCACCTCTATACAGTCCCTCCTTCCTCCATTCTTGCCCCCTCCACCCCCATTATGTGTCATCATCACCTTATCAGCAAGATCATTCTTCCTTTGGTTTTTTGAGATTGGCTTATCTCACTTAGCATGATATTCTCCAGTTTCATCCATTTGCCTGCAAATGCCATAATTTTATTATTATTTATAGCTGAGTAATATTCCATTGTATAAATATACCACAGTTTCTTTATCCATTCAACAATTGAAGGGCATCTAGGTTGGTTCCACAGTCTGGCTATTGTGAAATGAGCAACTATGAACATTGATGTGGCTGCATCTTTGTATTACTCTGCTTTGAAGTCCTTTGGGTATAGGCTGAGGAGTGGGATAGCTGAGTCAAATGGTAGTTCCATTCCAAGTTTTCTAAGGAATCTCCACACTGCTTTCCAGAGGGGCTGCACTAATTTGCAGCCCCACCGGCAATGTATGAGTGTACCTTTTTCCCCACATCCTCGCCAACACCTATTGTTGCTTGTGTTCTTGATAATCGCCATTCTAATTGGGGTGAGAATCTTAGGGTAGTTTTGATTTGCATTTCTCTTATTACTAGAGATGTTGAACATTTTTTCATACATCTGTTGATTGCTTGTAGATCTTCTGTGAAGTGTCTGTTCATTTCCTTAGCTCATTTGCTGTTTGGATTATTTACATTCTTGGTGTAGAGTTTTTTGAGTTCTTTATAGATTCTGGAGATTAGTGCTCTATCTGAAGTATGGGTGGCAAAGATTTCCTCTCACTCTGTAGGCTCTCTCTTCACATTGCTGATAGTTTCCTTTGCTGAGAGAAAGCATTTTAGTTTGAATCCATCCCAGTTATTGGTTCTTGCTTTTATTTCTTGTGCTATGGGAGTCCTGTTAAGGAAGACTGATCCTGGGCCGACAGGTTGAAGATTTGGTCCTACTTTTTCTTCTATAAAATGCAGGGTCTCTGGTCTGAATCCGAGGTTCTTGATCCATTGTGAGTTTTGTGCAGGGTGAGAGATAGGGGTTTAGTTTCATTCTGCTGCATGTGGATTTCCAGTTTTCCTAGCACCATTTGTTGAAGAGGCTATCTTTTCTCCATTGCATATTTTTGGCCCCTTTGTCTAGTATGAGAAAATTGTATTTATTTGGGTTTGTGTCTATGTCCTCTATTCTGTACCATTGATCTATCTGTCTCTTTTGGTGTCAATACCATGCCATTTTTGTTACTGTTGCTTTGTAGTATAGTTGAAGTTTTGGTATTACGATTACCCCTGCTTCACTCTTCCTGCTAAGGATTGCTTTAGCTATTCTGGGTTTCTTATTCTTCCAGATGAATTTCATGATTGCTTGCTCTATTTCTGTAAGGTATGTCATTGGGATTTTAATTGGAATTGCATTGAATCTGTATTTGGTAGTATGGCCATTTTGACAATGTTCTGCCTATCCAAGAACATGGGAGATCTTTCCATCTTCTCAGGTTTTCTTTAATTTCTTTCTTTAGTGTTCTGTAGTTCTCATTGTAGAGGTCTTTCACCTCTTTTGTTAGATTGATTCCCAAGTATTTTAATTTTTTCAAGGCTATTGTGAATGGGGTAGTTTTCCTAACTTCTCTTTCTGAAGACTCATCACTTACGTATAAAAATGCATTAGATTTATGAGCATTGATCTTACATCCTAGTACTTTACTGAATTCACTTATGAATTCTAGAAGTTTTCTGGTGGAATTTCCCGGTTCCTCTAAATATATAATCATGTCATCAGCAAATAGGGATAATTTGAGTTGTTCTTTTCCTATTTGTATCCCTTTAATTTCTTTGGTCTGTCTAATTGCTCTGGCTAGAGTTTCGAGGATAGCGTTGAATAGAAGTGGTGAAAGAGGACATCCCTGCCTTGTTCCAGTTTCTAGGGGGAATGCTCTCAGTTTTTCACCATTTAGAATGATATTGGCCATGGGCTTAGCGTAGATGGCCTTTACAATGTTAAGGAATGTTCCCACTATCCCTACTTTTTCTAGTGTTTTGAGCATGAAGGGATGCTGTATTTTATCAAATGCTTTTTCTGCATCTATCGAAATAATCATGTGATTCTTGACTTTAAGTCTGTTGATATGATGAATTATGTTTATTGATTTCTGAATGTTGAACCAACCTTGCATCCCTGGGATAAAACCCACTTGATCGTGGTGTACTATCTTTTAAATATGTTTTTGTATGCAATTTGCTAAGATTTTGTTTAGGATTTTTGCGTTGATGTTCATTAAGGATATTGGTCTGAAATTGTCTTTCCTTGATGTGTCTCTGTCTGGTTTAGGTATCAGGGTGATATTGGCTTCATAGAATGAGTTTGGGAGGGTTCCCTCCTCTTCTGTTTCATGGAATACTTTGAGGAGTATTGGAATGAACTCTTCTTTAAAGGTTTTGTAGAACTCGGCTGAGAACCTATCTGACCCTGGACTTTTCTTTGTTGGTAGGCTTTTGATGACTTCTTCTATTTCATTACTTGATTTAAGTTGTGTATATCCTCCTGGTTCAGTTTAGGTAATTCATATGTCTCTAGAAACCTGTTGATGTCTTCGAGATTTTCTGATTTGTTGGAGTATAGATTTTCAAAATAGCTTCTAATTATGTTTTGTATTTCAATCATGTGTGTCGTGATATTTCCTTGTTCATTCCAAATTTTAGTAATTTGAGTTTTCTCTCTTCTCTTTGTTAGTGTGGCTAAGGGTTTATCGATTTTGTTTATTTTTTCAAAGAACCAAGTATTTATTTTAATTTTTTCTTTTGTTTCTTTTGTTTCAGTTTCATTGATTTCAGCTCTGATTTTAACTATGTCCTGTCTTCTACTACTTTTGGTGTTGATCTGTTCTTCTTTTTCTAGGGCTTTAAGCTGTAGTGTTAAGTCATTTATTTGTTGATTTTTACTTCTTTTGTTGAATAAGCTCCATGAAATAAATCTTCCTCTAAGTACTGCTTTCATAGTGTTCCAGAGATTTTGATATGATGTGTCTTTGTTCTCATTTACTTCTAAGAATTTTTTTATTTCCCTCTTGATGTCTTTTGTTATCCATTCATCATATAATAGCATATTATTTAATGTCCAGGTGTTGGAGTAGTTTCTGTTTTTTATTCTGTCATTTATTTCTAATTTCAATCCATTATGATCTGATAGAATACAAGGTAGTATCTCTATCTTCTTGTATTTGGTAACATTAGCTTTATGGCATAAAATATGGTCTATTTTAGAGAACGATCCATGTGCTGCTGAGAAGAAGACATATTCGCTCTTTGTTGGATGGTATATTCTATATATGTCCATTAAGTCTAAATTATTGTATTATTGAGATCTATGGTTTCTTTATTCAGTTTTTGTTTGGAAGATCTGTCCAGTGGTAAGAGAGGTGTGTTAATATTGCCTATTATTATTGTGTTGTGGTCTATTTGATTTCTGGAATTGAGAAGGATTTGTTTGACGTACATGGATGAGCCAATGTTTGGGGCATACATATTTATGATTGCTATGTCTTGCTGATTTATGCTTCCCTTAAGCAGTATGAAATGTCCTTCTTTATCCCTTCTGACTCACTTTGGCTTGAATTCCACATTATCTGAAATGAGGATGGATACTCCAGCTTTTTTGTTGTGTCCATGTGCATGGTATGTTTTTTCCCATCCTTTCACCTTTAGTCTGTGGGTATCTCTTTCTATGACAAGAGTCTCTTGCAGGCAACATATTGTTGGATTTTTCTTTTTAATCCAATCTGCCAGTCTATGTCTTTTGATTAATAAGTTCAGGCCATTAACATTCAGGGTTATTAAGATATGATTTGTATTCCCAGTCATTTGGCTCATTTTTGTTTTTTGACACGACTTGGTTTTTCCTTTATTTGGCTATTCCTTTAGGCTAGTTCCTCCCGTTGCTGATTTTCATCGTTGTTTTTCATCTCTTCCTCATGGAATATTTTGCTGAGAATGTTCTGTAATGCCAGCTATCTTTTTGTAAATTCTTTTAGTTTTTGTTTATCATGGAAGGATTTTATTTCATCATCAAATCTGAAGGTAAGTTTTGCTGGTTATAAATTCTTGGTTGGCATCCATTTTCTTTCAGGGCTTGATATGTTGTTCCAGGCCCTTCTAGCTTTTAGGGTCTGGATTGAAAAATCTGCTGATATCCGTATTGGTTTCCCCCTGAATGTAATTTGATTCTTTTCTTTTGCAGCCTTTAAAATTCTGTCTTTGTTTTGTATGTTAGGCATTTTCATAATAATGTGCCTTGGTGTGGGTCTGTTGTAATTTTGTATATTTGGAGTTCTATAAGCCTCTTGTACTTGATTTTCCATTTCATTCTTCAGATTTGGGAAATTTTCTGATATTATTTCATTGAATAGATTGTTCATTCCTTTGGTTTGTTTCTCTGTGCCTTCCCCTATCCCAACAATTCTCAAATTTGTCCTTTTCATGATATCCCATAATTCTTGTAGATTCTGTTCGTGATTTCTCACCATCTTCTCTGTTTGGTCAACTTTGTTTTCAAGATTAAATATTTTGTCCTCAGTGTCTGAGATTCTGTCTTCCAGGTGTTCTATCCTATTGATTATGCTTTCTATGGAGTTCTTAATTTGGTTTATTGTTTCCTTCATTTCAAGGATTTCTGTTTTTTTTTTTTTTTTTTTCTCGGTATTTCTAACTCTTTATTGAAATGATCTTTTGCTTCCTGTATTTGCTTTTTTAACTGTTGATTGGTGTGATCATTTAATGCCTGCATTTGCTCTTTCATCTCATCCTTCAGTGCCTGTGTTTGCTCTTTCATCTCCTTGTTTGCTTCCCTCATTGTTTTATTTATGTACATTCTGAACTCCCTTTCTGACATTTCTTCTGCCATGCTGTCATTGGGTTTTATTGATATAGTATCAAGGTTCATTGGTACATTTTCTTCCCTTGCTTTCTCATATTGTTCAGATATCAGTGGGACTCTGAAATATTTCAGATTTCCTCTATTGGCTTATAGTGTCCCTGTAGATTTCCAGCATATCACCTCCTAACCTTCAGTAGCCTGAAGTCTTGGAGGATCTTGATAATGCAATGCTTCAGAAGAAAGCTGCCCCTGGCTTGCTGCTGGGTGCAAGACTGGGGGATGGGTGTGCTTGGAAAGCCTCTCGCTGGGTGGACCTGCTCCAAGAAGCTGACTGTGGAACGGGCCTGCCGCCAGATGGAACCCAGCTGCTTGGGAAAGCCTGTGGCCTCCTGCTCTGGTCCGAGAAGCTGCCTGTGGACCAGACTGGGGCCCACCGCTTGGGGCTGGTTATGCGTGGAAAACCTCTCACTGGGTGGACCTACTCCGAGAAGCTGCCCACTGTCCCGGCCTGCTGCCCAGCCGAACTTCACCTGGTGGGAGCAACTCACCCAGCGTCTCTGAGTTCCTCCGAGTCTCTCAATACCTCCCCTTCTTGCATCCTGAGTTCTTGGGCGCCAGGAGATGCCGTCACCCTCTAGTCCGCCATCTTGAAACCCTCTGATTCTTATTCTCATTTTATTTTATTTTTTTTTGTGGTACTGGGGATCGAACCCAGGGCCTCGTGCTTGCAAGGCAAGTACTCTACCGACTGAGCTATCTCCCTAGCCCTGATTGTTATTCTTAATGTAATATAACAGTACCCTTTAATTGGTATGTGTAGGTCATTTAATTTAATGTAGCTATTGATATGTTTGTATGTTGGTCTTCCATTTTATTATGTATTTTCAGCTTGTTTCCTGTTTTTCATTCCCGTTTTCACCTTTCATGTTATTATTTGCTTATTTGAACATTTTGCAAGTATTTCATTTTTCTTGTATTTCTTTTTATGATTCTTTTAGTGGCTACTCTATGAATCGAGTCCTGTGTTTCTAGAACATAGTAGAAAAATAACAATAATTTGGTTTCTTTAAACTTAACCACTTAACTTTTCATGGCTATCTTTTATTTCCCTATTTGCTGTGTAATGGACAATTTTAATTTTTATTCTTGGAAATGGTTTAAGATACACTTGAAATTTGACTAATTCAGAATTAATTCTTGAAAACAGTTAATAATTGAAATTGTTATATTTTTGTAACTTTAAATATAGTACAGAAGAAGTAGATAGTAGAGATAAATGTATCTCTATACACCTGTGTTCTCACATTATATGTTTTAGAATCTAGTATGATGTTGAAACATAATAATGCATTTCTTCCAGACTCTCCTGTGAACTTCAAATGTCACTTAATCTTCTTAACAGTTTAGAGGAGTAGTGGTGATATTTGTTACACCACTACTATGATACAGATACTATGAGTCAGCTTAATAATTTGTCCAGTTTCACAAATGAGACTGCAAGTGAAATTTGAGTGTAGGCTCAGGTCTATTTGATCCCAAATTCATGTGTTTTACCATTATTTTGGTCATTTATTTCACATACATTTACTTTGTGTCATGTACCACCTGATTTTTTTATTGAAATCAACACAGTCCTTGCCCTTATGGTTGTTTCTATCTTGTGGATGAGAGAAATAAGTGTAAAATGAATAAATAAGTGTAAAAATAAGTGTGTGATTATTTTGTTGTCAGTGTAATGAAGGGGATGGACAGGGTTTATGAGAATCAAAACATATGGAACTTAGATTGGGAATAGAAGTCTGGAAAATCTCTTTGTAGAAGTAACATTGGAGGTTAGGATCTGGGGTGGATGCGAGTTAATAGAGAATGGAAGAAACACTATATTGGCAGAGGAAAGAGATGTCTTAAGACCTTAAGTTAGGAAGGAGTTCAAACGGTTGAAGGAGCTGAAGCAAGATAAGCCAGTGGGACTGGAATGTGGTGGTAGAATGGGCACGAGATGGGGGTGGAAGGAGAGGCAGGGGCAGTTTGTGTAGGGCAACATGGGCCTTGTGAAGGTGAGTTATTTGATAGTTGCCCTCATTTTCCCTCCATTTAGAATGCAGGCTGTTTGTAAGGTACACACTACTTCCATGAATTAGTGAATCATGAGGTACAGTGGATATCTCTTTACCTCTGTGTGAGGTGGTTCCAGGAGTCCAGTATGCTTATCTGTCCTGCATCCTGTGGTATCTCAAGTGTTTCTCATGAAAAAGAATTGAGTTCTCTCAAAATGGTTAGTAGGTTTCATTGTGTTGGTTATAATAATGCTAAGGGAACAATACATTTGGAATATCATGTGAAGAACAATGAACTTTAATGTTTACTCAGTTTTGGACATACTATAGATAAACATGTTCTACTCTTCATTCTATTTTTTTTAATGAGCCATTGAAATATTTTTCTTTCAGTATTTTCTTTAAATCTCTAATATTTACATGTGTGGTTTTATTTTTCTCAGTCTGAGGGAAAAGGCCATACCAGTGCTGGAGATGTGATATATGAGGTGGTGAGTCTACAGCGGGAGTCTGACAAGGAGGAACCTGTCACTCCTACGAGTGGAGGGGGTCCTTTGTCACCTCAGGAGGATGAAGCCGAAGAGGGTAAGAAGTGAGACTTACTCAGTTCCTCTTTAGTAATTGCTTTACTTATGATCTTCTCAGGTGTGTATATGTGTGTGTGTGTGTGTGTGTGTGTGTGTGTTGCACAGTCTCCAGTGCCACATATGCAACTATTTAAGTTGACACTTTGTGCTGTTTGCTTTCTATTTTACTTCAAGTATTTTTGAAGAATTTAATGAGAAGTTTCAAATTTTCTCAAGTATTTCTAGAACCTCACTGGCATATGTCCTACTTCATGTTTGACATTATTCAGTTCTGACTTGATTTTTGTTGTTGCTGACCCCTTATTATTCACTATTTTGAAATAGCATGCTCTCTTTTCTTTTTACTACATGGATGCTGCTCAGAGATGCTAACCAACCTCAGGAGAGTCACACAGCCTTTGGCTCTGTGCACAGGACGCTTTGTATAGGAATTAGGGTTAAATGACACTCTTTACTTTAGGCACTTATGTTGTCTGCCCATAGGATAGGATTTAAGAATAGTGAATTTATGAATTCATACCATCTTTGAAAAACAATCTTAGAATTCTTAGTCTTTCACTATATGAAGTGATTCCCCTTTTTCGTTATCATAAAATAATAGCTGTTTTTGGTTAGTATTTTTTGAGCATTTACTATCTGCAAGGTATCATTTAAGTGTTTCAGATGCGTTAACTTATTTAATTCTTAGAAAGTTCTACAAGTATTCTTTATCAACTTGGTTTTAGGGATGAGAAACAGAGGCAGAGACAGCGTAAAGTCACTTGTTTATGTCACTTGGTTGGAAATGACAAAGCTGAGATCTGAACCCAGGCTGTATGTTCTGACACTGGCATTTATAATTACCATATTATTCTTCCAAGTTATCCAAGTGACTAAAACATACAAGCAGCTCTCTTTAAACTAAGGCAAAATTCACATAACAGGAAATTAACCACTTAAAAGTATACAATTCAGTGGAATTTAGAAATTCATACTGTTGGGAAACCATCACCTGTAGTGTCAAAATATTTTCATCTCCAATGAAATAAACATCACACCTAAGAAGTCAGTCCTCGTTACCCCCTTTCCTTAGGCCTTGTATACCACTAATTTGCTTTCTATATTTGTGGGCTTACCAATTCTGGGTAATTTATATGAATGGAATCATAAAATATGATCTTTTGTGTTTGGCTTTTTATTTCTTTTTATATTCAGTTATATAGCTATACACTACTTTATCCTTTTTTCAGCTGATGGACATCTGAGTTGTTCTACCAGTTAACTGTTGTACACAAATATTATCACATAATTTACAAGTATTTCTTTGAATACCCGTTTTCAATTTTGGTAGGTATGTAGCTAGAAGTTGAATTTTTGATCACATGGGAATTCTATTTTCTATGTTTTTAAGAACTGCCAAACTGGTTTCCATAGCAGTTCAACCATTTTACCTTCCTGATAGCAGGGTACAGAAGTTCCAGTTTGTCTACCACTTTGCCAAAACTTGTTTTTATTTTTCTTGTTTGAAATTTAGTGTCATAGTAGGTGTAAAGTTGTTGTTTGTTGTTGTGGTTTACATTTCCCTAATGATAACGATGCTAAGTATCCTTTCATGTACTTGTTGGCCATTTTAGTTATTTTCTTTGGTGGAATGTCTGTTCATATCCTTTGTCTATTTTGAAATTGTGTTCTTTGCCTTTTTGTTGAGTTGTAAGAGTTCTTAATATATTCTGTGCAAATGTTTTCCTGCATTGCATAGTAGGTTATTTTTCTTGATAGTGACATTTCATACAAAAAAATTTTTAAAGAAGTGCAGTTTTCCTTTTTTTCCTTTTTTGCTTGTGCTTTTAGTATCACATTTATGAATCCATTTGCAAATCAAGGTCATGAATATTTACCTCAGTTTTTTTCTAAGGGATTTATGGTTCTTCTATTTAGGTTTTTGATTCTTTCTTTTTTTCCAATGTGATGTGAATTTGAGGTCTGCCATTCTTTTGTATATGGCTCTCTAATTGCCCCAGCTTCGTTTGTTGAAGAGACGATCCTTTCACTCTTTGAAAGAGATGGTCTTTGCACTCTTGTTGAAAACTATTTGGTGATAGATATGTGGCTTTATTTCTGGACTCTCAGTTCTGTCCTACAAATGTTTTATATGCCTGTCTTTATCCCAGTACCAAACTTTCTTGATTACTGTATTTTTATAGTAAGTTTTGAAATTGGGAAATGTGTGTCTTCAATCTCTTTTCCTTTTCTAAGATTAATTTGGCTATTTGGGGTCCCTTGCAGTTCCAGCATTTCCATTTCTTTTTAAATTTTATTTTCCTGATGCACTGTAATTATAGAGTAGTGGGTTTCCTTGTGCTTATTTGTACGTGCATATAATGTAATTTGATCAATTTTATTCCCCACTGCCTCCCCTGGCCCCTTTCTTCTACCCTACTGGTTTTTCTTCTGATGCCATCCCACTGCCCTTTTTTAACTTCATATGTGAGAGAATACATATGACTCTTGGCTTTCTGAGTCTGACTTTTCTTTTTTTAGTATTTGTTCTATTTAGTTATACATGACAGCAGAATGCATTTTGATTCATTGTACACAAAGAGTACAACTTTTCATTTCTCAGCTTTGTATGATGTAGAGTCACCATTTGTGTAATCATACGTGTACATAGGGTAATGATGTTTGTCTCATTCTACCATCTTTCCTTCCCCCTGCTCCTTCCCCTCCCCTCACTTGTCTTTACATAATCCAAAGTTCCTCCATTCTTCCCTTACCCCTCCCACCCTCCCGCTATGTATCAGCATCCACTTATCAGAGAAAACTTTTGACCTTTGATTTTTTGGGATTGGCTTATCTCACTTAGTATGATAACTTCAACTCCATCCGTTTACCTGCAAATGCCATAATTTTATTCTCCTTTATGGCTGAATAATATTCCATTCTGTTTATATACCACAGTTTCTTTATCCATTCATCTGTTGAAGGGCATCTAGGTTGGTTCCACAATCTAGCTATTGTGAATTGAGCTGTTATAAACATTGATGTGGCTGCGTTACTGTAGTATGCTGATTTTGAGTTCCTTGGGTGTAGGCCAAGGAGTGGAATAGTTGGGTCAAATGGTGGTTCCATTCCAAGTTTTGTAAGGAATCTCCAAACTGCTTTCCTTATTTGATTAAATTTACGGTTAAGAAGGTATTTCTCTAAATTATTTCTTATTGACAATACCTCCTGACATTTTGACATTTCTTCTTTTTTTTTTTTAAATTATAAATGGACACGGTATCTTCATTTATTTTTATTTATTTTTTATGTGGTGCTGAGGAAGAATCCAGTGCCTCACATGTGCTAGGCAAGCACTCCCCCACTTAGCTACAACCCCAGCCCCACATTTTATTTCTTAATTCTGCTAAATTTTAAATCTTTTGTTCCCACCCCCGTCCCCCTTTTTTGGTACTGGGGATTGAACCTGGAGTTGCTTTTCCACTGAGCTACATCCCCAGCTCATTTTATTTTTGATTCTGCTTAGGGCTTCACTAAGTGCTGAGTTGCCTAGCCTCTTGCTGTTGCTTAGGTTTCAATCTTCTGCCTCAGCTTCCTGAGATGCCGGGATTCCGGGATTACGGGTGTGTGTCACCTTGCCTGACTGCTTTCTCTTTTGTTAAGCAAAAGAACTGGTTACTTCTTGATTATTCAGTCATCACCCTCAACTTCCTTATGCTTTTCCATTTTGCTTTGTCTCCTAACCAGGACCGGTCTCCTAAACCCTGGTCTTGTCTGTGTGAATATCCTCTCTGCTCTAACATGTGAACTACCCCTTATGGTATCCTCTTTTAACTCTCTGATTCTTCAAAGCAGGGTGTTTTGCATGAATGCTTTCTAACTCTGCTATAGTGGGCATTTTAATACATGGTACAGGAAAAAAATAATTACTAGATTTTATGTTTTGGCAAATTTTTAGATCTACAGAAAGTTGAGTATATACAGTGTAGAGAGTTACTATATAACCATTTTTTCACAGAAAGAATGGTTCACAGATCACCCTATTATTAGCTTTTTACTGTAGTGTGGTACATTTGTTATAATTGATGAAGCTATATTGATACATTATTATTAAATAAAGTACACAATTTATATTAGGATTGTTTAGTTTCATGGGATTTGACAAGTGCATAGTGTCATATATTCACCACTACAGTATTATACAAAATAGTCTCACAGCTTTAAAATTCATGTCTTTTTGTGACTTGATACCTAATTTTTTAAAAGTATTTTTTTAGTTGTAGATAGGTGCAATACCTTTTTATTTATTTACTTTTATGTGGTGCCGAGGATTGAACCCAGTGTCTCACATGTACTAGGCAAGCACTGTACCACTGAGCTACAACCCCAGCCCCTTCATTTCTTTTTACTGTTCTCTAACACTCTATTGTATAGATATACCACAGTTTGTTAATCCATTCATCTATTGAAAGATATTTTGGTTCCTTCCAGTTTTTGTCAATAAATTAAATCTGCCATAGATATTTATGCAGGAGTTTTTGTGGACATATATTTAGTTCATCTAGGTAGATGCATAGGAGTGTGATTACTACATTATATAGAGAAAGTCTTAGTAATAAATCCAAATAGTGTTCTATATGGCTGTGCCAATTTGCTTTCCTATCATCAATGAATTACAGTAAATTGTGAGAATTTGGTATTTTTTTTTATTAAGATTTTAGCATCCTTAGAGATATGTAGTAGTATCTCAAAGTTCTTTTCATTTTTAATAACAAACAACATAAAATGTCAAGTCTTTTATATGTCTTTGTCATTTGTATACCTTCTTTGATTAAAGTGTCTATTGAGTCTTTTTCCCATTTTTATTTTTTATACCTAAATGTTTATTTTTAAAAATATTTTTTATTTAAAATGGTTTATATTTGTAAAATACAGTGTGATGTTTTGTTGGAAGAAATCCTAGTTCTTGGCTGGCAGCAGTGAACGTCTCAAGTGTGTAAACCTGTGGGGAGGAGTGTTCCGCTTTGGCCACCTAGGAAAGTAAACAACTGCCCCAAGTTGACTCAGTGTTACCAAGGGAACCCATATAGGAGCCTGGTGGTCTGATCCCCTGTGGCACATTGTGATTGGGCAAGAAACTTATAAAATGTATAGCTGTTCCCACAATAAATGAGTTTGCAGGCTGCTCGCCACAAACCTGCTTCCACCCAACTCCTGGAGTCTGGGTCTTGACCTTGCGTCCTGACCCCGCGTCTGAGCTAGCCTGGCACAAGAGAAACTACAATGTTTTGATATATGTATTCACTTAGGATTAATTAATTAACAGATCTTTCAACTCACATACTTGATTTTTATGTGGTGAGAACATTTAAGATCTGTTCTTTTAGCAACTTCCAAAAATGTGTTAACACTGATTACCATGTATCACTAAAGCTTATTCTTTCTGCCTGCCTGGCACTTATACCAACATCTCTTCTTTCTTCATCATTCCTCTCATCCACAGGCCTCTAGTATCTACTGTCTATCTGTTCTCTGCTGCTGTGATTTTGAGTTTCTAAAGATTTCATATATTAGTGAGATCAGGCAGTATTTGTCTTCCTATGCTTGACTTATTTCACTTAGCATAGTGTCCATCAGGTTCATCCATGCTACAGCAAATAGCAGAATCTCATTCTCTTTATAGGCAACATAGTATTTAATTATGTATTATATTACATTTTTTTCATCCATTTATGCATCAATGGACCTTAGGTTGATCCCATATCTTTGCTGTTGAGTATGATGCTTCCATGAATATAAGAGTACAAATATCTTTTTAACATACTGATTTCATTTCCTATGGATATTCAGAGTGGTACTGCTGGATAAAGTGATAAATTTGTTTTTAATTTTTTGAGGACTCTCCAAACTGTTTTCCAAAATGACTATACTAATTTATATTTTCACCAACAATGTACCAAGGTTAACTTTGCCCATTTCTTGCCAGTACTTTTTATCTTTTGTCTTTTTGATAATAACTTTTCTAATAGGTATGAACTGATATCTCATTATAGTTGTGATTTGCATTTCCCTGATGATGAAGTGATGTTGAACATTTTTAAATTTATCTGTTGACCATTGCCAGTTTTATTAATATATGCTTTCTTTAACTATGGATGTGATGGATTATATGAATTTTCCCCCCTCTGTGGTTTTCTAGTTGGCACTGTCTAACTACTCATGCCATCCATTTTCCTTCATCAGTTCCCTAAACAAAAGTCTCAGGTCATTCTAATTACAGTCCCTTCTTTCAGTTCTCTCACTCTTTAAAATAGGACATCTGCTTGATTTTTGCCTAGCAATTTTAATGTAGTGTTTGGATGAAGAAGCAGCAAAGCACTGGGGAATGGGATTGATCAAATTATGTCGTGTGCATATATGAATATAGCATAATGAATCCCATTTTTTAAATGATTATAGTGTACCAATAATAAAGAACTATTAAACTATGGGAAGGTATAGTTTACATACAGTTGGTAGAGCCTGTTTTGAATGTATTGTTTGTTGAGTTTGGAAAATTTAATGCATCTCTGTAGCCACCTGAGAATTATAAAGCATTTCCTTTACCCCTCACAGCTTCTCTTGTGTCCTTGAATAGTTTGTTCTTTCCCCTCACCTTTGGACCCTACAGTTCACTGGTCTTCTTTCTCTAGTTTTGTCTTTTCTGCAATTTCACATAAATGGAATTGCTTAGTACATAGTCTTTTGTGTCTGACTTCTTCACATAGTGTAGTGCTTTTGAGATTTATCTATGTTGTGCCAGTTGTCATTTCTTTTCATGGCTGAATAGTAATCTATTATAGAGATTTGTCATAATTTGTTTAGTCATCAGTTAATGGGATTTCAAGTTCTTTCTAGCTATTGCTTTTTATGAATAATGCTGCTATTAATATTCAAGTGCAATTCTTTGATGAATATGTGTTTACCAAGTGCATTTCACTTGGGTAAATACCTAGGAGTGGACTGGCTGAAGTCTTATGGTAAGTGTATTAATTTATAAGAATCTACCAAGTTGCTTTATAGAGTAGTTGTACCATTTACCATACCTACCAGCAACATATTAGTCCATTGTCCCATACTTTTATCAATATTTCGCTTTGCCAGTTAAAAAAATTTTTAGCTATTCTAGTCGATGTGTTATGGTATCTTGTGGTATTAACTTGTATTTTCCCATTACTAATGTCATTATACATTTTTATATGATTTTTGCCATTTGTAAATTTTTTTGTCAAGTGTCTATTTAAAGATGTTTTGTTTTTAAAACTGGGTTATTTGTCTCAATGATTATAACAATTCTTTATAAAGTTCTTTATCAGATATATTTTGTAAATATTTTCTACCATTCTGTAGTTTATGTTTAAAAAGGATACAAAAAGATAAAGAAAATGGAGGGAGACCTCATGAACCAATGATGTTTTACTCAGCACATGAGGGGCACATTTTTGGGGGGAAAGTTAGCAGCCGGCCACCAGGAGGATCTGGGTTTTATAGGGCCTTAGCAGAGCCAAGTTATGGGAGGACTTCGTTACTTTGGGTGGGCCCTTTTGCAGGGTAGGGCCAGATCATGGGAGGAATTTTGATGGTGGGATCATTTAGGGTGGGGTAGGAGGGCAGGTAGGTGAATAGGAAGGTAATTTCCTTGGGATCTGTTTTCCATATCCTTCATTACAGACTCTGAGTTGGGGTGATGTCATCTTATCTGGCTACTTCCTGCTGAGAAGGGGCATAGTAGGGGAACCCCTATCAGATATCAGGAAGAGGATAAAGAGGTGGGAGGTATTTTAGGCTTCCAGTCCTAGCAGTTGTGGCTTCAGTGAGGCGTAGCATGAAGGGAACTTCAGCATTATTTTGGGTGATTTCTTCCTTATGGGACTCAGGAGAGTCAGGTTGTAAGTGATGGAGGAAAATGTTTGCATGTTTTTGGAAGGTGGTCTGGGCTGGACCTTGTCAAGAAGTTGCTTCTGTATAAAAGAAAACAAAGCAGGGGAAAAGGCTATTACAAGAAAAAATGAGTATTAGAGAGGTTAAAAGAGGGAGAAGCCAGGAGGTCCACCATTTTAGGTTTCACAATAAGGCCCACCAGGAATCACCTAGTTCTTGTGTCTGCTGTTCCAACTGGTCCTGTAGTGGTTTAACATTATCCCCTTACTAGTGCTGGTTGATTGACATAGAAGCAACATTCTTCCCTGAGGAAGAGGCCACCTTATTTTGCAGTAAGGAGATTTAGACCCTGAAGATTTTGCAGGATGACAGACATCAGGGAATCCAATTGATTTCATAAAGTGAGTATTGAATTGGCAACCTGGTGGATATCTTCAGTAACCTATGCTGACAATTTTTAGAGCAGCGAGGAGAGGTTCCTAATCCCTCTGCTCCTGTGCCAGCCTTGGTGGATATCTCTAGCCCCATGAATAAGGGAATAAACTGAAGGGTGCTCTAGTGTATATTGTGCACTGCTATTGCGAAAGATAACTTTGGTTGTTAGGTAAAACATCAATTTGAGAGTTGGAAGACTAAAGTACAGAGGCCAATCCAATTTTTGGTAGGGGTAAATATGAGCCTCACAAAGGAAAAAATGTCTTGAGAGTTTGGGGAGCACCAAGCCTGTGGGTCTAACACAAGTGTACGTCTTATACAGTTAAAAGAACTGCCTTTTGTTTTCAAATGCACAGGAATGGTTGTACTTTGGTTTTAATTGTTTTTGCTAGGTGTTTGAGATCAAACTGGTTAAATTGACCTTGTTCCTATCTATTGTTAAGAGTCAGCTGAATTCCCTTAGGGTTCACTCTTGGGAATTTGAGAGCAGCCTCTTAGCTTTTTTAGTGCCATCTACTAGGATGACTTAGAGTTTCCTTGATGATGTGGCTTCCCTTGGAAGCATCAGGGACGTCTCCCTTCTCCAATTAACCTCCTCTTTTGCTGCTTGTGCACTGGTCAGCTGTCTGTCCTCCAGGGTCTCATAGATGTGTCATGTGACTCAGAGCTTTGGTCTTAAACATTCGGCAAGCCAGTTTCACCAGTTTTAAAGTAGTCTTAAAGTGGATTTTAACTTTAATGTCTGTAACTCCATAGTCATTTACTCCTTCTATTTAATTGGTGTCTGTTTTAGTACTGGAGGGTAGCCTTACATTCTGTCTACTTACTATCTCAAATTAGCTCAGGTTTTTATATTTAAAGTTGTACTTCTGTAAGGCATTGATAGATAACATTTAAGTTTATAAGGAAATTATAGAGTGAAATTAGCAAGAGTAAAAATATACTGAGTTTGCATAATAACTGTGAACTAAGAAATATAATTTTTATAACCTTAAATCTTAGTTATATATTATATCTCCTGTTTGTTTTGAGACCACAGTAATCTTTATAACAAAAATTTATTCTTTGAATATAACTTTAAATGAGCTTAAGTCAAGCCTACTTTAAAATTAACTTACCATGGAGTGAGGTGAGAGGCAGAGTCTTAAGTGAGGTAGTACTCTTGGCAGATCTTAGGTAAAGTGTTTTATCCCTGAAACTGAGTTTTGTCTCTTTCTTAAATATAATTTTATAAAGTTTATATATTGCTTCATGAGTCTATATGAATGTTAGCTATCACAGTATAACATTACATCCAAAGTATGAATCATACAAAAGCTAAGAGCTCAGCCCCCTTTTGTAGGAAAATGGCAAACTATTTTTGCATTTCACAATATTAACCTTTATTAAACACATCAGGCTCTCGTTATCTTTTTAAAAATTCTTTTCTAGTTGTTGATGGATTTTTTTTTAAAATTTATATGTGGTGCTGAGAATTGAACCCAGTGCCTCCACATGCTAGGAGAGTTCTATAAACTGAGCCACAACCCCAGCCCTCTCATTATCTTTTAAAATTACATTTAAATTTCTACCCCAGTATAAAAAGTGACATAAAATTTTGCATATATCTTATTGATAACAGGTCTAGTTACAGAACATTAAGTGATATAAATAAATCCCAAATTAAATTTATTATTTTTTTAAGTCTTAAATTACCATTATAGACAACTTTAGTTTGGAGAAAACCATCTTGATAAAATGCTCTTTTAAACCTCATACTTTAAAGACTTGTATAACTAGAAGATATGAATACATTTATTATACCAAGAAGTTAGTAATATAAAACATCAGTGTAACTGGGGTGCTATTAACCGAGTTTTTTTGTTGTTGTTGTTTTTAACAGACCATTCATATGAACAGGTTTAATGTAACATGGAATGCAAAAGATTAGTACCATTAATAAGTATCAAATTCTTCAACTTTAATAATTGAAATAAAATCAAAACAAGATAGTGATCAGAATAATAGTTCCATTATAATTACGTTAAATAGAAAAGCTTCCATCAGTACTTTAACAATGTTACAAATACAGTACCATACATTTTAAAATATCCCACTCAATTTTATAATCATTTCATATTTCCTAAAAACATTGTCAAAAGAAAGGTTTTAGATACCCATGAAAAAGAGAATCAGGTATGCCCAGAGCTGCTTCTTCACTATTAAAAGGTACCTTACCCTGGGTTCAATCCCCAGTACCACACACAATTACACCAGAGCATACCTCCTTGGATGACCCATTATTATGCCTTTGGGCAATGAATAATTTGTTTTACAGTTAAGACAGGTGGTACTTGATCTCCATAGAACTATATAAACTTTTAGTGAAACATTTAAACTACTGTACTTTAAATCTTGTCACATTTTATAAGCTAATTTTTCTCCTTTTTACAATGCTGACAAAGTTGTTTGCCAGCATTAGAATCAACAAATGTTAGATACACTACTTAATTATGACTAATTTATCCAACTTCCTATAATATGAGAAATGATGCACCTTTGTGTATTTAGATGTTTCTTTGAAACAAAATATTTAATTTTGTGAATGTATACTTTTTAAAAATGAGCGGCAAAGACAGCAGACTATACAACTCCTTACTACCCATACTCTTGACAATCAAGAAACAAAGCCAACCTTTAGAAAAATACAATGCAAGAAAAGATTCAAGTTAAAAATATATTCCTTTGGTTAAAAATCATTCCTTTTGTTAATATTCATTTGAAATCTAAACTCGCAGACTGTCTCACCATCTCAAAGTAATCTTCTAAGCGTCATTAAACTTGTAGAATTACAATGTTTTTTTCAGTCCACTACTTATGGAGGTCACTGGGTTGCAGTAACAAAAATGTTTTTAATTCTAGGAAGAGTGAAGCATTGTAGCATGAGCTCCTCTTACAATTCTTTACTGTAGAAACCTCCGACACATGTAGTTTTCTTCAGATACTGTATATCCACATTTCTTGTAGAAACCAACATTTTCTGGTAGACATTCAAGAGTGATCTTATAACAGTTCAGTTTCTTGCTTAGCAGAGTAAGGGTTGATAATAACAGTTTGCCAAGCTGCCTTCCTCTGCATTCATCACTAATAACATCTTCTACTCTTCCTCTCTTAGCACAGGAATGGATGAATTTGTGTTCTATTATCAGAGTTGCTGTAGCAACAATCTGCCCTAGAGTCACATCTTCCACAACTGTAACATAATAATCCCCAGATTTCTTCATATGCTCAAAAGATTTCATAAACTGTTCAGGGTTGACAACTCCAGTCTCTGTTAGCTGACCCAGTACATTAAAAATACCTCTAAGTCAGCAGTGCAAAGAGGCCTCAAAACCAAACCTTCTCCAGGATGTGTTGGAGAAATTGCTGGGGAAAATGTTGCTGTATTCTGATTCCAGTCTACTTCTTTGAGTAGACTTGGGTCAAACATGGGCATTTCATCAGGTTTCATCTTTCCAGTAAGGTCAGTAGAGACCCAGCCGTCGGCGCTGCTCTTCACACGCGTGGGACTCTCTTCCACCTGGCTACGCAGCACCGGATCCAGCTTCAGCGCGTCCACTTCCTCTTGCACCGCCGGCGCCACAGCCGGGAACCATGACCCAATTGTGGCAGGGCCAACGCCTCCTCCCATCTCCTGCAGCTCATGCAGCACCGCGCACAGGCAAACGCTGGCAGAGGCGCAGAGGCCACCCACCAGGCTGGGGGTGGAGCAGAGCCTGCCGATGGGCGGCCCGGGCGGGCCCAGGAGGGTGAGGCTACGGTGTGGGGCCCAGAACCCAAGTTGAGTTTTTAAAGAAAAATCTAGACTCTATAATATAGCATGAAACTCTAAAACAACAGTTGTATAACCAGAGTTGTATAAAACCCAATTTCTTTAAAACCAGTTGCTCTAACATAGCTTAAACTTTGGTTTATACAAGTACATTAATATTTCACCTTAGGAAAAACCCTTCAATAGCTTTAAATTGATTATGCTAATTATATATATGACCAATTTACCCAAAAACTTTTTGAAATTTACCCTTCACAAACTTTCTGCAGCTTACTTAGCCTACCTTACCACATAGAAGACTTTATTATCCAGAAACATTTCTTTTAAACATTTAAAAAATACTTTTGTATATCTAGAACCTTCTTGTTTCTCTTTCCTAGCTGTTGACCCCTTCTTAAAATTTTCATTCTGGAACAATCCTCTGAAATCTCTGAGTTCAGACAAATTACTCCATTTTAACGAGATGAAATATTTTATGCTATTTACAGTACTTTGTTTGAAATATAATGGAAGCTTTTGGACCTTTTGCATATAAAATTATACCTGTTAGAACTCTTAGTAATCTTATTTTCATTGAAGACATAGATAAAGCAATCAAACCTTTTCCATTTGCCAATTTGTGAAAACACATGTTTAAATCTATTATCCTGTGGAATTCAAGAAGTGAAGAGTACTTGATTGTATATTTAGCAGTTAATACTTGAACTTTGTAAATTAGTCGGGTGTCTCTAAAACACATTTATGAAGATTAATCCTATTGATGTTAAATCTAATTTACTTATCAGACTAGTGTAGTGAGCAGCATTAGTCATCTCTTCCTGTTGAGGAAAAAATCCTAGAAACAATAGACATTACATTGTAGACATTTTGTAGAAATTAATTGTAGTCCATTAATTGACTACCTAGAAAAACTTTTGAGTTAGTAATTTAAAAGACATCTTTATCTGTTTACCAAATTTAAATTGAACTTATTAAATCATGTGAACTAAAGGTATTTGAACCCATTTTTCTTTTAAAGTTTAATTTATGAGCACTCATTTATCTACATGCCAATTTTCATACCATATACATAATATATGGACACAAGCACATGTGGAGACACAATACACAAGTGTGCACACATACACAAAATAAGAAACAAAGCTTTTTGTAAGTAAATCTCCCCTGCATTGCTACACGTTTATTAAAGCCTTTAATAGAGTGAGACCTAGCCCTTGAAAAAGTGGCCTCTGAACAAAAACAGTGTAAAAGCCTCTATAATTAGATAAAATATGATTGATCAGAAAAATTATTAATTTAGGCATGCAGGATCAAATGTGAATTCACCATCAACCGTAGCTCAAAAATATATGATAGAAAAACAACAACAAAAAAAGAGTCCTAGAAAAAAAAATAACATGATAAAGGAGTAAACCTTTATCAGATCAGAGGTTACTTTGGCTCAGATTAGGGTGAGTTCAGATATTGAAAGAACAAGAGCTCTGAAATATCTAGGTAAAGATTCTCAAGGTAAAGAAGACGAGCAGCTTGAATTTAAAGTGGTACCTTTTTCCTCCTGTGGTCCCAAGTCCTATAAGCTGGGGAGGGCCTCTGCAATTTACATTTCAATTGTAAGCCTTGGTGAGATCTGGCAGAAGCCAAGGGAATCTGCTGTTTGAGTTACACCTCAAGCCCAGCGCATTTTAACCATTTTTCCTTTGTAAGGTCAGTTTCTTATGGTGTGGTCCTATAATTTATAAAATAAATAAAATGAAAATGGAAACATGGGCATCTGTGCCAAGAAAGCTGTTTCTTTGGCTAAGGGGAAGCTCACCAATCCCTGAGCCTCTAGGGGTCAGCATTTTTGCCTTTCCTTCCATGACCTCTGGCTGGGGCCTCATTGAGAGTGCAGGATACTAACTAACTTGAAACTTGTCCCATTATCTTGTTTTGTTTATTTTAAAAAGAATTTTTTTTAGGCATATATGGACACATTACCTTCATTTTTTTAAATTTATGTGGTGCCCAGGTTTGAACCCAGTGCCTCACACGTGCTAGGCATGCACTCTAGCACTGAGCCACAACCCAGTCCCTATCATTTATACTGACTGTACTGTGACTGCCCTGGCTGCCGCATGCTGAGGGTCGGGTGGCACAGGGAAAGCAGTTTGGATTTCCCTTTTAGGGATGTTTTGGGTCAGTTGAGGGGTCTGGGGTAAAAGTCTAGTTTAGAAATAACAGGTTGTAAAGTCGTCTGGGGGGTGGTGCTTCTGTGAGACAAACACTAGTACCAAGTGAGAGTAAAGAAAACACATTGCCAGAGTTATCAGGAACGTGGGTTAGATCGAGGATATGAGACCTTCATGCCGCATCGCGGGGGATGGTCCCAGCCAGCTGCCTTCCCTTGTCTTAAGCCTTCTGGAGGTTCATTGGAATGGGGACGTGTAAAAGGAATCCCCAAAACCCTCTTCCCAGTCAGGGAACCAAGTGAAAGCACATGAAAGAGAATACAAAAAGAAAATGGAGGGAGACCTCATGGACCAGTGATGTTTTATTCAGCACTGGAAGGGCACATTTTTGGCAGGGAAAATGGTGGTGGGCCACGATGAGGATCTGGGTTTCATAGGACCTGGGCAGAACCAGGTCATGGGAGGAGTTTGTTAATTTTGGTGGGCCATTTTGGCGGGAAGGGCTGGGTCATGGGAGTAGTTTTTGTGACGAGTCATTTAGGGTGGGGTGGGAGGGAAGGTAGGGGAACAGGAAAGTAATTTCCTTGAGGCCTATTTTCCATATACTTTAATTGTGGCTCAGTTTCTTGAGAAGAGCCAGACATTGTCTGGGCACGTTAGTCATCTGAAAACTGAACTGGGAAGTACTGGAAGTTTGCAGAAATTTCAGGGGACTTGCTCATGTAGCTGTGAAAATGGTGCTGGTTTCTGGCAGGAATCATCAGTTCTGCATATTGACTTCCCCATAGGGGCTGCTGTGATGCTCTTCCAGTTAAAAGGCTGTCTTCCAGCAGAGAGCACAGGAGGCCACATGGCAGCGCCTTGCTTCCTAGCCTGGAGTCACATAGTATCACTTCAGAGTCCCATTCGTCACAGAGTTCAGCCCTTTCTTCCATTGTGGGACTTTATTATTTCCTATATAAGATTTATAAGAACTCTTAGGGTCTTCACCATCCCTGCTTACTCATGGGAAAAGAGCAGAGATCACATGCAGATTTTGGGACCAGACTAGAAGCTTGTGCACATTCTTATCTGCTAACACATGTGGTTAGAGAATATCATTGTTATGGCGAAATTGTAATAAATTACCAGGTTGATCTTAAAGCAGGAGATGGAACCATCTTTATTTACTAGCTGGTGGTCTGGATGTATCACCTGGTGGGACAAAAGGGCAGCCTGCAAGTCTACTCCCTTCATCCCCCTCCATGGGTTATTTAGAACACCTTTTATACCGTAAGTAAAGATGTCAGTACATCAGTCATAAGAGGCTGTTGCTTTGATTCAAAACTACAAACATCATGAGATCTAAAATCATAAGCAGAAGGGGAAGTGGGTCAAAACAACCCTAATTGAGTACAAGTTAAATAATGGTTACTAACGTCCAGACAATCATTCTCTGACAGAGTATATTGTCCAAGAAAAATGGGAAACAAAAAGAACAATTTTACATTGTATAAGAATTGCCATTTTGTGTGGCCAGACGTGTTGTGCTAAGCAACTGTTGATGGGTACAGAAGTGGGGTGTTACCACGGGAGAAGTATTTCCTACATGTCAGGGAATCTCAGGGTAAAATCAAGTCTGTTTGGTCATTGCCCATATAGCCTGGCCATAACATAATGGAACTGTGTACTCTTGAAGAAGGACAAATAAGTGTGACATGCATCTATCAGAAAGTTATTTGAATAAGATTTCAAGTAATGTCATACTGTGGAAAAGATTTTGGGGTTATAGAAAAATAAAAATGCATTGAGTTTCAAATGAGAAGTGTCCTTGACCTGTTGGAATGCAGAATACACCTGTGAACCTTTGAAATGCAAAACAAGCATTCTTGAGTAAACCCAGTCTTGACCATGCCCTTGATCCACACCACTGACCCATGCCCTTCCCTGCCCAAAGTAACCTGAGGGTAATGCCCAAGTGCTGGAAAACTGACCCCAAATTGTGTAACTCCACCCTGTCTACTCTAGGCTCTAGTCCAGCTCCTAGCTGGTGTCCCTTTATAAATTATTAACACCTAGACCAGTGGGTTGCTCGCTGTTCCTCTGGAGATGGCCCACATTCTCTCAAAGGTGTGTTTTCTTGCTTTACTCCAAAAGAGGTTTCTCCCTTGAGATATCACACATTCTTCCTTGAATGTGTATCTGCTTTCCTAAATAAATCTGAACATGTTTCTGACTTGTAAATGCTGAAATTCTTTTGTATCCCAAATGCCAGGGACCCCACTGTCCTCAGTCAAGGTCCCCTTCTCTGGGAACGCCTCTAGTGACAAAACAAAAATGCCATTCTCCAAAGATACATGGAACTAGAATTGTAAGAGAACAAAATTAATAGAATGATAGGTGCTATTTGTTAAAAACATTATACAACTTAGTATTCAAAAATTCTCTCTTTTGCTCCGATTTAGTGAAAAAGTCTTCCACTTTGATCTTGCTAACTTTAAAGAAGGATAAGTAACATGGATTAATAATTTGTTTTATGGCATATAATATATGAGATGTTTAATGGACCTACCTAGTTTCATATTTTATTCATATTATTCATATTCATTCTTATACTTCATAAGAGGAAACAAATTTTAAGTGAATCATTTAAGGTCATAGAGGTAATTAGTTAATTAAGTATAATTGTGCAAAAACTTTTTGTCAGTCCAACCCTAAAGCCTGTGATGTTTCATGACACACAAAATGCAGATTATCACCTTTAAACAACTGAATTGCTGCAGTTCTACTCATAGTTGCCTAAATGATAGTATTTAAGATTGTCTTTATAGACAAGATAGTCTAGATATTACATAATTCTAGATAGTATTCATATTCTAGATATTTTGTTTGTAAAATTGCAGACTTTGGTTAGAAACATATAATACAATACATTGTGAAAATATACCATGAAATAGTCTTCCATTCAACATTGTTTAGGGATCTTTCATTATATTTGGAAACAAAAAAAAAAAAACTGCACATACTTCTTTAAAGGACAAGTTGTAGAAAAATCTATTGGAAACCAAAATACTATCTTCAAAAGAAATCTTTTAGACAGCAAGCATACCTTAAGTTAACTTCTCATGCTCTTTGCATGCATGATAAATTACTCATTGTTATTCAAGTCTTAGAAAGGTATTTTATGATTCAGAGATGATCACTTTAGAGGTGAAAAGATTTGAAAGTTGTGCAGATGTGCGTTTAAAGGAAGAGTCACTTACTTTTGAAAAATAACCTTACTAGAAAATGGATATATTTAGAAGTAATGGCAAGCCAAGTGACCTCACAGCTTTGACTTATTAATCAGCAAAATATCCAGAAATACCAGCTGCTGGGATCTTAAAATGGTATAGATAAAGCATTAGAAAAGTTCACCGTGTTTTTTAATCTCAGAGGAGAGCTAAATTTGGCTGGTTTCATTTTTTTATATAACCATTCGATAGAGTTGTCTTAACATACCTGCATCAAAATGGCCCCCTCAAAATGTCAGAAATGAGGGGCAGAAGAGATAGACTTGAGAATAGTCTGGAGGCAAAATTAAGGCTTACAAATGAACTGAATGTCATCTGTGGCAGAAAAGAAGGGAGGAGAAAGAATCAAAAGTTTTATTCTGGTTTCTAGTTTAGGTGAGTAGATGATCTTGGTGCCAATAAATGAGATAGGGAATACAGGAAAAGGAAGATTTTTGTTACTGGCGGTGGTTCTTGGGAATCTAGAGGATCATTTTGTACCTCTCCACTCTTGTGTTCTCACAAAAGAAAATTTCAAGGCAGATATGAACCATGGTGGACTTACAGCAAAGTTTCAGAGGAGAAAGGAAAGACACCCTCAAGGGAGAGGGTAGGTTGTTTCAAAGAGGAGAGTAACATGGTACCCCTTTATTCCCCATTATGATTTACCCATAGGTACCCAAGCCTCTTTGGGGTGATTTTAATATTATAATGAGATTACAATTATATGCCAAAGATCTCAAGGCAACTCTCAGTCTTCTTGGCTCATACTGATTGTTTCTAATTGAAGCTTTTTTAAAACATTTTGTGGTCATTTTGTGGTTTGCTTTTAATTATTCAGTTTTCCTGGCCTCAGAATCTCTGGTCTTTGTGAAGGTCACTAAAGTCCTTCTTCAGCAAAATTTGTGTTATTATTGGCTGGGAGGAGTCTTCACTTTCATAGCCCCGGGGGAACACCGTAAGGCTAACAGGTCGTTTGTCAAGGAATTTCGTATCCTATTGACTTAAGCCAGAGCAGGGCCATGATGGGCTGACGGAAGTTGCCTTTTTTTTTTTTTTTTTTTTTTTTTAAGAAAGCATGTGGGGGCTGGGGAGATAGCTCAGTTGGTAGAGTGCTTGCCTTGTAAGCACAAGGCCCTGAGTTCGATCCCCAGCACCCAAAAAAACAAAAAAACAAAACAAAACAAAAAAAGAAAGCATGTGGAGGGCCACAGGTAGGTGCAGTCTATAGAATTATCCCCTTAACCTCAAGTTCCTGCCACTTCATGTCTGTCAGCCGCCTATCAGGTTTGAAGGTGAGGATAAAGTTCATTCAGTATTACAGATTGGTTTTGAGTTCAGTGTGGAACTTTAAAGTGGAATTATTTTTCTTTCACTAGAAGTAGTCAAACTGAGGGATGTTTTATGGTTAGAGATGAAGGTTTGAGAGACATCAGCATAAAGCAATGAGAAGGGCTGAAATTACCGTGGGGAAATGTTTGAGAGAGACAGGTTAAAAGCAGACATTAGAAAATCACTAATGTTTAAGTAGTGGATCCTGGAAGAGAAAGCACAGCTGAAGGATCTGCAGAAAAGTAGAAAAGTGACCAGAACAATCTGTGGAGAGCAAAGACAGTATAGTGTAGGCTAAGGAGTGGAAACTATCCAAGAGGGGCTGTTTGTGGTGCTGTCAGCACCAGTCGGGTAAGAACCAAAACCTGCGTGCGGAGTTTGGTTAATCTGATAGTCATGAACCTCTATGAAGGTGATTTTAATAATGTTGGGCCAGATGTCCTTTTGTAGTTTTAAAGACTGAGTAGAGATAGGGAAGGGGACAATAATGTTTGAATTTTTCTTTCAGGCAATTTGATGAGGAGGGAAGAGATTGAATTAAAAACTAGATTATTCTGACCAAGAGAGGGCACTTTTAGGGTGTAAGATTTAAGCCTCTTTGTAGTTGAAAAGGGAGAGCTATAAATAGAGGAGTTTACCCACCTAACCCAACCATATGGTTTCCTGACATGTTTCTCTGTCTTCAAAAATGCTATTTACTCTGCTTAGAAGGCTTTTTCTACTTGAGTCCACCTGAGTAAGTCTTTTCAACAAAGGCATGTTAACTGTCAAAAGAAAATAGTAATTTTAGCTTAGTGGTAGTTTCTATACTTAGAAATGTTTCAAAATATTTTCTATGACTTTTTTTTAGTAGGTTACTCAGGCAAATTAAATTTAAACTATATTTAATGCAGGTTGCAGAGTGAGGAGCATGGCAAATTCACTTACCACAAAGTAATGATGAAAGTGGATAAAATGGTCAAAAACAGCCATTTCAGAACTTTGGAAAGTCACCAAGATCAGCCAGTAGATTGAGAAGCAATTTATTGAAGAAAAACTTCTGAACCTTCAGAGGTTCATCGCAGTGGAGTCTGTGATGTTTTAACCTCTGAGGCTGCTTCCCTTCTGACGTTCCCTCCTGTGTTGTTGTGGTCGTTTTATTAGAGTGGGGCGAACTGTGAGAACCAGCAGCTTTGCTTCTGCTGCTGGATGGGGCTCACTTGATTTGGAGCAGAGCATGGAAAACTCCCACATTTTTGGAGCATTATTAGAAACAGTGATTTTTGTGTCAAGGGAATGAGAGGGCCAGGGTTATGGGTAACTTGGGATTATAATCCTTGTTGGGAAAGCCAGGATTTTGAAAGGAGATCTGAAGAATGAATGGATCTTCATAAACTCCTCCATATATTTGGTGTTTTGGAAAGCTGTCTAAAGATGCAAGACTGCACATGCTTAGGAGAGAGCAGAGAGGCCCCAGTTAGTCATATCCGTGTGCTGGACATGAGGCCTTGCATATAAACAGTGGAGATTTATTTCCAGGATTCTACCTCCTAAATAGTCTTGCTGCTTTCTTTTCTATTGTATAGAGAAAAACTTTGTTTCAGGTTCAGTTAATGATTGAACCCCGGATCATTCCTTAATCAGATTTTTAGTCTTCCTTTGTCAGCACATGGCAGCTCTTGGGCTTCAGATCTAGAAATCTAGAATCCAGCGTCAGTCTGATCCTGTCATTTCTCTTATCAGTTATTCTGATACTTCCAAACTGGTTTCCTGCCTTCCATTCTTGCCTTTTTCCCACACCAACCATCCTTCCTTTTGAAATTTGTCAGATTGTATCACTTCTCATTTCATTTAGTCACAGTTTTTTTTTTTCTTCTTTTTTTGCGGTACTGGGGATCGAACTCAGGGCCTTGTGCTTGCAAGGCAAGCACTCTACCAACTGAGCTATCTTCCCAGCCCCACAGTTATTTTTTTTAACCTTGATTCACAAGGACATACACACTCTTGCCTTTTAATTTTAATTTTAACCTTCCTGATTTCATTTCCTCCTGCTCATCCTTCTGCTGTTCTGTAGACCCACCAATTGCACTCTTGCCTCTGGACTGTTGCACATGCTATTCCTGTTGCCTGGATCTTGTCTTCCCAGGCAGCTGCATGAGCTCCCCTTTCCAGTCTTTTCTTGACTGCTACTTTCTCAGTGATTTCTTGCCCCTCAGTAACTACTAGGAATAATACTAAATGAACAAACAAATAATGATTAATGAATATTTTCATAAGGCTTCAATATTATTCAATACTGAGGAATATTAGTAAAACAGACAATATTTCTAGAGTTGCATTTGAAAATATGAGTAACATACATAAAAATTTTCCCTTCTCATTCTCAAAGTCCAAGTGTGAGCCACTCAAATTTCTGTTTTTCACTAATTTTTTTTCATTTCTGTTCTTGACATTTTCTATTTGAGATGCCACCTTTTCTTTTGAAAAAACCTATTAGCCATCGCCTGTGTAAAAAAAGCTACAAAAATCACAGAGTAGGAAGTAATGGTTTCTTTTCTTTTATGGATAGGCGTTCATACATTTTCAATACACTTTATTATTAGTTCTGTAATTGACATTTCTGTCAACACAGACATCAAAAGTTAGAACTGGAGTTGACATAGAAATGTTTTCCTGCTGGGGGGAAATGGAGTATTCTTTTATTTAATTATTTTCTTCAATTTGCCTGTCAAAGCAAGTGGAAGTTCAAGTCATTCTAAATTGTCTTACCTTAGCCTGTAATTTAGTTAAAACGGGAACACAGATTTGAAATCATGAAAATTGCTCTTGATTTTCTGGGAAAAATCTAAAGGATAAAACGAATTAAGGTATCTTTGCATATTTTTCAAATACTATTCAAAAAATAGTGTTAAAGGGTATTAATTTGAATGCCAGGAATCTTAGCAGAAAGTTAAGTCCAGCAGCATTAAGTTAGTGCAGCATTACAGGAATTATTTTAAAATGACCCTGTCAGTGCTAAGACAGTCCCACCTGTTCTAAATTGCCCCTCCTGTTGAAACTCGAGTACACTTGGTAGTTCTTGTGAATTTCAAGCAATCATTCTGTTTGTTGACTTCATACTTGTGTGGAGTTCCTTGTAATGAGGACAGGAAACTACAGGAAACTCTTGGAAGGCAACAAATGGAAAAGACAGTAGGCTTTCTTTTAAGACACATGCCCACTTAATTGTGAAACTCCTGGTTTGCAATACCCTTACGTGAACTTGACGCTTGACTCTGCCTCTTAGGTTTATCATAATCTACATTTCTTGTTGTTGCTGTTTTATATTTGGACTGGTAAAGGGCATTCCTAACCAAACTTCCCATTGGCGAACTCGAGTGACTCTGCTGTCCAGTACCACTTCGCATGGCCAGAGAACAAAGTAATCTAAAACTCACAGGATTATTTTCTTTTAATTTTTAAATCCATAATCTCAGTAGAGAGAAGTTAGTCACAAGTGACTTTTACTACAGAAACAAGTTTGCAAATTGTAATTATTCCAATAAAAAGAAGATGAAAGATGTAAAAAAGAAGTTTTTTTTTTTTTTTTTTTTTAGAAAAGAATCATCTAGAGCTTAAGGTATACAGGCACTTGCTAAAGAAGTGCTTCTCAAACTTTAAATGTACACATGCAAGAACTGGAGATTTTTTTTTTTTTTTTGGTTGTAGATGGATAAAATACCTTTATTTATTTTATGTGGTGCTGAGAATCCAACCCAGTGCCTCACACATGCGAGGCAAGCTCTCTAACACTGAACCACAACCCCAGCCCAAGACCTGGAGATTTTGTTAAAATGACATCTTAATTTTTAGATCTGACCAGGGCTCTAGTCTCTTCTGAGACTTGGGTCCTTTTCATATCCACAGCGACTTTGGCAGAATTATTTTCCTTACGGTTTAGGGCTTATGGTGACTTGCTTCTTCAAGGCCAGCAGGAGATCTCAGGGGAAATAGAAAAGATAGCATTTTGACATTTGTGAAAACAAGAATGCATTTTAATCAGTTCCCACAGCAGTTTTTGTGCCTGGATAGTTATTATCATGTCTTTTTAGTTGTGGAAAATTCACTGGACTTCAGTGTTTTATTTGTTGTAAGTTTTGGTGAATTGAGATCTGATTCAGATGCTGGCAGAATCTGAAGCAGGGCTTCGAGGTGTGTGAGGCTGCAGAGGTGGTGGAGGCCCCAGGGAAGCGCTGAACAGTGTGGGCTTGGTTGCGTGGAGCGTTGGAGGTTGATCACGGGGTTGAACTGGGCATGGTGAGCGAAGGCCGGATGGATTTAGGGAGACCGAATTGGAAGTAAGTAAATGCAGTTAACAACTGAAGAAACTGGTGGATAAGTGCACTTTGCAGAGACAGAAGCCTGGATTAGGGCATTGGCTTTGAAAATAGAACATGACTTATTTAGGGAAACAACTGTTAGGAAAAGGTCTCTGAGTCAGACCTGCCTTTAATTGCCATATTCAAAGGCTCAGTGTTGGTTTAGCTTGCCCGAGAAGAAGGCATTTTTGTGTATGAATTTAATTCATTCAGCAAATATTGGTGTACCTACTATATTTTGATCCTGACTCTGCCAAATTTTGAAAGATGACAAAACATTCCTTCCAGGTTGTTTACATTTAGGTAGGAATAAGTACTTTAAACCACCTTGGGAGTTAAGGAACCCTAGGAAGCGTCACAGTGTGCATTATATTTGACCCAAATCTAAAGTGCCAAGTATGTGACCTGGGTCCTAAATGCTGTGAGATTAATGGGGAGTGCCACTTGGGCTCTTGACCTCTTTACCTACAGTTAACCATGGGTATTTAAAAAAACTGTGTGTGTGTTAACCATTGGATGTTTGAGAACCCAGGTATTTAGTATTAATTTCCTCCCTTGAACTGTGTCTTCTTAAAAGTTAAAAATACAAAGTAGCAATGTTAAACTCTAAGAGTATGAGTCTGTTAAGATCTAATCTTATTCTGTCCTCAATCATACATTAATCTTCGTATATATTATATATATTTAAATATGATAGGTTCTAAAGAGTGAAAATCTTTACAACTTCAAAGAAAGTACATTATATTCTCAGATTTCTGTGTTGTATGTCTTATTAGTAAAAATTCTTACATCATTTTAAGGACTAAATTACCTTTTTCACAAATCATTTTATTTTAAAAATTTTGTTGTCCAATATTTTGCTTTATTTTTCTTGAATATTTATATATTTTTTGTTACTATTCACACTATGATTTAAAAAAAAAAAAAATAGAGCCTGAACCCAATGGTGGTTCTAATTCCAATAAAATCACCATCCCCCTTCTTAGAATTCCTTACCCATCTTTTTGCCCTTAGAATAGTTTGAATGTACTCAGGACCTTGTGAAATCAAAATTTCTGGTGAACTTGAGAGACTGAGCAGAGGCCATGCCAGCAGGTTCAGGCAGATAAACCCAGTAGGAGAGCAGAAGTGTTACCCTCTCTCAGACCATTGCCTAATTGTCTGCTGGACTCAGCGGTCACCCTGAGTTGCCGCAAGCACAAGGATCATGCAAGTTAAGTAGAGGGAGATGGGAGTGTTCACAGGATTGTGGGAATCATGGTAGGGGTGACAGTATATAGCATTCATGGATGAAACACCTAACCAACTGCTTTTCAGAATGGTTTATATTATTAAAAAACAAAGATCTAGGTTATTTTATTTTATTTTTTAACTTGTAAAATTGAAATCACTAGTATATTATCTTTTCTAGTTTAAAGTAAAAGCAACTAGCTATGGTAATGTAGAAAAGAGCTGAGCTGTACCAGTAATTTAAAACTTTTACACTAAATTTAGAGTTACCTCATTTTATAGAAATATATGTCAATATACTACTCAAGATCTGGGATACAGAATATTTAAAAATATGTTTCTCTTGGCTCAGAAGCAAAAATATCTTAACTTTCTGCTCTATCTATGTCAAATATCTAAGTAAAGGTAAGGTAAAATTCTCACAAAAGTCAGAAACGCCACATAAGTCATTAAAGATCTATCCAAACAACTCTCAAATACATTCTGACATCAAGATCAGGCAGTTGATGTGGAAGAACATTGTAATGAGCAACACTGAATTAGTAGTAAGACTTTCGATATCAACTTTGTATTTTGGGAATATTTTACAAAGGAGGCACTGCTATTTAGAGACTTAAGAAAATTGTTAGAACCATTATGACTGACGTGAAAGAATTTGTACAACCTTCTACAGTTTCAAAGAGGTAGTGATAGATACTTGGCTCCTGGTAGTTTCTTCCAAGTTGATCTTTAGACCTGCTTTGATGCAACAGTCCATCAGAAGTTGTGCCGAATATCTTGGCTGTCTGTGTTCCCAACAGCAAGATGCAAGGGGATCAACAGGGCTCTTGTTTGAGCATTGACTTCTGCATCATGCTGAAGAAACAAGCCACCCAGATGTTGTTCTACCTAGGAGCACTGTGCCAGGGTGCCCAGCCATCTACAGTTATGCATGAACCTTGCCCCTGTGCCACCAGCTCTTGGACAATATCTAAGTATCCAGTGTAGGCTGCTCGATGAAGAGGGGTGCTCATTGTCACCTCGAGTCTTCACATGCATGGCCTTCTCAGAAAATAGTCTCCGCTTTGAAGTAAGCTGATTTGTTTCAGCAGCCCAAACAAGCAACTTGCTTGGATCTTTTTTCCTTATCCTTGAAATTGATACCATCTTCGTTTTTTTCTTCTTCTGGCTTCTCATATCTTTATCAGAATTGCCTACCCAGAGACTTTGAGTACCAATGGGAATAAGGTGACCATGTGTTTCAACCAATTCAGTCTGGTTTAAGTGTTTAGAAAAGTCCAAGGAATTCTCGTGTCTGGTTTTCCATGATCATTTACTCTTTATTTTCCTTTTTACTACTATTATAATTAAAAAGTTTTTTTTAAATGCTGGAGTATAATCTTTCTACAGGTGAATTATGTATACTTTGTTTTTTTCATCAAGATCTTACAGAGGAAAATTGTTGTTCAAATCTTGCTCCTGGGTTGTCCTCTCAGCTGCTCAGGACTTGACTAAGAATATATTTTAATCAATACCTGTAGCAGTATTTTTGTGCCGGGAGAGTTATTAACCTGTCTTTAACTGGTGGAAAATTCGCTGGCATCTAGTATTTTGTTACTTTTAAGTGATAAGAATCTTGATTTTGAAAAAAAAAAAAAAATCAAATCTGATTCTAATATGTTTACTGTGTACAAATGATTTATATTCAAATTGTAAAATAGTTCCATATTTTCCAATGCTATAAGCATACCCTCTCTTTTAATGAAATTAATTGCTCCTTTGGAAAATGTATTATTGGGTACTTGAAACTATTTTTTCATCTTTAGTATATGTGAAGCACAAAAAGGAGCAGTTACTGTGAAAGGGCCTTGAGACTGGCAAAGTATGGCTTCTGAGCCAGGAATGGCTTGTGCACTTTAAAGGTTATAATACCAACTACTGAATGCCCTCAAGAGAAAAGAAAGGGAAGAAGGGAGGGAGGGAAGGAGGAAAGAGAGGAAGGAAGGGAGGGAGGAAGGGAAAGAGGAAAGAAGGAAGGAGAGAAAAAAAGGAAGAGAGAAAGAAAGAGAAAGAGAAAGAAAGAAGAAAGTGGCTGGCAGGCCACATCCCAGCCACTTGGGAGGCTGGGGCAGAAGGATCACACGTTTGAGGCCAGTCTGGGTAACTTAGGGAGACCCTTTTTCAAAGTTTAAAAAAAATAAGGACTGGGACTTTAGCTCAGTGGTAGAGTACCCCAGGGTTCAATCCCCAGTACTTGGAGGAGTGGGGAACACCAAAGAAAACAAAGATAAAAACAGTTGACACAACCAAACATTTACTATTTGTCTCTTTACAGAAAAAGTTGACTGATCCCAGTAGTTGCAGCATATTTGTGCATAGCTTTAGTTTGTTTTATGTAATTCTGCACAATTTGTGAGGTGTACATTTATTACTATACTTTCTTTTGTATACATAATATGGAACCACTTTATAGATGCTATTTCTTGTTATATTTTATTATATTTTGTTATCTTTTTATTAGTCCTCCAAAATAGAACATTCTTATAAAACTTTTTTTTACTGTGAATAGCACGTTACAGTTTTAGTGCAATTCTAGTAGAAAGTATTAAAAAGGAGTAAAAGATTTTTTTTCATTTTCAACCAATTTTAAATGTAACACTCAAATTTGTTCTCAATAGAAAATGTATTTGGAAGGAAATATGAGAAATAGCAAGAGAAAAAGTGTGCTGAGGTCAGTGTTGCATCATGTACGTGCGGTGGCTGTTGCTCATTTTTCCTGTTAGTTTAAGGGGGACTAAACAGTTTGTTAATATCCAAGACTACAGAAGTACTGTGAGCAGTTTGGTAAGTTTTGAGTGTATAATTCAACCTTTTATAAATGGGTAATTTGATTAAAAAGTACAGCTTAAGACAATAAAATATTTTTTATATTGTTTCTAAGCTATTTCACAGAGGATTGGTTATCAGTGTTGTTAATATTGTGCAGAATCTTTGGTTAGAAAATCAGTTTTGAAGGCAATTTTATCCAAATATTTAAAAAATGTAGATAAACGTCGTTAAGTCTAAGTTTTAAGTTTATAGCAACCTTAAGATTGTGAATATAATGCGTGAGTTGTGACTTTTTGAACTATATGCTTTATAATATAAAGAAATAAGGAATTTTTAAATGCCTCTATTTATTAAACTGTTGTAGGTTTGATTTTTCTTGGTGTTCTTTTCTCCTTTTCTTTTTGGTGTTTTTATGTTCACACTAGTGAACATTCAGTTCATTCAGTACTTCGTAGATACATTATTTACATTTTCTATTAATGTAAGAGACATTGTCAAGAATTAAGTGAACATGTTTCTTTTTCTACATTTCTCATTTGCTTAGAATATTCATTTCAAAAGTTAGTTATGAAGTTAGCTCCATATTAACTAGTATCCAATAGAAAGTTATCCCTGCTTCTTTCTTAATTAGTGCTATGTTTATGTCAGATAAATTACTTGCAGCTGTCCATCATTTTCTAACTTCAGTGTGATAAATGCCTCCCTTCCCAACCCCCAAGTTATTCTTTATGCCAATTAACATAGCTTCTCTGCTTTAATATGCTTATTTTCTGTGGTTTAATATCTGAAATTATTTCTTGAAAGAGATTAAAATTAATTTACAATTTATCTTAGAGACATTGTCACACTGCCAACTTTGTGATTTCCTTATCAACACTCTCTGTAAACATCATATAACAGGATGGAGGATAAGAGAAAATGTGACATACAGGAGGCTAGCTAAATTTAATAGCATTTGGTTATGGTAGTTATTTGATATTTTACAAGGACTAGTGCTGCATCAAATTTGGATGGAAAAAACTTGATCACATATTTCTTGTTAACAGTATTCAGAGGTAAAATGATGTTAAACATATTTTTACTGGAAACCTCTGTGAAGTTTCAACTGAATTGGGATTTTTATTAAAATAAAATCTCAGTCTTGTAGTTAATTCATAGAATAATTGGGAATAAGGGGGGAAAGTCTAAGGCTTTAAGTTAAAAAAGTTTTATTCTTGTAAATTCTTTTCAAGGGAAAGTATCTCATGACCCGAGGATCTTTGCTTTAATGAAATGTGTTAAAATGAACAGAAATCTCATATATTTAAATAAATGAAGTTATGTACTGGTACCTATATGAATATTGGAAGACTTAATCTAATCTTGTATATGTCTTTGATAGGACAACTGATGTTTAAGTAATGGATAACTGGACGTTGAACTTGAAGTCATTGCAGCTGGCTAATGGTTGCATAGTTTTTAAAAGAAACATGGCTTTAATTTTTTTTCTATTCACTTTTTGACATGTAATTTTATTTTCCTGAGCAGTTTCGTATTTGAAAAGCTTGTTTAGATTCAGCATCCAGTAAAAAAATGGGACATAAGAATATGTTTTCACAATGGTTACAGTTTAACAAACATGTTGTCAATCACATTTTAAATCATTGCCTAATAGACAGAAAGAAGGACTTGGTTAGAAGCAAGCTAGATTTCTTAAAATGGTTGCTGACAAATGGTGAAGCAAGTGTAATAAAAAAATCCCAAGTGGATTTTCTCTGAGATAGACTTACAATAGCGAGTTGTTTTTCCCTAGAAATTATTGTTGATGTTTGTCACTTTAGTTTTTCCAAGTACAAGAATCAGCTAAAGTGGATCTTTGAACTAATGTTAGTTTTTGAGAAAATTATGAACTTAATAAAATCTTTGAGACATTAACAGAACTACTATAAAATTGTAGAACTAGCTACTGATTATGATTTGGGAAGATAAACAGCCTTGCATTTCTTAGAAAGCAAAAATATGTGGAATTTTCTTTTTTACTGCTTAAGAATTTTAAATAAAACAAATGTAAAATGGACCATCTCCCTCCCCTGCCCACCAATTATAATTCTTGGGAGAGAGTTATATTATTAAAAAAAGCAGTTAATATACCCTTTTCCAAATGGGACATTCTGTATATCATATTTGGCAACTTGTTTTTCTTATGAAGCAATCTATTATTATATGCTACTTTAAACCATTTCTCATTCTTTAATTGCATAGTATTCTGTGGTGTGGATATAGCATATTTATTTCTCTATTTCTCTTTTGAGAGTTTAATAAAGTTTCTACTTTTCTTTTTTGCTATTTCAGATATACAAATATTATTGTAATGCATGGTAATTGCACCTGTATTGTGAAGCATAATCACAGATTTCTGGAAGTGGAATTGTTCTAATGTGCACAATCTGTTTTTTCATAGGTAGTACCAAATATCTCCCCCCAAAAACTGGAAATTCATGCCCCTTTCAGTAGTGTATCCGAGTACTTTTTCCCCTCATATTTTCACAGTAGATATTATCAATCTTTTCAGTTTTAGCGCTCTGATTTACAATATATAGCATTTCATTTTGTGTACACTTCCCCTGATTACAAATGACGTGTTTATTTGTTTATTGGGCTAATTTTTTAGGTTGGCTAGGTGACCGTTGAACTTCATAAGAACTACTCTATCAGATTTAGTAATTGATGATACCTATAGTTGATTTAAAAATGTGATTTGGTTTATAAATACCTCTGCATATTAGTCTAAAGAGAAGTCAGGAAAAGAGGGTGAATATTACCTTTATGCTAGTGCAGGAAAAGAGCCATGAGAAACCATTCTTTTCTCCCCTTGCATCCACTTCTTTTGGTTGTTTATCTGTCAAGTGGATTATGTGGTGGATTCTCAGCATGGATACAGTGTTGTATACCATGGATATACAGATCAAAACTACTAGGAAGCCCAGAAATAATCCATCATACTATTCAGGAGGGGATTTTTGCTTTTCCCTAGAAGTCTTTCTTCCCCGCAAATGTTTATTGAGTGCCTGCTCTACTAGTTACTATGGCTGTTGTTCACTTAAGCCTGATTCATTCTTGACTGGTTCAAGCTTTGCTTGGTGTGTTGATAAAAGAAAAAAAATTTTTGTGTTAGATTATGACATCTTAATCATGCTTCAACTGACCTAGAAAATTAAATGTTCTGAAGAGTTGTCTCTAGTGAAAGCTAGAAACCTTACACTTGGTCAGCACTGCTAAGATGTACAGGGTCCTTATAAGCATGTTGTGCTTAAAACTTTATTTTTGTGTTTGTCCCCAGGGACAGTTCTCTGTGATAGTAATAGGAGTTAACTGTTCCTGAGCATTTCCACATGCCTGGGATTATTGTTAGTATTTTCTTTCTCTTCTGTGTCACTGGCTCTTTGTGGTGCCAAATCCACAGGTATTTGTCACCGCCTGCAGCAACAATTTGCGAAATGAACTGCTTCTATCTTTCTTTTAGTGGGCTGCTTTCTCGCTTATTCGCTTGTTTCCTGGGCTATTGAGGAAGAAAGGCTTTTCTTAGAGAAAGAGAGACTTTGCTTAAGAGAGAGAGAGACTACACTTTCAGAAATCTTATCTTCTTAGTTCTGCTGCTTCTTCTTAAAGGTGCGTCCTGCGTCTAGAGGTGTGTTCTCAATTCTCTGCTCTGTGATCTGCCTTCCCCCGCTGCCTGCTGCTTCTCTGCGAGCCGCTTCTATCTGCTTCCTTTCTGCTAATGGCTTCTCTCCACCTCTTGCTGCTAGCTGCTGCTGCTTACTGTCGCGCCCCCACCCACCGCCCGCTTTTATTCCCTCCAGGAGGTGAAGGGCAGGGCCATGCCAGTTGCGATCAGGCAGGAGCCAGCTGCCCCATCCCGGCAAGGGTCAAAACCAGCAGGCCCGAGCAGGTGCGCTCGGGAACACCTGTGCACCCATTGTGTGCGTGGACCTAACTGAATACGGCCAGTGATAAATCACCTGAGTGCGCTTATGTCTTTTAACCGCCTCACTGCCGATGAGATCAGGCGCCGTTCTGACTGGCACAGCCCCCAACACTTCTGCATAGTGTGAAGTGAACCCTCTTTTATCACCTGTGGATTTTTATTCCCATCAGCAGTTGTAGAAGGTCCATTTATGCAGAGTCCGCTTCAGAAGTAGCCAGTATGGGCTGGGGATATAGCTCAGTTGGTAGAAGGCCCCGGGTTCAGTCCCCAGCACCCAAAAAAAAAAAAAAAAAAAAAAAAAAAGTAGCCAGTAGTCCAGGAATGTTTGCAGGACACTTTAGCCTCTTTTGCTGCCAATTCATTGATTAGAATTTAGACTAAAATATTGTAGTGATAACCTTGATGTGATCATTCATATACCATGGTGACGGTGGTTCAGCTGCTTAGTTTTAGTGAATCTTTGAATTAAAAGAGATCTTAGAGCCATCTACTGCTTGCCCTTTCCTGAAGTAGAATCCTTTTAAGATCTGGTGATTAGACTGTGGAAACTGATTGGCTAATTCACAGCGCAGTTAATTCCACTTTTTAGCTAATAATGGAAAATATGCACGAAACACTTACTTTGTAAGTTATTCATTTACTTCTTATGCTAACCCTATAAGGTGGCAATTTATCCATTTTTCAGGAAAGAAAATTAAAGCTTAGTGAGGTTAAGGAGTTTGTATATGTCACATCATTTGTATTTTTCTTGCTAAAACCTTTGGTCTTGCTTGAATCTCCCCTTTCTTCTCAGGTGCTGTCTCCGTTTCAGGCAGATTCCCCTTGTTTATTAACCTCCTGCTGGGGTTTGAGATGCAGGTAGAAATTGCTGATAGCAGCAATCTTGCTACTCCCAAGAGCATGTATATGGGCGAACTTGGGGTTGTAGGTGTCTGAGGAGGAGGGTGCTGGTTATCTGGGTTCTCCTTGTACAGTCTAGCGCGATCAGGAAAATGTCAGTAACCTCAAATCATTAAAATATTTTAACCTCAGAGCCTGACAATAACTGAGGCATTATGTATTCACCACACATAATTTAGTCAATATATTGTTGTTTGAGTTTAATTACATGGAATGATCTTATATGTAGTTTTGGAAACTGGGACTCCAAGATTAAGTGGCTGGGGATGTAGCTCAGTGGTAAAGTGCTTGTCTGCTTGCCTAGCATGTATAAGACCGTGGGTTCAAGCCTCAGCACTCCCCTAACCCCCCAAAAAATTAAGTGAAAGTGTCAGGACTGGAATCTAGGTTCCTGATTACATTTTTATAATTATGTTTTATAAAGAGTTCACCGCTTTATTTAGCTGGAGCCAGATTGAGGGTTTATTAACTATTTGCAGAAAGATTATAAAGGTAATTCATATGCCATTCTTTTTAGCAGCAGTTGGTATCTAAAAGAAGAGAAGTCAATTTTTCTGTTGGAGAAATTATGGCTCTTGTCTCACAAGGGGAATGTGGTGTTCTAATGATCTGAATATGGCATTGGGAGTTGAGTGACTGATCCCTTATGACTGCAGGAAGAGCGTAGTGGTGCTAAAAATATCACACTAGCTTTATTATTGGGGTTGGAGTAAAAGTTTATAGAATATATGTCAGTGGAAGGGCTACACAGTGGAGTCCCATTGAGGTTTTCACTACAATGCAAATAGAGCCGGGAAAACTGTTCACTAAAATTTCTAACAGGACCCCTTTGAGTACATTAAAAATTTTTGAGTGGTATTTTAACAATAATACTAAAGTTTGAAACTAGATGGAGGGTAAATTTGACCTTTCTCTTTTGCACAAAACCCACAAACTTTAAAGAAATGAGGGTTTTAGATTTTACTTGTCTCTTCAGAATTGCTTGATCATACTCTTCTTAATTGTCTTTGTAACGCCTTCTCTCCCTGTCATCTTTGTGAGTCTCCAGAGCTAGTTTTCTCTTCCTTCCACCACCTCCAAGCTTTGCCTTGTCCTGCTTACCCTTCCTTTATGGATTCCTTTCTTCTATCCTGCCCACATTCTGTTAGATGGTGCTTGGTGTAGCAAGGGGCTCTATTAAATATTTAAGATGTACTTCATATTTTCAAGAAGGTTTTCAGCCTATTAATTGAAAGAAATGTGTTTAAATTTCATGCAAGATATCACAGGCACAGATACATAAAGAGAGACAGTTGAATGCCAGAAGTTAAAATGTAGATGCCTCTTCCAAGCTATGTGCCTATGATCATTCCCAGAGTAAGATTTCTGTTCACTATTTATAATGGTCATGCTGTCCGGGTAAGGGATTAAAACTCTCAAATTTAGCTTAAGTAATTTTGGGTTCTACTCTCACTACTTTTCTTGTAAGGACAATGGTATTTTGTTCTACAGCAGAAATCTTTATCATGGAATGATAGGGCAGATCCCCATTTTATTCCTCCAGTGTCCAGCAATCATAGTTTAGAGTGAAGGAACAAAAGTATGGGTTGTGATTTGAATTTAATAAAGTGTATGTCCTTCACATGAGTTGCATTTTGGATGCTAGCCTTTATCACTTTTTTCAGTAAAGAAAATGTATTTTAAGTTATAAATACATTCATGAAAAGATGTGATATTAATATGTGATATTCTTTGTGATCATTTTCAGTAGAATTGATATATGTAGAATAGTAGTTGTCAGTAATACCTTGTTACCTCCAGGGTTTGTATCCCCAGGTGATCATTTAAAAATGTCATTCATGCAGATGAGTTACATATCTAAACGCAATAGAGGTAGAAAAAGTTAAGAACCACTGATTATGGATCACTGATTTTGAGGTTCTGTGGCCTTCAATCCAAGCGTGAATATGTGGAAGAGTCTTGGATTTTTGTAATGTAGTTTCATTTTTGCCACCCAGTACACCTAAGAAATGTGCAGAGCAGACAGATCTCTGACTCACAGTGCTGACTCCAAGTACATTTTGGCACTTGGTACTGATCTCCATTGTAAGGGGTTCTACAGTATATGTCCTGTGAAAAAAGGAGATAATTGATAATCAGGACAGTTCCTCTAAAAGAAACATTAGTGACTTATTGTAGAAAGTATGCCTCAATCAGTTTACCTCATTTGCTAGCCATCTGTAATGCATAGGTTTTATCAAACTTGTAGTGGACAACCACTATTCTGCTATGTGCTATGGACACAAAGATAGATATGACTTTTATAGAAGTAGACCCCTAAATAGGTAATTTTATCAAAATATAGTAAGGACAGTAATACGATATGAGCAGGGTACCAGATAAGCTGACGGAAAGAACCTGGCCTGGCCTGAGGTTCAGGGAAGGTTTATATAAGTTAAACCTCTGCACTCAGTCTTGATTAATGCATATTACTTAGCCAGAAGTATTTGGATGCCAAGGTAGGGGAGACGTTCCAGGCAGAGGGAAACTTTGGGTGATAGGAAACAGCATTGTGTGTGCAGTAAAACACACATAGTTCACTTTTATGGAAAATGAGAGACAGTGAGATTAGAGGAACACAAAGGTCATGCAGGGTCTTTGATGCCATACTAATATGGTATCCTCTGCTTTAATCAAGGGTTGATATAAGAAATATTTCTACCGATGTGGCAAAAATGTCTTCAAGGAGTTTGGTATAGAGTGTTAAGACTTGTTCACACATTATATTTTAAACTTTTATCAGGAAATATGTCCATTTTTCCTTTTTAAGCTTGGCCATTCAATGAGTGCTTAGTAAATATTTGAATGAGTGGATAATGAATTTATTGATTTTTGGCTTCTATTTACTTTTAACTGTTTTTTGAAATTCTTTTTTCTTTTTCTTTTTTTTCATTGTACACAAATGGAGTACAACTTTTCATTTCTCTGGTTGTACACGATAGAGAGTCATACCATTTGTGCACTCATACATGTGTATAGGTTAACGATGTCTGTCTTATTCCACCATCTTTCTCACTCCCTGAAATTCTTTTTTTAATTGACAAAAATTATTTGAAAGGGGGTTTCACTGTGTTGCCCAGGCTGGCCTTGAGCTCTAGGTGTAAGCAGTCCTCCCAATCAGCGTCCCAAGTAGTAGGACTACAACTCACATCACTGTGCCTGGCCTGTTTTATTTTTAACTTATGCCTCAAATCCTTTTTATAAATAAGGACATAAATAAGGGTAGGTACAAATAAGATATAAATATACTAGTGGTATGGGCTTCATATCTAATCTCTTACATTGTCAGTTTCTTAGTACACTAAAAACATGGTGGTGTAATGATAGCTACCATTTAATGAATGACTACAATATCTCTTGTTCCTTCTGGAGTGTGAGTTTGTAAGGGGCAGATGGTATTATTATTATTATTATTTTTGTTTCCATTGCCTCATATGTGGCAAGTGTTAAGAAAACAGTTAATGTATGAAAATCTCTTTGATATGTTAGATTCAGAGAAGAACAATATGTTTTTTTCCAGATCTATTGGTAGAAGTTAAAATAGGTGACATAGTAGTGAATAAGTGTTCAGAAAAGAGTTAACATAGCAAGCTTCAGACTTCTATTTTTAGAGAATCCTACTTTCAGAGTTGGCTGTTGACTGCTTTTAGAAAACTTAGATTTGAGGGGTTACCATCATTTCTTACTGATGAGATTGGCTAACTGTACTTAAAAGGTTTGGGCTAACAGTATGTCTTATGCCAGATAACTGTTTTCCTTCTCAGAGTCTGGAATTTTGGTATTTGTTAGGAAGAGGGTACTTAGGTGACCAGCCCTGGTAGAAACCACAGGCACTGATTCCGCAGTGAGCTTTCCTGGCAGACAGTGTTTCATACATGCTACATTCTGATGTTGGACTGTAGTATGTCCTATGTGATTCTTGGGAGAGGACTCTTGGAGGCTTATGCCTGATTTCTTCTGGACCTTGGTGCTTATTTCTGTCTCTTTGCTGACAATTTTGCTGTATTTTTTCACTTAACAAATCCTAGGTGTGTGTATGACTGCCGTGATCTGTGCAGCCACACTCTCTGTTCCAGCGAGGGACGAAGGGAGGTTGGAAAATAAAGATTCACAAACACAGATTTTGAAGATTAAACTGGGATCAGGTGGAGCTCTGGAGATGCAGATGAAGAGTCAACACCACCAATCTTTATATGTTTCATTATCATGTTAAAAACTATGCAATCATTATTCTTTGTATTCAGAAAAGTTACAGAAACTAGGACATCTATGTAGCTTTTCCACAGTTGGAATCCACAGTTGCAAAGTGCAGTGTTAGGAGCTTTGTGTAGTAGCTCTTTCTGGAACCTGAGAAGCAGAGCTGGTGAAACACTGTAGTTGTCTAGCACAAGAATTTCTTTATTCCCAGGAGCTGTGTGCCTGAGATCAAGGTCAGAGCTGATAGGACTCCTGCACAGAGCCTCCTCATGCAGGGCATTGCCACAGCAGCTAGGCATCCTGCGCCCTTGCACAGAAACATTCCAGACATGCTACAGCCATGAGGTCATCAGAGACCCCCAGTCTCAGTCACTGCTCACTACATATGGCAGTGAGTGAATCATTGAGCCTTGGGGGTGATATTGGAGACCCTTGGCATAACAGGATAATTAAATTCTCTCTGCTTCTTATTGGGGGAGAGATGACAAATAATTAAGAAAAACACCAAGAACCAATGTTCCATTTAGATAATTAAAATTATTCCATTGGTAGAGTGGGCATCTACTTTAAACTGGGCCTTCAGCAAAATATTTCTCTGAGGAGGTAGCATTTAAATTGAGAGCTGAGTGCCAAGAGGAATCCATCTTTTGGGGGATGCGAGAAGAGAATTTTCAGAGAACAGGTAGTATTAGGGCTCAAAGGTGAAACTATGCTTGGTGTATAAAGAAGAGGTAGGAAGACAAATGACTTATGGATAGAGGGCAAGTGAGGGAGTTATACAAGATAGGAATGGACAGGTAGCCAGGGGCCATCACCTAAGCTAGAGTGAGTGTTTTCATTGTGTTTTTATTATATTGTGAAGCTTTTGAAGGGTTTAAACTTGGAAGAGACAGAGATTTGATTTATGGTTTTAAAACACCACTTTATTTGTATATGTGGAGAATTAATTTATGTGGACCAGAGATGAAAACTGTTACTAACTTATGAAAATGGAGGGAAATCAGGAAAATACAGATATGAGAAAAAAATTAAGAATTTTGTTTTGAAACCCTATTAGATATCCAAGCAGAGATGTCAGTTGATAATACATAGGTTCCAAAAATGTTTTCAGCTTTTTATTTTATTCATCAAATGTGTATCAAGTGCTTGCCTGTTGCCAAGTTTTTTGACACAACGGGGAATACAATGAAGACTGGAACGCAGTCCATGAGTAACATGGTTTATAAAGGAAGCAGGCAGATTCTCAGGCCATTACAGAGACATGTGTTATCATAGAGCTGTGTAGGGGGTACTTAGCAGGTCCATCAAAATGGCACTTTTATTCCAAAATTTTAAGATTTACTTTGAAATCCGTTATATTCTGTTGTTTTCACAGTTCTTATGAAGCAGATCAGGTACCCCCACCTAAAAGACTCACCCGCCATAATTTAGCTTCTCCTCTTGTCAGATTTTTCAAAGAGTATCAACAGGATTTCACAGGAGTTTTCCTGTGAGCCCAATGTGGTTTGAAGCTTCCTCTTTCTTGTCAAACCAGCTTTGCAGACAAAATGTGTGAAACCTGTCTAGTCTAAGACTAGGATTCAAGGAGTAACCGTTGTCTTCCTATCCACTCCCATTGTCATGTAACCACCCCTCTGAGTATAAAGTTTAAAGAATTTCCAGACTCGTGGTCTAGAGATTTTTTAGGAAGTAGCCCCTCTGTACCCATGAAGCTAAAGTAAACCTGCTTCCTGAAAATTCCTCGGGTGTCCACCCTCATCTCTTCTGCATCACTCATGTGTAAGAGCTAGTCTACAGTAAAGACTAACCTGTCTGCCCCCTGACCCCGTTGTGTTGTACCCATGTCAGTCTCTTTCTCAGTGAATATGGTTTTCTTTCAGTAGAATCCACTTCCTCCAGTTTTCACATCCCTCTTTCCCCTCTCCTATTTTGGAAACATTTATTCATCTTTCTTCTGCCTTCTTCCCACTTTCCCTCTCCCCATGTGTACATGTATACATACATAGAGATGGGTACTTACTCTGCCTTTGTCTGGTTACCTGATTTGCTCAGTAACTCATCTTGCAGCAGTATGGACTTTAGCAGGGAATTACACAAAAATTTGAATGTGAATCTGAACTGGCTCTTGCTGTTACTCCCTTGACTGCCTAATTTCACATGACTGCTTTGGTTAGTGCTCTGGGTATGTCCTCTCTTTTCTTTTTTGCTTTGGGAGTATTTTCCCTTTCATATACCATGTTTGGTGAAGACAGTGATCTATCTTGTCACAGGACTGTACTGTCCAACACTACTAGTATTAGCTAGTGGTCTTTTTTTTCTTGAACCTCTTTGCTACCAATTACCTTGAACCTTTTTTTTTTTTTTTTGGTGGTGCTGGGGATGGAACCCAGGGCCTTGTGCATGCTAGGCAAGCACTTTACCAGCTGAGCTATATCTCCAGCCCCTACTTTTAACCTTTGTTTAGTTTTTAAAAAAAATTAATTGGCTGCCTTAAAAAAGTCATTCCTTGCGTGGTATGTTTAATAACAATCCTTTATTCCATGTAGCCATTTATATATGTTCTATTCTGTTGTCCTTCACCACTCCTCAATTTATTTTGAAAAAGTTCCAGATAATAAATTCAAGTAGATATTTCTGAATTTTTATGATAACAATGTACTAGTCTCATGATTAAAATGATAATAATATACTAGTCTCATGATGAAGAAAGCAATTTGCTTAATATTATTGATTGTGCTGGTAGGGTGTATTGACTGTTGTACTTCTCTTGAGTATCATTGACAGGTTTTAGTAATTAATGATCCATTTTTATTAATCATGTATGCTACATTTTTATTAATCATGAGCAACTCCAGGGAGTATTCATTAGAAACTTGTAGATTCCTGACAGTGATGATTTATTTGGGAAAGAAATGATTCGAGATTTGTTGGTTTCTTCAACCTTAAAACTTTTCTCTGATAAATCACTTTGCTTTTGATGGTGGGAAGTGTTACAATATTTCAGAAATTAAACTTGATCTTTTGTGTTAACTTTAATGATTTATCCATGTATATCAGCTTCCATGTAGAAAAGTATATTCTGACTGTATCGTGCATGAAGTGAGAGATTATATTATATTGAAGGTCATAATAAATGTCATTTTAGTTATTCAAGGTAAACAATGTCACTTTAATACTATAATAGATGGATAGGTATCAGTATTACCTTTTCAGTCCTATGCTCCTATGTGTTTTGCATGGTTAATAAAGTTTTGCCTCCTCATCCACCTCCCCATGTGGTTTGAGAGAGTTATAGCAACCTGGAGTTGTCTGTATTATTTTCAGCAAGCATTTATTTACTCATAAGGGTAAAATTTAGAGAAAAAACTTGCCAGGCACAGTGGTACATGCCTATAATCCCAGTGGCTTCAGAGGCTGAAGCAAGAGGATTGGAAGTTCAAAGCCAGCCTCAGCATGAGTGAGGTGAGACTCTGTCACCAAATAAAATACAAAATAGGGCTGGGGATGTTGGTCAGTGGTTGAGTGCCCCTGAGTTCAATCCCTGGTTCCCCCGAAATCCCCCAAAAAAGAAAGAAAAAAATATTTGAAGACCTCAGTAGTCATGTTTACTTTTCAGCCTTTTCTTTTATGAATAATTCTTCAGTTAAGAAAAGATAAAATGAGATTTTTGTATTTGCCCCAGTGTTATAACTTAATTAAAAAAAAAAGAATTGTACATATGCATGTGTATGTATTTGTGTATTCCTTTTGTAATGTTGATTGTGGTTCTTAAATTTTCCTTTTATGATTGGGATGAAAAATATTGCTTATAGAAACACATTTTGTGGGCTGGGAAGATAACCCAGTTGGTAGAGTGCTTGCCTTGCAAGCACAAGGCCCTGGGTTCAATCCCCAGCACCGCAAAAAAAAAAAAAAAAAAAAAAAAAAAGGAAACACATTTTGTTCCAAAGCAAGAAGTGTTCAGTTAAGAGAGGAATGCTTAAATTAGTTCAGTTGAAGTATCATACGTGCTTATTTTGCTTGATCTAAAAATTTACACATATTGTACCTTCTTTTGGTGTTGCACAATTGGCTCCTGCTCTTACATGTTAAAAATCACTGGATAATAGATAAAACAAACTTGGAATGTTTTTCTAGTTACTTTGAAGTAATAAAAAGCCAAGGATTCAATAAGAAAATTCATAATAAAAATGGTAGCTAACACCTGACCACTACCATGTGCCAGGTACCATGCTTAGTATTTTACATATTTTTAAATTTAATTTTGACAATGTTATGAGACTGAGACTGTTATTTTCATTCCACGTTTACACTGGAGAAAATAGTAGTCTTGCTTTATGGGTCCGAAGCTTTCTAGAGTATTCTGTTCTGTTCTTATTTTCTGGGGAGTCCAATAAACTGCAGACACTAAAGTAGATGAGGAGAATGTTTATCAAAAGCATTGAAGTTAGGCATGTAGAGGAGTCTCCACCAAATCCTACTCCCCAAGTTAAGCAGTCACTTGGAGAGCTCTTTGAACTTTGTAGAGGGAGTTGAGACTACTAGCTTTAAATTCCCTGTGACTCCCTTTCTTAGAATCATCACTTTCCTGAAGCTCCATATCCAATCAAAAGTTGAAACATCCTCCTCATCAGTCACCATCCCCAAACCTGGGAGCCTTCATATCTTTAGGGAATTTACCTGATTCCTCATCTTTCTTTATCTGGTGTTTTTCTTCCTTTACCCTTAGCTTCTGAATATATTCTCAAAATAAATCAACAAAGAAATCCTTTACTTTATTCCACGTTTGAATGTTGTTATATGCTAAAGACTGTTACAGAAAGATAAGTAAAATGTAGTTCCAGCACTCAAAGATCTTCAATTCCAGGATAGTGGGGAAAGACATATAAAACATGGATGCTGCAGATCTTAAATACATGAGTATACAATGGAAACGGAGCCAGGTGGTGTATACCTGTAATCCTGGCAGCTTAGGAGGTTGAGGTGGGAGGACGGCAAGTTTGAGGCCAGCCTGGGAGAATGAAAACTGGCATGTTTTCATCAAAATCTTATGGGCATTATGATAGAAGTGTGTGTGTGTGTGTGCACGTGAGTGCAGAAAGGAGGACTCACCAGTCTCCTGGGGAATGAACTTGGTGGAGGAGGAACAATGGTTCAGACCCTGTAGTTCCCTTTAACTGTTTAACTGTCTCTCATCTCCCTACATTTCATGAATTTGGGTAAAGAAAACTACACTTACTGTCTCCACTAACCTTCACTCATTCCTCAAACCCTGCACTTAATTCTGGCCTAGCGTTTTGCATTGTAGACACACACACACACACACACACACACACACACACACACACTAAAGATGACTTGTAAAAGCTAACATTTTTAGAACTCTTGCCTTTTTTCAGATATTGTAGCATGTATTTGTATTTTAAATGTGTACTGGCCAACCTGCTAGAGAGGAAGAACAGGTTTAAAGGAAATAAAATTCTTTCTGCTTCAGATAAGGCAGAGTTCTTAGATAAAATGAAATAAATAAACTGAGAAGAAAATACAATAAAAAAGACACTGGAGACTAAAGTACAGTTAAAAAATTGTTTCTTGCTGATTTCTTACAAGTCATCTAATAAGTTGTAGAACTGGGTTTCAAACCCAGGTGGTTTGACTTCAGGATTGTATTAGGAACACCTGGACCTAGTTCCCTTTGCCCGTGCCTGCACACAAGTGTCTCTATACTAAAGGTCACTAATTTTTTTTTTTTTTAATACCAGGGATTAAACCCAGGGGAACTTAACCACTGAGGCACATCCCCAGCCATTTCTTTTTATTTTTTTTATTTTGAGATAGGGTGTCACTGAGTTGCTTAGGGCCTTGCTAAATTGCTGAGGTTGGCTTTGAACTTTTAATCGTGTTGCTTTAGCCTCCCAGGCTGCTGGGATCACAGGCAGGTACTACTGTGCCCAGCTAAAGATTACTAATTTTCAAGGGATACATTCTTTTTCTAGTTGTAATGGATTTTCTTTCTTCTCTCACTCATTCACAAAACTTTTAACATTTTTATGTCCAAGTACAAATCTAGATACTGGGAGCATACAGAAATGACTCCCACTGCCAAGAAATTCAGTCTGATGGGAGAAGATATAGAGGAAAATAGACTATTACATGATGCTGTAAGTGCCACCATGGGGTAGACTGGAGAGGGAGCCCTTGGTCAGCAGAAGAGGGTGACCCTAACCTGGACCATGAAGGAAGAGTGGGATCCAGCCAAGCTCCTTTGGCTGGTCTAGTAGCATAGTAGCCCTGGGTGTCTATCATGTTCCCCCACCCATCTTCTCTAGTCCTTTAGTTTTTTTCTTTCCTCTTTCTTTTGGATTTCAAAAGCTTCAGTACAACCTGTGTGCTTACTCTGTTCCTTCTCTCTTCTCTCCTGTTCTACACACAGAACTGCGCTTTTTGGGTTTTTTAAAACAGTACTTGGGTCTCCATTGTCGTTTTCATTTTTATTTCCTTCTCAGTTTCTTCCATGTCATTGAGGAACTTAATCTCCTTCAGGTCTGTTCTTCCTGTCTAGCAGGTTGACCAGGACACATGCAGAACTCTTGATGGCTACTGCTCTCCACCAGTAGTGGAGAAGACCCGTTTGCCTCACTCCCTGAGGGTCACCGAACCGTTCATTTCATTGTTCTTCCTGGACATCAGGGGGATGGAACTCCTTGAATCACATCAGTTCAACGTGTGCCCACACTTTAGGGCTTTGTGGCATGCTGCTCTTAGTGGCTTAGCCTCCGTCTTAGGCTGTGGCCCTGAGCATTTTCTAGATGTTGCACTTGGCGCCCAGACCGGCATCTTCTGAATGCCTAGTAGAACCTCTAAAAAATCGTGACAGAGAAAACATAGACCTACTGTTTGACTTGATTCAAATTGAGCTTGAATCTTATTCCTCCATCACTTATTAGCAGGATAACCTTGGGCAAATCACTCAGACTCTCTGTGCCTCACTTTTCTCATATTGGAAGTGGACAGACTAGTTGTGACTATCTCTCCAGGGTGTGTAGAGGATAGAAAATACATTAAGGTGGGGGGAGAAGACATTCCATAGGAGCCTGGGGTTCCTGTCCTCCTTGGCTTAGTTCTGTTTTTCCTTCCAAGTATTTGGACCCTATCACCTGTACCTTAATTGCTCCTCAGGGATCTGGTTTCTACTTCAAATTGTGCTCATTTTCTTTCCTTTTCTTATGGTTCTCCTCTGCTAATCTAGTTTTTATCAGTTCTGATATCCTTTTTGTGGGGAAAAATACCTTGGAAGATTGGCAGAAAAATTAATATATTGTTGTTAAAATGATGATGTTATGGCTCATGAGTAGAACATATTTTTGTTTTGTATTGAAATAGAGATTATTCAGGAGATAAAACTCCTTTTCCCCTGCTTATTATAATTTTGCATACTTGCAAAATATTAGCATATTTCAGTAGTATAACACTCAAAAGTGAAAGATGTGTTCTCTAAATATTTACTTGGTGCTTATTGTGTGATAAGACCCTGTTAAGTGCTGAAACACAATTGTTGTTCAATGTGTATATTCTTATACCTTGTTTTAAAAAGTCTGTGTATCAAATAAGTAATGTTATTTATAAAAATAAAACCAAAATTAAAAGTTAATATTTTATTTCCATTTTTAAAATTCATATTTATTTTAAACAAATGGGATACATCTTGTTTCTCTGTTTGTACATGAGGTAGAGGCTTTTTTTTGTAATCATACATTTACCTAGGGTAATAGTTTTTGATTCATTCTGTTGTTTTTTTTTTCTCCCCACCCCTCCTACCCCTCTTTTCCCTCTATACAGTCCCTCCTTCCTCCATTCTTGCCCCCTCCCATCCCCCATTATGTGTCATCATCTGCTTATCAGAGTGTTTATTTGTCCTTTGCTTTTTTGAAATTGACTTATCTCACTTAGCATGATATTCACCAATTTCATCCATTTGTCTGCAAATGCTATGATTTTATTATTCTTTATGGCTGAGTAATATTCCATTGCATATATATACACCACAGTTTCTTTATCCATTCAACAATTGAAGGGCATCTAGGTTGGTTCCACAATCTGGCATTTGTGAATTGAGCAGCTATGAATATTGTCATGGCTGTATCTCTGTAATATGCTGATTTTAAGTCCTTTGGGTATAGGCCAAGGAGTGGAATAGCTGGGTCAAATGGTGGTTCCATTCTAGGTTTTCTAAGGAATCTCCACACTGCTTTCCAGAGTGGCTGCACTAATTTGCAACTCCACCAGCAATGTGTGAGTGTACCTTTTTCCCCACATCCTCTCCAACACCTATTGTTGCTTGTATTCTTGATAATCGCCATTCTAATTGGGATGAGATGGAATCTTGGGGTAGTTTTGATTTGCATTTCTCTTATTACTAAAGATGTTGAACATTTTTTCATATGTCTGTTGATTGCTTGTAGTTCTTCTGTAAAGTGTCTGTTCATTTCCTTAGCCCATTTGTCGATTGGATTATTTGTATTCTTGGTGTAGAGTTTTTTGAGTTCTTTATAGATTCTGGAGATTAGTGCTCTATCTGAAGTATGGGTGGCAAAGATTTCCTCCCACTCTGTAGGCTCTCTCTTCACATTGCTGATAGTTTCCTTTGCTGAGAGAAAACTTTTTAGTTTGAATCTATCCCAGTTGTTGATTCTTGCTTTTATTTCTTGTGCTATGGGAGTCCTGTTAAGGAAGTCTGATCCTAAGCTGACATGTTGAAGATTTGGACCTACTTTTTCTTCTATAAGATGCAGGGTCTCTGGTCTGATTCCAAGGTCCTTGATCCATTGAGTTGATTTTTGTGCAGGGTGAGAGATAGGGGTTTAGTTTCATTCTGCTGCATATGGATTTCCAGTTTTCCCAGCACCAGTTGTTGAAGAGGCTATCTTTTCTCCATTGCATATTTTTGGCCCCTTTGTCTAGTATGAGAAAATTGTATTTATTTGGGTTTGTGTCTGTGTCCTCTATTCTGTACCATTGATCTACCTGTCTCTTTTGGTGCCAATACCATGCTATTTTTGTTACTATTGCTTTGTAGTGTATTTGAAGTTCTGGTATTACGATTACCCCTGCTTCACTCTTCCTGCTAAGGATTGCTTTAGCTATTCTGGGTTTCTTATTCTTCCAGATGAATTTCATGATTGCTTGCTCTATTTCTGTAAGGTATGTCATTGGGATTTTAATAGGAATTGCATTGAATCTGTATAGCACTTTTGGTAGTATGGCCATTTTGACAATATTAATTCTTCCTATCCAAGAACATGGGAGATCTTTCCATCTTCTCAGGTTTTCTTTAATTTCTTTCTTTAGTGTTCTGTAGTTCTCATTGTAGAGGTCTTTCATCTCTTTTGTTAGATTGATTCCCAAGTATTTTAATTTTTTCAAGGCTATTGTGAATGGGGTAGTTTTCCTAACTTCTCTTTCTGAAGACTCATCACTTACGTATAAAAATGCATTAGATTTATGAGCACTGATCTTACATCCTAGTACTTTACTGAATACACTTATGAATTCTAGAAGTTTTCTGGTGGAATTTCCCGGTTCCTCTAAATATATAATCATGTCATCAGCAAATAGGGACAGTTTGAGTTCTTCTTTTCATATTTGTATCCCTTTAATTTCCTTGGTCTGTCTAATTGCTCTGGCTAGAGTTTTGAGGACAGTGTTGAATAGAAGTGGTGAAAGAGGGCATCCCTGCCTTGTTCCAGTTTTTAGGGGGAATTCTTTCAGTTTTTCACCATTTAGAATGATATTGGCCATGGGCTTAGCATACATGGCCTTTACAATGTTAAGGAATGTTCCCACTATCCCTATTTTTTCTAGTGTTTTGCGCATGAAGGGATGTTGTATTTTATCAAATGCTTTTTCTGCATCTATTGAAATAATCATGTGATTCTTGACTTTAAGTCTGTTGATATGGTGAATTATGTTTATTGATTTCCGAATGTTGAACCAACCTTGCATCCCTGGGATAAAACCAACTTGATCGTGGTGCACTATCTTTTTAATATATTTTTGTATGCGATTTGCTAAGATTTTGTTGAGAATTTTTGCATCAATGTTCATTAAGGATATTTGTCTGAAATATTTTAACTGTATATTTTAACTATATGTAGTGATTGATGGACCTTTATTTTATTTATTCATACATGGTGCTGAGAATCAAACCCTGTGTCTCACACATGCTAGGCAAGTACTCTACCACTGAGCCACAACCCCAATCCAACTATTTTATTTCTTGCTAGTTACCACGAAACAGTGTGTTTTGAATGGTGTTGCTGTTAGTGTATACAAGTGCGGTGTTTCAGATTGTGCAGTTTTTTGGATTTTTGAATATTTGTATAGACTTTACTGGTTGAGTGTCCTAAATCTGAAGTCTGAAATCTGAAATGCTCTACAATCTAAAACTTTTTGAGTCATGTTGGCATTTTGGAGCACTTTGGATTTTTGGATTAGTCATAATCTGTACAGATTGATCCCATTATTTTAAACTACTTGAATGGATATAATACAGTTTTGTTAGTTACTCTTCTTATGATGGGTTCCTGTTCATTTTCAGTTTCTTGTTATTTTAGGTGATAATACATTAAAATTTCTTCCTTGCTATACCTCTTTGGTGTATGTGCTTCTGGAGAAAGAGTCTAGCCGTGGAGTTGCTGGGTCCAATAGCCTAGGAATTTAGAATTTTAATAAATTAAAAATAAATTATAAGTTAACAATTGCTCTTATATTAAACATTAACCTTCTTGTCTGTTCCTCTATGCTCTTAAGAAAACTAGGGAACATCAATGTTTATACTCTGTCAATTTTATTGGAAAATTTATTATTTTAATTTGCATTTTTAAATTAATAAAGTGGGGCTTTCCTTACTATTTTCATTGGCTAATTGTATTTTATAGATTGTGATCTGAACTCTGATCATGTCTTTGAGGAAATTTCTGTTAGATTATTTCTATTTTATTGATGAGTAAAAGTCTGGTAAAAATAGCCCTTTGTCATATGTTAAAACTTCTTTTGGCTTTTTAAAAGCTGTACTTCATAAAAATTTTAAACTTATTTGTAGTCATATTTCTTAATCTTTCTTATAGAATCTTGGTTTTGTTTTATGCTTAGGGATTCTTTCCCCAGCAAGAATAATGAGATTCTGAAAGAGCCCCTTTATTGGTAGTACTTTTTTTTTTCGCATGAGCTTTTTTTTTTTAAAATAATTATTATTTTTTTTTATTTTTACAGACTGCCTTTTGATTCATTGTACACAAATGGGGTACATCTTTTCGTTTCTGTGGTTGTGCACAATGTAGATTCATACCATTTGTGTAATCATAGGTGTACAGAGGGTTATGATGTCTAATTCCACCATCTTTCATCCCCCGCCCCTCCTCTCTCTCATTTCCCTCTACGTAATCTAATGTTCATTTTTATTATAATCAAGGATTATGTATCCAAAAATGCTTTTTTTTCCTCTTTTTTCCCCCTTTTTATTGTATTCCTAGATTTTGGGTCAAATTTTGCTTGTACAACTTCATCAAATACTTTGGACCCTTGGTGTATTATCGTGTACTGTGAAGCAGAATAGAGTATAAATATTGGATACTGCTGAATTATCAATTCATATTAGAAGTACTTTGTACTAGTTTATAAGTAAGATAACTATCAGTGCCTGTTTGCTTGAGACAGTGTAAGTTTGACTAGTTTTCAGTGTAGTTTTGATAGTCCCCTTTCTCAAAAGTACCTCATGTAATTGAACACTGATACAACTGTATAATTGCATGGGATAATTCTTTAGGATCTTTCTCAGGATATTGCAATACTTAATGCTTTCAGTTGTTTCTTTTTACATTATTCTAACAATATTAGTAATATAGTGTTTACTTTGGCTTAATAAAAACTTTAATTTTCCTTGTTTTCATGATGAACTTGTTACAGATTTTAAGGAGTTGCTTATTTCCTGAGCTATCATGCTAGTGTATACCAATTTAATTCCAATTTCAGAATGATGTTCACCTTTTGAATAAAATATTCCTCATAGTTCTTATTTATCTCATCCTAAAATGTCTCTGTGTGTACGTGTTTACTTATGTTTTACTGTATTTGTGATGGGATCTTTTTGTATGGCTATGTCCAAATCTTTTAACCATCCTAATAAACTTTTATTTATGATATTTATGTTTTTAAGTTTTTATGTCTATCCCCAGATGTGAATTACTTTACATTTGGATCATTGGATTTTGTGGTATGCTAAGTAATACTATTCTTAACACAGGTTCCTTTGGGTGCTACTTAATATTAGTCCTTATTGCTCTTTAACAACTCTGATAAAACCTTGGTATTTACAACCTGCCAGAGAGATGTTTAAGTAAGCTTATTTTATTCACACAATACTCTGCCAGCCTTGTCTTATGTAGTTGTGTGCCAAAATCCTTTTTATAACATAGATAAATTGTGTGCATTACATTCCTTTCTCTACCACCTCTTACTGCTGAAAGGTTTATCGAATTGAGAATTAGTCATTCACCACTGATTGTAAACCGTGAATCAAGTTTTCTTATTCTTTTTTAAATGATTACTTCACATTTTGAGGTGTTTTGTAAAGTTGCCATTTTAAAAGGCCAGTTTTCTCTTTCCTTTAGTCAAAAATACTTTTTTTTTTTTTTTTTTTAAATGAATACAGTTGTTCCTTGGTTATCTATGGGGGATTGGATCCAGGATGCCCTACAAATACCAAAATCCTCAGATACTTGAGTCCCTTTTATAAAATGGCGTAGTATTTGCATATAACCCCATATACATCCTCCATGTACTTTAAATTATCTCTAAGTTGCTGGTAGTACCTAATACAGTATAAATGCTGTGTAAACAGTTGTCATTGTGTATTGTTTAGGGAAAAGTGACTAGGGAAAGTCTGCATGTTCACTGCAGGCACACTTTTTTCTCATTATTTTTGATTTGCACTTGGTTGAATTTGTAAATGTGAAACCTGTGGATACAGAGGCTGACTTATAAAAACCTAAACAAATTCTTTTAGACTTCTGATTGTATATTGGTGGCATACTTTTTATGCTGCTCAGGTTATTTGTTAATATGTGTGTATATGTGCATATATATAAAAGACCTTTAATTTTTGCATTTGTTGGTCTTACCAATAAAATAATAATATTTGAGAATATTTTTCTGGTAAGTAGAGCACACATAGAGATGAGGAGAATTCCCACTCTGCTTTCTGAAGGTGTCCTGAAATGAACTGACAGTTGATACAGTAACAGGAGAGGAGGCATACAAATTTATTAACATGCATGCAGGCGTCCCTGGAAGGCAATTACCCAATGAGATTCAGAAATGTGTATAACCTCTTTCTCAGTGCGGGGTGGAGAAATGAGGGAATGCAGGTGATTTTGAGCGGGTAAGTGATTTTCATGTGAATTGGGTGGGCCAGAAGACAAGGCCATGGTGTGTAACGTTTCTGTCTGGAAGCAGACTAGACAAGGACAGGCGGCAGCTGGTGGCAGTCTGGGTGTGGAAACATGGCTCAGGCTTCCTTCCCATGCTATGAGCTTAACTTCGCCGGTTCATGGGTCTCAGGAAAGAGGTCACAGGTAATTGTGTCCCTCTGACAGATCCAGTCTTTAGTTAGATAAATGAATTTCAGAGAAATGTCCCTCTCTGTGCTTGGGGAAGGAACAAGAAAGGTCAGGGAGACCTTTATTCTGAGGAATCTTCTAAAGTCTTCCGATTTCCTCTACTTCAGAGTGCTTAGCATGTCAAAACATCACACTTTAGGATATCATTTTTTTGAACCCCAATACAACCTTTGGATTTTTTCCTGTATTATCATTAGCTTCTAAATTTTTTTATTTGAATTCACACATCACAAGTGAACATATTTCTGGGGTACAGAGTGATGTTTTGACATGATTATTTGTATAATAATCAAATCAGAGTATTTAGCCTGATCACCTCATACATTTTTCATTTCTTTCCAATGAAAACATTCAAAATCCTTTCTTCTAGCTATTTTGAAATAATATAGTATTACTAGCCAATCACCTTTTTGTGCAATAGAACTCTAGAAGTTGGTCCTTCTTTTAAACCATGACTTAGTATCCACTGACCAGTCACCACCTATGTCCATCACCTCCCCATTCTCCCCTGGCTCTGGTAACCACTGTTCTATTCTTTACTTAAAAGAGTAAAACTTATTCTGATTCCAAATTTAAGTTATATAAGTGGGATTTGTATTTATTCACTTAATACCTTCCAAGTTCATCCATGTTGCTGCAGATGACCAGATTTTCCTCTTTTCTGTGGCAGAATAGTGTTCCATTGTGCATATACAGCACAGTTTTTAATCCATTCATTGACAGATTCTTTGGTTGATTCCCTATCTTAGCTATTGTGAATAGTGCTGCCTGATATATGAGAAAGTAGATATCTCTTCAACATACTGATTACATTGTTGTTTGGGTATATATGCTGTAGTAGGTTTTGCTGGAGCATATGATCATTACATTTTTAATTTTTTGAAGAACTTCCAAACCAGTTTTCATTATGACTATATTAATTTACATTCCTACCATCAGTGTACAAGAGTTCCCCTTTTTCTGGATCATGCCAGCATTGGTTATTATTTCTCTCTCTCTCTATCTCTATGTCTATCTCTCTTTGATAATAGCCATTCTAATTAGGGTAAGTTAATATTTCATTTTGGTATTGATTTTCTTTTCTCATATACCCATTGACTTGTGTCTCTTTAAGAATTGTGTATTCTGATTGTTTGCTGTTTTAAAATCAGATTTTTTTGTTTTGTTTTTGCTGTTGAGTTGTTTGAATCCATTGTATATTCACGACATTAACCCCTTGTCAGTTACATAGTTCAAGATATTTTCTCTAGTTCTGAAGGTTTTCTTCCCCTCTTTTTTTTTTTTTTTTTTTTTTTTTTGCGGTGCTGGGGATTTGAACCCAGGGCCTATGTGCTTGCGAGGCAAGCACTCAACCAGCTGAGCTATATCCCCAGCTTTTCTTCCCCTCTTGATTCCTTTGCCACACAAAAGCTTTTTAGTTTGATGTAGTCTCATTTGTCCATTTTTGCTTTTGTTGCCTGTTTTTTTGGATCTTATGAAAAAAATCCTTGCCTAGTTTAGTGTCATGGAGTGTTTCCCCTGTTTTCTTCTTGTGGTTTTACCATTTGGAGTCTTACATTTAAGTCTGTAATCCCTTTTAAGTTGATGTTTGTTTATAATGAAAGAAAGACTCCAGCTTCATTCTTATGCATGTGGATGTGCAATTTTCTCAACACTATTTATTGAAGATAATAATCTTTTCTCTTTTTTGTATTCTTGGCATTTGAAAATCGGTTGGCTGTAAAGGCATGGATTCATTTTTGAGTTCTCTGTTCTATTACATTGGGCTACTCATCTATTTTTATGCCAGTATCATACTGTTTTGGTTACTATAGCTTTGTAGCATATATCGAAGTCAACGTAATGTGGTGCTTCCAGCTTTGTTCTTTTTGCTCAAGGTTGCTTTGGTTTTTGGGGGTCTTTTGTGGGTCCATATAAATTTTAGAAATTTTTTTTCTATTTCTGTGAAGAATGCCTTGATATGTTTATAGGAATTGCATTAAATCTATAGGTCACTTTGCATAATAATGGACATTTTAACAATATTGATTCCTCCAATCCTGAGTATGGGATATATTTCCATTTCTTTGTCTTATTTAGTTTCTTTCATCAATGTTTTGTATTGAAATTTTCAGTGTACAGATATGTTGCTTCCTTGGTTAAATTTATTCCTAGGTATTTTATTTTTTTGTCACTATTGTAACTGGTATTGTCTTCCTGATTTCTATTGATTTTTGTATGTTGATTTTATATCCTGTAATTTTTCTTAATTTTTTATTCTAACAGTTTTTTTTTTTAAACTGGAATCTTAGGATTTTCTGTCTTTAAGATCATGTCATCTGTAAACAGAGATAATTTCACTTCTTCCTTTCCCATTCGTATGCCTTTCTTCTAAAAAAATAAGAAACTGGTCTCACTGTGTTACCCAGAATGACTTTGAACCCATGAGCCTCCTACTGCAGCCTCCTGAGTAGCTGGGATTACAGGTGTGTGTCATTGCTCCTGGCTTTTATTATGCTGTTTCTTTTCGTTTGCCTAGTTTTCTGGCTAGGCCTTCCAGTACTGTGTTGAACAGAAGTGGAGAATGTGGGCATCCTTTCCTTTTTCCAGATCTCAGAGGAAAAGCTTTGAACTTTTCCCTGTTGAATATAATGTTAACTGTGTAATGTCATATATGTCACATATGTGTTGAGGTACATTCCTTTTATACCTAACATTGATGGTTTTAACATGTGTTGTCTTGTCAAATGCTTTCTCAGCATCTGTTGAAATGATCACATTGTGTTTGTCCTTCATTCTGTTAATGTGGTGTGTCACATTTATTAATCTGTGAATGTTGAACCATCCTCGTACTGCTGGGATAAATCTCACTAGATATGGTGAATGATACATTTGTTGTAATGTTGAATATGATTTGCTAGTATTTTGTTGAGAATTTTACATCTGTGTCTATCAAGGAGGTTGATCTGTAGTTCTGTTTTTTTTTTTTTTTTCCTTAAAATGTCCTTGTTTGATTTTGGTATCAGAATATGCTGGCTTCATAGAAGGAGTTTGGAAGATTTTCTTCCTCTTCAGATTTTGAGAATAGTTTAAGTAGAACTCATTTAGAGATATTCTTCTCTAAATGTTTGGTACAATTTATTAGTGAAGCCACCAGGTCCTGGGCTTTTCTTTGTTGGGAGACTGTTACTGAGTTAGTCTATTACTCATTGGTCTGATCAGATTTTCTATTTCTTCTGAATTCATTCATAGAAATTCATTCATTTCTATTTCTTTTGTGAGTCAAGTAATCAATCCATTTTTTTTTCTAAATTATTCAATTTTTTGTTGTAGAATTTCTCACAACAGTTTCTTAGGATCCTTTCAATTTTGGTTGTATCAATTATGATGTCTCCTTTTTCGTTTTAATTTTATTTGAATATTTTCTCATCTGGTTTTGATGTAGGCATTTATTGCTGTAATATTTCCTCTTATAACTGTTTTTGCTGTATCCTGTAGGTTTTGGTATGTTATATTTCCACTTTCATTTTTCTCAAGAAAAACTTAAATTTCTTTTTTAATTTCTTCATTTATGCATTGGTTGTTTAGGAGTGTGTTGTTTAATTTCCATTATAAAGTTTCTGAATTTTTCCCCGTATGATTTCTAGTTTTATACTTTTGTAATCAGAAGTAAAAGTGGTATGATTTCAGTTTTCTTAAAGCCTTGTCTTGTAGTCTAAAATATCCTTTGTCCTGGAGAATGTTCCTTATGCAGCTGAGAAGAACATGCATTCTACTGTTGTTGGATGGTGTGTTCTGTATTTGTCGGCTAGATTCATTTGTTCTAGAGTATAGTTTAAATCCAGTATTTCCTTGTTGATTTTTTTTTGTTTGGATGAGCTGTTAGTGTGGTTTGAAGAACTCTCTTCAGCATTTCTTGTAAATCAGATCTGATGGTTATATAGTCCCTCAGGTTTTGTTTGGGAAAATCTTTCTCTTTATTTCTGAAGTATATCTTTCCTGTATCAAGTATTCTTGGTTGGCTGTTTTTTCCTTCAGCAATTTGAATATATCATCCTGTGCTATCCTGGATTATCTGCTGAGAAATTCAGTGATACTTGCATTGACCTTCCTTTGTGATGTCTTCCCCCAGCCCCTTATCTATCTCTTGCTGCTTTCAGAACTTTCTCTTTGAGTTTGGATAGTTTGTGTATTTGGGGTTGAATTTGACTTGTCCTTCCTGTATCTAGATCTTTCCCCACCTTAGGGCTCTTTTTAGCTATTATTTCTTTAAATATGCCTTCTGTTGCTTTTTCTGGAGCTTTTCTCTTGCTACTCCTTTTATGTGAAAGTTTGGTCTTTTGATGAGGTCCCTTAATTCTTATAGGATTTTATTTTTTGTTCTTTTTCAATCTTTTGTCCTTTTGCTTTTTTGCTTCTCTGACTGAATGATTTCAGATGTTCTATCTTCCATCTCACTGATTGTTTCTTCTGCTGAGTAGATTTCTGCTGTTGAAGCTTTCTGTTGATTTTTTTTTTTTTTTTTTCCATTCAGTATTGTTCTATTGTTCTCTTCATTTCTAGGATCTCTATCTGGCTCTTTTTTTTTTTTTTTTTTTTTTTTTAATTCCTGTTTGTCAGTATTCTTGCTTTTTTTTCATGTATCATTTCCAAATATCATTAAATATTCTGTCTATGTTTTCTTATAGTTTGTTGGACTTATTTATGAGGATTATTCTGAATTCTTTGTTGGTCATTCCATGGTTCTCCATTTATTTGCGTTCTGTTATTGGAGCTTTATTATTTTCTTTTGGAGATGCCTTGATTCCCTGATTCTTCATAATCCTCCTGTGCTTGCGTTGTTGTTCATGCATCTGAGAAGACAATCCCTCTTCGACCTTTACATGTGCTCATTGGCAGGGATAGCACTTTGCTGCTTAGTCTAATCTGTGACTTTGAAAGGGCCATCTGGTGATGACCCTGGGCATGTGGAACTTGTTACATAAGTTCTTTATTTTTTTATTTTTTAATTATTTACTTATTTTTCTATTTTTTACAGACTGCATTTTGATTCATTGTACACTACATGAGTTCTTTAGTTGACTGGCCCTGTGCTTTTGATTGGATGTTGGATGGGACTACTAGGTGGGCTCTGCTGTCAGTTGGATGTATTGCCTGGGTATTGTTATAGCTTCTTGTTAGGCTGATTGCAAAATGTATTCCTAGGCCAGGCAGTTCTGCTGTTTGGGATCTGCAGTTGGGCAGGGTGCTAGTTGAGCACTGAGGTTAGACAGAATTGCTGTTTTGGACAAGTGGGACCCAACACTATGCTCCTTAGAAGTACATGGTTGAAGACAGCCCCCCTGTCTGAGGTGGGGGGCAGCTGTAGGATGGGCTTTTGGCTGAGTTGAGTGGTTGTATGACTTCCTGGATCAAGCAGTGTATTCCCCGTGTTTTTCCTGAAAGCACAGAGGTGGAAGTCTCCCTAATGGGTGGAGTTTTGGCTGAATCCTGCCACTGCTTGCCCCCTGGGTCAAGCTAGTCTAGCTCCTTTCTTCTCTGAGATCAGTGGGGGTTGGAGTCTTCCTTCCTGGGTGGGGTTATTAGGTAGGCAGTCAGGCTGTGTGAATCCGCTGCTTACCCTGTTGGGCCAAGTTGTTTTAGCCCCTTTGCTTCTCTGAAAGTCACAAAGGTGGGAGACACCCTGCTTGGGCAGGATTGTTGGGCGTTTCTGAGGCTGGATCCCAAGACCAGCAGTCTGGGGGCTCAAGCTAGATTGCTCTTCTCTCTGTGCTTCTGAAGGTGATTAGCTTCACCTTGCAGGTTCATTTCGATCGTGGCTGTTATCTCTGAGTGTTGCAGTTGGCAGGAACACAGAAGTGCCAACAACAGTTGTGCACTCCTCACTGTCTTTGTTTCCACCCCACCCCCAACCCCCAGGAGGTGAAGCCATAGTATTTCTCCTCATTCTTCCTGTGAACTAAACTGGAGTGGGCCCCCTGAGAAGCATCTGGAAATGCTAGGGAAACTGGATGACTGCATCTGGTTCTTTTTTCTTCCTGTAGAAATTGTAAGCCCAGGAAACTCCCACTTAGGGAATAGGGAAAGTGGGGGACAATCACAGTGAGACTATTCCTCTTTCCTTTCTAATTTGGATTTGTTCAGTTCTGTGCACAACATAGGTATCTCAGGCTTATTTCCAGGGGTTTTCTATTCTGTGGATATTCACCTTCTGTAGGGAGGAAAGGGCCCCAAGACTTCTTACTCTGCCATCTTGTTGACATCCCATTAGCTTTTAAATGTTGCTATCTTTGGTTAAACCTATTTATTATAGACATCTCAGTTTCACACTATGTGTACACTATGGATGAGAATCACATAATTTTTTTTTTAATATTTGGGCACTAAAGATTGAGTACATTAATGAAGTTTTACTGTTGTTTTTACAATATGGTTTGACTTTTTTATTAGACACATATTTATGCTTCTTGTTTTATAGTGTATAAATACCTACTGTACTACATAATGCAATGTGTATTGGTTTTGGTTTTGTGTTTCTTTTGCAGAAAGTGATAATGAACTCTCAAGTGGAACAGGCGATGTGTCTAAGGATTGTCCTGAGAAGATTCTATACTCTTGGGGAGAATTGCTAGGAAGATGGTAAAAGTTTATTTTTCTTACTGAAAATTTTATATTTACATAGTTGATATTAAGTTAAAATAAATTTTGTTGGCTGTGGTGGCATACACCTGTAATCCCAGCAGCTTAGGAGGCTGAGATATGAGGATTTCAAGTTCAAATCCAGCCTCAGCAACTTATTAAGGCCCTACGCAACTTACTGAGACCTTGTCTCAAAATAAAAAAATAAAATGGGCTGGGGATGTGACTCAGTGGTTAAGTGCCCCTGGGTTCAACCCCTGATACCAACAAAAAATTTTGTTCTACATTGCCAACACACTTATATATATATGTATGTATATATATATTGTTAAAAAGATACTCTGTTTATGTTGTTATATAGTAAGTACTTTTTTCTACTTATAAAAGTTTTTTTTTTTTTAAAGATGACCATGACTGTCGTATCTCTCTCCTCCATACCACTACAGACTTAGAAGCCATGACTTATTATTGAGTATGTGTATCAGGTTACATGCATCCAGGCTGTCCAGGAGAGACCACAAAGTCTAGGTAGAATCATACATGTTTTTATAGTAAAGTGGATGAAAGAATACTTAAACTTTCTTATATCTTCTTGAGAGATGTTCCCTGTGATAGTCTTCTGTATACGTCCTAAGAGATTCCTGAGTTAGCATTTAGGAAGGGGTTCTTTATAGTTCCCAGGTTGAAAGGTTCATGATTTCTCATTGTGAAATTCAGACACAAAATTTAATTCTGATCAAAGTGTTGGGCCTATTATGTTTTCAAGGAGATACCCTGAGAAGAAAGGAAGGTTAGCTGCATCTCATTTTTAAACAAAGAAAATTTTATTTTTATTTATCCTATACTTATAAATAAAAATGAACATATCTTAGAAAATGTATATAACTCATTAATGGAGAACCAATAGGCTTTTACAATCAATCAAAAAGATCATTTGATTTAGAGATGTAAGTTCTTTTCCAGACAGTTCATTTGCACATGAACAGGAACATCTGTGTAACTGTGGACAGAAAACATTTGCATTGCTATCAGTTTTCAATACATTATCTCCTACCTGTTGAGAATTTAAACTAGCCTTGTCAAAGAGAAATTACTGTTCTCAAAACAAACACTAGCCTATTCAAAGACTAACTAGTCTATCAAAGGTGGAGGCATCCCAGCTGGACAACAGAAACAGTGCTAGGCTTTTCAAAGAGGTTTTAATGCAGAGAACTGGTTTATCGTGAGAAATCTGAAAGAACAGAAAGGGGACATTGAAGTAACCAAGGTAGAGGAAGCAGCTACAACCTCTAGGATGGGAAAAATAAAGTAAAAGTATTGTTACCAGAATCTAGGAACTCAGAGAGGGTCTGAGGAACTGTGTGGGAACCTCTGAAGAGGGCTGTACAGCTGGTTGCTTAGACTCCTGAGGATACTCAGAACAGTTAAAGTTTGGAAGGAACTGTTAGGGAGAGAACATTTGGTTAGTTCTTCACTTTTGAAGTGAAACCCCAACATCTGAACTAGTGGGGGAGCACTATATGATTGACATTTGTCCTTCTTGGAGGATGTAATTGGAATTAGTATTTCTCAGTTATTGTGATATAGTTTGTATTTGGAATGCATTCCTATATTCCTTTCTTCTGCTTTCCAACTGCACTTGCATATTACTTATTGGCAGAACTTAACCTGGAAACCATCTGGCAAGTGAGTCTGGGATATATAGTTTGCAGATTCTCAGGACTTGCATGATTGAGCAAAATACAAGAAGGTGGTCTTGCAGTGAAAAAATCAGAAATGAGGGCTGGGGATATAGCTCACTTGGTAGAGTGCTTTCCTTGCAAGCACAAGGCCCTAGGTTCAATCCCCAGCACTGCCAAAAAAAAAAAAAAAAAGAAAGAAAAAAAAATCAGAAATGAAAATTGAAAGACATGCACATGTCTCAGAAAAAAACATGAAATACTTACGTAGAAATCTAGCAAACCGTGTGCTAGGTCTGTATTTTGAAAAACTGGAAAACATTAATGAAAGAAATCAAAGAAGACCTAAATAAAAGGAAAATTGTAATATGTTCATGGAATGAAAGACTCACTATTAAGACTTCATTTGTTTCTGAACTAATCTACATTCTTACTGAGATTTCAATAAAATTCCAGCAGAATTTTTTGTAGTGACCAATCTGATGATGAAATTTATATAGAAGGATAGATTAACTAGAGGAGCCAAAACAATTTTGAAAATAGAGAACAAAGTCGTAGGACACACTGCCAGATTGTAAGGGTTGCTACAGAGTTATAGTAACTTGGAAAGTATTGATGTAAGGATTGACACATAGCTTGGTGGCATGGAGAATTCAGGAATAAAGCCACACAAGCTAACCAGACATCTTCCAAAGAATATACTAATGACCAAGTAGGACATCAGAAGAGTCTCAAAGTCATTAACCATTAAGGAAATGAAAATCAGAACAATGTAATTGATATATTTTGAGAAAAAGCTGATAGAATTTGCTTATGTGCCCTGTGTGACTTGAGAAAAAGAAGTAGCTAATCACCGATATGAAGAATTCTGCCTTGAACTTCAAGAAGACTTGGCACTTACTCAAAAATGAAAGATAAGGAAGTATAAAGTAAAGATTTTGGAGAGGTTGAGACACTTTTTAGACATCTGAGTGAATGTGTCCTTTAGTCAGTTCCATGTAAGATTGAATTCCAGAGAAAGTTATGGAAGGAAATATGACTTTGGGAGCTAATATTTGCATATAGTTTTAAAAAGTGTTAGAGTAGGAGGAGTGAGATTTCTTACTGAGTGTGAATAACCTTGACCACCCCAGTGTTGGGAAGTTAGACGTGGAAGATCATGCAGAGAATTCCAAGAAAGAATAATCAGTGAGGTAGGAGGACCAAGATAGAAACCGAGAGAACTCAGTTGATTAAGAAGGTAGTAATCAAATGATGATAGGTCAGTTTACACAATGCCAGAGAAATTGCAGTGAGTTCAGCAGTTTGGATGTTACTGGTGACCTTGAGAAGAACAGCTTCAATAGAGAAGTAGCACTGAAAGCCCAGCTGTGTCAAAGAGGAAGAGGACTCAGGAGATATAGATAGCTCTTGAGTAGCTTTGCTATAAAGGGATAATAAAAATCGGGAACACGTTAGGAATTAGATGCGGGTTTAGAGGTTATTAAAAATTAAGATGGACAATATAACATGTTTGCATACTAGAAATGGTCTAGGAGGGAGAAAAGTTGATGATGTCAGAGGAAGAAGACTCAGTTGCAAGAGTAGTTGATAAACAGGGAGAAGAAATGAATTTGTTGACTAATGGAGTGGTTGTACCAATGAGCACAGAAGGAGGAAAGGTGAGGTATGGCTGTAAAATCACCATGTATACTTAGGATGTGTCAGGTGCTATTTTAAGCCCTTTACTTGAGTTATTTCATTTAGTTATCACAACAACACTCTGAAGTGGGTATTATTATTATTTATATTTTAGAGATGAGAAAACCAAGGCAGACCTATATTAGATAGTGAACATGACAATACATAACAAGTAATAGCAGCAAATAGGTAACTTATTCAAGATCCCATGGTCAATGAGTAATTGCCTGTGATCATATAGCAAGTAAATGATAGAATGAGTATCTGAATCTAAATAGTATCTGACTCTAGACCTAGAACTCTCTTAATAAGGTGAACAGCCTTCCATTTCTATAAAGATGGATAGGAAGCTGGGTTGATTTTTATAGGAGCATTAGAAGTACTTATAAGAGAGTCAGTAGACTAGGAAATGATACCTCACCCAAGCAATTCTTAAAACTTGTAGTCATCATTTTAAAGAGATCATAAAGATAACAGTTTCATGGACAATTAAACAGAAAATTGATAAATACTTCTGTAAATATTGCAAACCTAGATGTACACAGATGTAAGAAACAAAAATAATAAATCCTCAAGTGCTCACCACCGAACTTCAGTAGTTATCAAAATAGAGACAATATGAAAAATATTTTTATTTATTTATTTATTTATTTATTTATTTATTTATTTATTTTTCTTTGTTTTTATTGTAAACAAATGGGATACATGTTGTTTCTCTATTTGTACATGGAGTCAAGGCATACCATTTGTATAATCATAAATTTACATAGGGTAATGTTGTTTGATTCATTCTGTTATTTTTTTCCCTTCCCCCCCACCCCTCCCACCCCTCTTTTCCCTCTATACAGTTCTTCCTTCCTCCATTCTTACCACCCTCCTTAACCCTAATCCTAAACCTAACCTTAACCCTAATGCTAACCCCTCCCACCCCCCATTATATGTCCTCATCTGCTTATCAGCGAGATCATTCATCCTTTGGTTTATTGAGATTGGCTTATCTCACTTAGCATGATATTCTCCAATTTCATCCATTTGCCTGCAAATGCCGTAATTTTATCATTCTTTATGGCGGAGTAATATTCCATTGTATATATATGCCACAGTTTCTTTATCCATTCATCAGTTGAAGGACATCTAGGTTGGTTCCACAATCTGGCTATGGTGAATTGAGCAGCAATGAACTTTGATGTAGCTGTATCACTGTAGTATGCTGATTTTAAGTCCTTTGGGTATAGACCAAGGAGTGGGATAGCTGGGTCAAATGGTGGTTCCATTCCAAGCTTTCTGAGGAATCTCCACACTGCTTTCCAGAGTGGCTGCACTAATTTTCAACCCCATCAGCAATGTATGAGTGTACCTTTTTCCCCACATCCTCGCCAACACCTATTGTTGCTTGTGTTCTTGATAATCGCCATTCTAATTGGGGTGAGATGGAATCTTAGGGTAGTTTTGATTTGCATTTCTCTTATTACTAGAGATGTTGAACATTTTTTCATATATCTGTTGATTGCTTGTAGATCTTCTTCTGTGAATTGTCTATTCATTTCCTTAGCCCATTTGTTGATTGGATTATTTGTATTCTTGGTGTGTAGAGTGTTTTGAGTTCTTTATAGATTCTGGAAATTAGCACTCTATCTGAAGTGAAAAATATTTTTAAAATAATGTTGCTATTGATGCTTTTTATTTTTTAGTAAGATAATTTTGGAGTAGAAGGAATACTGGTTAACAGAGAAGCTAGTTGGGAGGGAGTTGCGTGGTTGATAGGCCTTTAGGAAACTTGCTGGCTCTTTTGCTTTTCAAGTGTTTTTCATTTATTTGAGTCATTATTGCAGTCGTGTCATGACAATGGAGATGAAAAGGGTAAAATTTGCCTAACCTAGAGAAAGTTTATATCTGTTACACAAAGATTGGCAATTCAAAAAATTGTTCTCAGAATTTCTTTTTAAAACATTAGTCTTCATTAGATTTAGAAATTTTCAGTCTTGGCAATAAAAGGTGGCATTTATATAAAGATATTTTTGTAATTTTTTAAAGTAAAGCACTCATGCAGGGACCTATGTTTTGTGCTTTGAGAAAAAATTCTTTTAAACGAAAGCCTGTATTTTCAATGATCTTTTAAATGAAATATAGCTGAAAATATTTTGAGTTTATTCTAAAACAACTAGATGAGTCTATTAAAATGAAGCAAAACAATTATAGATAAAAATCAGAATTTGTGTACTTAGATACTCAGAAAGCTATAAAGGAAAATATTTAATACCAGTTTGAAATTACCAGAAAAAATAAGGATAATATAGAAAAGAAAACTAAGAATAGACTATATAAAAGTTTAGTAATGGAGGGCTTTATAAGATATTGGAGTTACTGTGTAGTAAAGAAAGAGGAAGAACGTTTGTGATGGGCAATCTTCAGTAAATGGATTAAAAATGTCATCTGAATTTAGTGGCATGGAGGGAGATCATATATTAGTGAAAACTTTTCAGAGAGAGAGAGAGAGAGAGAGAAGCCACATTAAACTGAGTTTAGCAATGAGTTGTGGGGAGAAGAAATAGAAATAGTGAGTGTACAACTCTTGAGAGAGTCCATGTTGAAGGGTAGGAAACAACATGAGATTTATGTGGAATTGAATGAAGGTTTCTTTTACCTGGAAGTATTGATTGGAGTTTTAGTAACTGTAAATACAGTGATGACTTCCTGATCTGTATATATCATGTAGCATGTATTTCCTTTAATTATCTTGAATCCCTCTTATAATTCAAAGTATTTTGCCTTTAAGTTTAGAGAAAATGAGCTTATCCCTTTGTGCATTGTTTTAATTAATTCAGTTTTCTGTACAATGAGTATAGAAATTTAGTTTCCATCAAATCATGTTTTTTCATATCTATAAGTATGATCAGAGCCAAACATTAAATTACAAAAAAGATAATTTCATCACTGATCCTGGTGCTCTTGTGATATAATATTCTTTGATAATCTCAGATTTAATTGGATAGTGAAGAAAAGGTAGCTGGAAGGAAGTTCTGGGTATCAAATGGTTTGCTGAGCTTTACCTCTTTTCAAGAATAATTAATACACTTCTACTTAGCATATTTTTTGGATTATATTTAATTATCCTGTTTTTCCTAATTAGCTGAAATGATACTTTAATTTAAATCCATGAGAGAAATCTAAAGAAATCATTTATTTTTTGATTATAAAATAATTTAAGATCATTGTACATATTTTATGCACTATGGGAAATTAAAATGGCCCCTTTCTTAATTCTGTTACAGAGATATTTTGGAGTATACTGATCCATATTCTTTTCCTGTGCAAGTTTAAAAGTAGGTTTAAGAATATGTATATTTAAAATCATATCTATGTACTATTTTGAGATCTGATTTTGTCACTAGTGTAGTTATGTTCTTTAATAATCTTAAATCATGTAAGCTCTATCTCTTTTTACTTTGGGTTGATTTAAGCCCATCTGTATTATCAGCTTGGGTTCTCTAACCCAACAATACAAAGTTTAGCTAGCTAAAAACAGAATGGGTATAAATCTGATGATTTATTTAAATGCTTATGAGACAAGTTTACTTGAACTTGTTCAAGTTATGGAAATGAGTATAGGTTTTGCCAAGATATCCAGATTATGGCAGCATGGGGGAAAAAACATTGAACATCTTGTGTCAGAGGAAGGGCATGCCAAAACCGGGTTCTGTGCTGGAGATGGAGGAGTGTGCATGATCTAGAAAAGTAGGTGGGACACCAATTTTGGAAAACAGACATGTGGATTCCATGACTTTCAGGCGTGTCTCTTGAAACCAGAGCCTGGAGTCGGTCAAGGCAGAATGCATCATCAAGGTTTGGAGTCCTGATTCTGGCACCAGGGTCAGCTCTACAAGGTCAAAAACATGAGCAAAGTTTGAGCAATAAAGCATAGAATGTAGCTCTAAGTTTAAGCTAGGCACCAGGAATAGGATGAGTAGTGGAGCTACGTGAGACTTGGAACTGTGATTCAGTTTTTTGATCAGGTGGCAGGTTATCATGGAGTCATACATACTATATGATCATTGATTTTAGGACAAGAAACATTCACCTTTGTTCCGATTTTAAACACCCTTGAGCATGGGTAATGCTCATAAGTGTGTTCGCCCAGCAAGGTGGGATTGTATAGTTCTGGCGATTGAAAGTGAGGTTATGGAGCTCTTGCACTTAAAAAAAGGCCACAGACAAATGCCAAAGTGTAAATAATGAACTGTTCTTACCAAGAACTTCACCTTAGATAATTTTTAATCTGGAAGATCCTTCATGTGCTGAAACAGAATTCCAAGATAGCTGATCAAGATATGGACTTCCCAGGGGAACATTGGGTAAGGATGTGGGTACAGGAAACAAACTATGTCTGTTTCACGCCTTCTGTACCATGGAGCCTGCTTTTCATGCTTGGCTCAGGGAAGAGAGTGCAGTCACGGTGGGGTAGGCCTGGCATCCACTTCGGTATCCCTTCCTGAGCCCATCCCCTGCCACACCCACTCACTAGCCTGCTGGCCAGCCTACCAAACATTCGTCTCAGGGGATTCAGATGTTTCTTTTTACTCCTTGAAATACTGCTTAGAAACATGTAATGAACATTCATTATTTTGATAAGTTCATGGGATGATTTAAAAAGCACATGAGAGGAAGAAAAAGCTTTCTCTTAAGGTTGAATAACATGGCTCATCAGTAACCAGTGACTAAGATTGACTTGAGGAAAAAAGTCAAAGATGCCACAGACCTTGAACCTACTGTTGTTTCATGCCTTGGTCATTTTTCTCTTGACCCAGGCTTACACTTTTTTTTTTTTTTTTTTCCTTTTGCGGTACTGTGAATTGGACAGCCCAGGAGTGCTGTGCTACTGAGCTGCATGCCCAGTCCTTTTGTTTTGTTTTGAGACAGCCTCACTAAATTGCTGAGGCTGGCCTTGAACTTGAGATCTTCCTGCCTTAGGTCACTGGGGTTATAGGGATGCCCCACCATGCGCACTTCCAGGCTCACATTGTTTTTCTCTATATATTTTAGTTGTAGATGGACACAGTATTTTATTCACTTATTTTTATGTGGTACTGAGGATCAAACCCAGTGCCTCACATGTGCTAGGCAAGCACTCTGCCACTGAGCTACAGCCCCAGCCCCTCCAGGCTCACATTTTAATGTAGACTAGTAAATGTACTTTCCATAGCAACAACAGTTGAGGAGTGGTAGAGGGAATATGAATGGCTTGTTTTCTTTCCTCAGGCACAGTAACCTTGGTGCACGACCAAAAGGGCTGTCCACTTTGGTGAAGAGTGGTGTTCCAGAAGCATTGAGGGCAGAAGTATGGCAGCTCCTAGCAGGCTGCCATGACAACCAGGCGATGCTGGACAGATACCGAATTCTTATCACAAAGGTAGGACACCCTTTTCATATTATTTTCATGGAGCAACATCTTAAGGTATTGGTTTTTCATAGCTCCCACAAGTAATAAATGCTTTGAACTTCTTTAAAAATAAACTATTTTGATGCTGTGCACTTAATACTTCTGCTTTTTGTTTTGAATACTTGTTAATTAGTGATAAGCAGTGTCCATAATCATCTATGAGCAATTTATAACTAGATTTCATATTTTTATTTAAGTGACTTTATAATTTTTTTATTTTAAATATTTTTTTAGTTGTTGATTGACCTTTGTTTCTTTCACTTATTTATATGCAGTGCTGAGAATTGAACCCAGTGCCTCACCCATGTGAGGGAAGCACTCTACCACTAAGGCACAACCCTAGCCTGACTTTATAATTTTTATTTACCTAATTAAATATACAATTGGTTCTTGGTATCCTCGGTTTTGCATCAGTGGATCCAAAATATTGGGGGAAAAAAAAGCTTATCTCTGTAGTGAACATTTATAGCTTTTTTTCTTGGCATTATTCTTCAAACAATACAGTGTAATCCATACTTACATAGTATTTACATTAATTTAGGGAATATAAGTAATCTAGAGATGGTTTAAAATATATAGCAGGATGTACAGAGGCTGTACACGTGTGCTACTTCATTTTACATCAGAGACTTGCCTAAGTGTGGGTTCCCCAGGACCCTCCTGACTTCAGATGAGCTGGCTACAAATATGAGGGTTCCCACAGACTCCCTGAGGTTTGTTAGTTTGCAGAAATGACTCATGGAACGCAGCAAAGTGCTTTACTCATGATGATAATTTTATATTTTAATAGCAAAATGATGCAAATTAGAACTAGCCAATCAAGCCTCTTGCCCTTTTAAAGAGTTTTCCCCTAAGCCCAAGCCATGACTCCACCTATATCCTTTGACCAGAATTCTGTAACAAGAAGAAAGAGAATAGATATTGGGAGGACAGTGACCTTTCTCTGTTTTAGGTTGCTTCTTTCTTTTTTTTAATTTATTTATATTGTAAACAAATGGGATACATCTTGTTTCTCTGTTTGTACACGAAGTAGAGGCATACCATTTGTGTAATCATATATTTACATAGGGTAATGGTGTTTGATTCATTCTGTTATTTTTTCCTTCCCCCCACCCCTCCCACCCCTCTTTTCCCTCTATAGTCTCTCCTTCCTCCATTCTTACCTCCCTCCCACCCCCCATTATGTGTCATCATCCGCTCATTAGCTAGATCATTCGTCCTTTGGTTTTTTGAGATTGGCTTATCTCACTTAGCATGATATTCTCCAATTTCATCCATTTGCCTGCAAATGCCATAATTTTATCATTCTTTATGGCGGAGTAATATTCCATTGTATATATATATACCACAGTTTCTTTATCCATTCATCAATTGAAGGGCATCTAGATTGGTTCCACAATCTGGCTATTGTGAATTGAGCAGCTATGAACATTGATGTGGCTGTATCTCTGTAGTATGCTGATTTTAAGTCCTTTGGATATAGGCTGAGGAGTGGGATAACTGGGTCAAATGGTGGATCCATTCCAAGTTTTCTAAGGAATCTCCACACTGCTTTCCAGAGTGACTGCACTAATTTTCAACCCCACCAGCAATGTATGAGTGTACCTTTTCCCCCACATTCTCACCAACACCTGTTGTTGCTTGTATTCTTGATAATCGCCATTCTAATTGGGGTGAGATGGAATCTTAGGGTAGTTTTGATTTTGCATTTCTCTTATTATTAGAGATGTTGAACATTTTTTCATTTATATGTTTATTGCTTATAGATCTTCTTCTGTGAAATGTCTGTTCATTTCCTTAGCCCATTAGTTGATTGGGTTGTTTGTATTCTTGGTGTAGAGTTTTTTGAGTTCTTTATATATTCTGGAAATTAGTGCTCTATCTGAAGTAAGAGTGGCAAAGATTTTCTCCCACTCTGTAGGCTCTCTCTTCACATTGCTGATAGTTTTCTTTGCTGAGAGAAACCTTTTTAGTTTGAAATTAGAGGGATATGAATAGGAAAAGAAGAACTCAAACTATCCCTATTTGCTGATGACATGATTATATATTTAGAGGAACCGGGAAATTCCACCAGAAAACTTCTAGAATTCATAAGTGAATTCAGTAAAGTACTAGGATGTAAGATCAGTGCTCATAAATCTAATGCATTTTTATACGTAAGTGATGAGTCTTCAGAAAGAGAAGTTAGGAAAACTACCCCATTCACAATAACCTTGAAAAAATTAAAATACTTGGGAATCAATCTAACAAAAGAGATGAAAGACCTCTACAATGAGAACTACAGAACACTAAAGAAAGAAATTAAAGAAAACCTGAGAAGATGGAAAGATCTCCCATGTTCTTGGATAGGCAGAATTAATATTGTCAAAATGGCCATACTACCAAAAGTGCTATACAGATTCAATGCAATTCCAATTAAAATCCCAATGACATACCTTACAGAAATAGAGCAAGCAATCATGAAATTCATCTGGAAGAATAAGAAACCCAGAATAGCTAAAGCAATCCTTAGCAGGAAGAGTGAAGCAGGGGTAATTGTAATACCAGAACTTCAACTACACTACAAAGCAATAGTAACAAAAACAGCATGGTATTGGCACCAAAAGAGACAGGTAGATCAATGGTACAGAATAGAGGACACGGACACAAACCCAAATAAATTCAATTTTCTCATACTAGCCAAAGGGGCCAAAAATATGCAATGGAGAAAAGATAGCCTCTTCAACAAATGGTGCTGGGAAAACTGGAAATCCATATGCAGCAGAATGAAACTAAACCCATCTCTCACCCTGCACAAAAATCAACTCAAAATGAATCAAGGATCTTGGAATCAGACCAGAGACCCTGCATCTTATAGAAGAAAAAGTAGGTCCAAATCTTCAACATGTCAGCTTAGGATCAGACTTCCTTAACAGGACTCCCATAGCACAAGAAATAAAAGCAAGAAGCAATAACTGGGATAGGTTGCTTCTTAATAGTGGCAGTGGTTGAGATCTGTTGTAGAATAATTTATTTTTAAAGTACATGTAATCTTATTTTTTTTTAGAATGGTGAATGTTACTAGTTGCCACTTGAGATTGAGTAGCAATATATAATTAAGGTTGTAATATAAGTATTTCCACATTCAATTAGAAATATATGACAACATGAACTTTATAAGGTTATTTCTATTGTTAACAGTACAATTTATTAGAAACATCATTTTCTTTCAGACAATATAGAAATGCGTTGCTTTGGTCATGTGCTTGTATTCAAGTTCTCAAGTTGTAACATTTCTGTGATGGGAAGTACAATGGTTTATTTAATTTCATTGTCTTCCTTACATCATAGCCAAATATAATAAGATGACGAATACTGTAATTATTTCTAAAAATGATTTTCTCACTTTTCTATGCTTAAGAGTAGAAATGAGACAGCAAATGCTTGTAGCCAAGAGTGTATTGTGTATTTTGGGGTTTACCACCACTCAGTGGGAAGAACACAAACATGCAGAAGATTTTCAGTAGGAAGCACTTGCATATTTGGCACTTGTTGGTTGTGGTTCAGCGGCTGTTAGTCTCTTGCTCTAATTTTTCCTGTCTTATTAAGGGAATGGCAAGATTTCAAGGTCAGTTCATGAACTGGTTCAGCTTGAAGAAACTGTTGCTTTATAAAAAGCCTACCAGAGACCAGGTTGCAAGGAAAGAAGGAATACAAAGTGTTTTTGAAAACTAACTTAAGAACTTAAAAACTTACTTATTCACCATTTTAATCATTTTTAAATGTATAATTCAGTAATTTTTATGTAATGCTGTATAACCATCTCAGCTGATCTAATTGCTAAATATTTTCATCACTGCAGAAATAAACATGATATCTCCAAGTTCCCCTCTCCCATCCCCTGGCAACCATTAATCTACTTTGTTGGATTTAGCTGTTCTTCATTTTTCATATGAATGGAACCATACAATACCATTTATGTGTGGCTTCTTTCATTTAGCATAATGATTTCTATGTTCATTTAGGTTATAGCATATATCAGTACTTAATTCTTTTTTATGACTGCATAATATTCTAGTGCATAGATATAAATTTTATATTTTATCTTATAGAGTTATCAGTTGATGAAGACATGTATTTGCTTTTTGGGTACTATGAATAATGCTGTCTCAAACATTTTTGTGCAAGTTTTTGTGTGAACTTGTTTTTAGCTCTCTTGAGTGTAGCTGCCAGGTTGTATGGCTGCCATGTTTTAGTATTTTGAGGAACTGGCCGACTGTTTTCCATAGCAGATGAGCTATTTTGTGTTCCCAGGAGCAATGTATGAGAGTTCCAGTTTCTCCACATCCTCACTTGTACTTTTTATTTTCCTATTTTATTTTCTTATAGCCATCCCAGTGTATATGAATTGGCATCTTATTAGGATTTTGATTTACGTTTCCCCAATGACTAATTATGAGCATCTTTTCATGTACTTGTTGACCAGTTGTCTAATCTTCTTTGGAGCATTGTGTCTTTAAACGTTTTGCTCATTTAAAAATTGGGTTGTCTTTTTATTGTTGGGTTGTAAGTGTCTTTGTAGATTTAGGATACCAATCCCTTATCATTCAGTAACTCTTGATTGAGCATTGTATATGAGCCACACTCTGATTTCTAGAGCTACATAGAAAAAAAGGGTTTATATCCTTGAGGAATGTAGCCAAGGAAGAGCCAGATCTGTGCATAGGTAGAGTAAGACATTATGATGAAAGCACAATGTGTCTTAATCAAGTGCACAGAACACAGGAAGTAATAATGTCCGCTCTACTCGAGTTGAGCCAAGGAAAACTTCACAGAAGAGATCATCTGCAGACTTGAGAAATGTCTGCGCAGGATAGGAGAGAGGATGTAGTCTAAGGAGTGGCTTATGTGAGGGTTCAACTGCTGATTAGTGACAGCCTGGGCTGTCCAGAGTCCTGCCTTGGAGATGAAAATCAGTACGTTCTTTCCTTCCCCAACTCCTACCCTGGTGGGCCAGCTACAGATGCTTTATTCATGGATCAATCTTTTTCCCTTTCTTAAGTAGGAAGAACTTAATAAAAGTTTCTGTTAGAACAAATGTACATGATGAAAATCCTCAGAAAATATATATCATATCAAAATTATATAAGAGATTATTTAATTGGTCGTCTGATGTAATAGAATTTTAACCAATAAAATTACAGTGTCTGTTCAAAAATATTCGAGTACTTATTGTGTGCCAGGTACTGATTAGTTGAAAAATGTCATTGATGGACTAAAATAAAACAAGTGTAAACTGGCAAAGGAGCAGCCCAGTTGTATAAATGATAGAGATCATTTGTCCAGACTTGTATGAGAGAGCAAAATAGGCAATGGTTGCAAATGTTAACCTCAGTGGTTTCTGCCCAAAATCCTTTTTTGGGGGAAATAATAAACAAAAAACAGCCAGGAGAGTGACCTGTTTTGAGATTCTATAAGTTCTTTGCTTTCTTGGGCATCATATGAACAGATAAAGCTTCACCATGTTTATTCCTGTCAGATTCTTGGTACTACTCATAGTAAAGTCTGTCTTCACTCTGTTCTCCAGTGCATTATTGTAGCAGATGGTTTTTAATAAAACATCCAACTAAAGAAAATTTTACTCTTGGGTAGTAGAATGTACTATAATTATAATATTATAAATTCTCAGGGGGAAATGTTTAAGTTGGTAGTTTCCTTATGTTTGGATAATATTTACTGAATATTAAATCAAAGAGTAAAATGATTGTATCACTTCATGTAATTCTTTGTTCGGTAAGTTTCAAAACTAAATAAAACTCTCTATATGATTTAACCAAGTAAATGTTTACTTTTTCTTTACATGGTTTACTTCTTAAAGATTCTGTGCAGGTTGTTAGTCAAATAATTCTCTATACTAGATTTCATGGAGAGACCATTGCTTAATCACACAGCTGCTCTGTTCTCTGTCATAACCTTGTCTAGTTGAAGGAAATGAGCTTTTTGATAGAATGAGGTTATTCCACCTGGGTCTGTATTGTTGGTATTTGTAAAACCTCAGGCTTTTTTTCAGGTATTTTACCGATGTTTCTTCAAAAAATTTATAGTTCTTTAAAATATACTAACCTAAAATAATATAACCAAATAAATAATAATATGGGCAAGGAGAAGAGAATACTAATTGTGTTGTATTTCTTAATGCTTTATATATTCAGCTACAGGAAATATTTTTTCAAGAAATAGGAATTATTGAAAAATTATTTAAGAAAATGTACCTTTTACTTTTTCTTTTATTGCATAATAAGGATAATAGTTTCTCTTTCTCTTTCTTTCTTTCTTTCTTTCTTTGGTACCAGGGATTGAACCCAGGGGTGCTTTACCACTGAGCCATATCCCCAGTCCTTTAAAATTTTTTAAATTTTTAAAGTTTGAGGCAGGGTCTTATTAAGTTGCTTAGGGCCTTGCCAAGTTGCTGAGGCTGGCCTTGAACATACGATCCTCCTGCCTGAACCTCCCCATTTGCTGGCATTATAGGCAAGTGCCATTGCATCTGGCAGTCAGATGCTGCTTCCTTTTTAAAATTTTTTATTTGTTTTAATGAGGTATTTATGACAGTAGAAGGTACTTTGATACATCATATATAATGGAGTATAATTTCTCATTCTTCTCATTATACATGATGTAGAATCCCACCAGTCATATAGTCATAAAAGTACACAGGGTAATAATGTCTGATTCATTCTACTATACTTCCTATCACCATATCCCCTCCCCTCCCTTTAATCCTCTCTACTAATCTAAAGTAACTCTGTTCTTCCCTAGGCACACCCCCTAGTGTGGGTTAGCATCTGCATATCAGAGAAAATGTTTGACTTTTGGTTTTTGGGGATTGACTTATTTGGGTTAGCTTGATTTTCTCCAGCTCCATCCATTTACTGGCAAATGCCATAATTCCATTCTTTTTTAAGGCTGAGTAATATTCCATTGTATATGTATATACACCACTTTTTCTTTATCCATTCATCTGTTGAAGGGCATCTAGGTTAGTTCCATAGTTTAACTATTGTGAATTGAGCTGCTATAAACATTGATGTGACTGTGTCATTGTAGTGTGCTGATTTTAAGTCCTTTGAGTATAAACCGAGAAGTGGGATAGCTGGGTCAAATGGTGGTTCCATTCCAAGTTTTCTGAGGAGTCTCCATACCACCTTCCATAATGGTCATACCAATTTGCATTCCCAGGATGCTGTTTTCTTATTACATAATTATACCTTTGCTTATTATTATTATTTTTATCAAATTTCTTTGGTCCTCATCTCCCGATATTTCCCTTATCGCCATAGTAATATCTACATGTATAGAAACTATAATTATATGTGAATGTGAGAACTAACAGTTTCCTCATCAACTCCTCAGCACTGATGTTGTGTAAAAATTGAAATATATTCTTGATTATTTTTATGTACTTAAGTGACATGTTTAGTTAGTAAATAATTTTTATTATCCTTTAAGTATTAGGTTTTGAGGTACGTTAAGAGAAAATTTCATATTACAGATTTAGACTAGGCATATACTGTTTTGAGGGAAGACTTGATGTTCTTGTTGAGCATAGATCATTCTGTGGCATAATAGAATCTGTACTGTTATATAACGCTAGCCATCTTTATAGCTAGAGATTTAAACAAAAGGAAAAAAATGATATCTTTTAAATCTCATAAATTTTTAAGAGTCTAGGATTGTAACTTTGGATCCCAGTTTCATAATAACTTTATTGGCTTTAGCACATATCTGTAGAATGTTATTTATGTTTTATTGGGTAATGTCATATGATAAGTTTTTTGCAGGACTTATGCTTTGATTTATCTTTTCATTCAAATTTTTGTTTAGATATCTTTACCATTAATAGGTATCAAGGTAAAAGAGGGGATAGGTAGCATATACCTATGAAACTGGTCCCCAAAATCTGCCTTCCTAATCTCCACCCAACATGTTATACCTTTCTCCTTGCGTTTGGTAATTGTTTCATTTCGCAGCTTCTTGCTTGATTAGCTCATGAATCACTTTCTCATTATCTTCTCTTTTTCACTTGATGTCTTTACAGTTGTCTTCTGTCTCTCCATCCTGTCTCCCATTCTCGTAATTAGCTGCCTCCCTTTTGTAACTGTTGATAATGTGGTTCTGAAACGTCTTATATTTGTCCTCTGTGGATTTCTCAGATACGTCTGCTTTCTCATTGTGGAGATTTTAGTTGATTTTTAAAAGGGCAAGATAGTAGTAGGCTGTGTAATCATGGAGAAACTGTCATTTTGTTGTACTTTGTATCCTCAGGCCCTAGGTCTTAATGAACAGGCATTGAATGATTAAATGAATTAAACTCTGTAGGGCAGTACTCTGTGATTAAAAATAAATAAGAAAACAAACAAAAACCCACCCCCCCAAGAAAATGGAAAAAAGAAAAAAAGGAAGAATTAATTGAGTATGATATTATAATTTAAGGAATTGATAAGAAGTTATGAATTTTGAGTTATTTTATAGAAAACATCAAATCATATACCATACCTGATTAATTGATGTCTTTTCTCATCATATTTAATGAATAGCTCCCAGGGACCAGACAGAAAACTAGTTATCGAAAAGTTATCTTTTTAACATTTTTCTAGTTTTTTCAGAATTACCTGATTTCACTTATTCTTTATGAAAGGCGTAGTTGTTAGTATGCACACAGAAACAGACTCCGAAGCTTGACCTGTAGTGGCTCCCCTGCTGGGATCTCAGTTCCTGGGTCCTACTTTGTTTTCCCATCACGTAGAAAAAATGAAAGGAAAACCCAAAAGACCACTGAGTATATTTAAGGTTATTTTGACCTTGGCAAAATGCAGTTCCTATGTAAAATTTCTGGAGTTTATTAAAAAGGATACTGTATAAATATCATAATTGGGATATTATTTATGCTGCCAAAATTGTTTATACTTTTAAGTCTTATTCTGTAAGCTGGCTTTTGATTTAACTAATGTTATTCATTTATTTTAATTCTTTAGTTTGATTCAAACTAAATATGAAGATCGAATCAATTTTTCCAACTAAAATAATCATATCATAGCAATTTATTAGGATTCTTGATTTAGTGACCTTTCCTTTTATAGTAAATTTTTACTTTATCTAGATTCATAGTTTATTTTATTGGTAATATTTCCATTGAGCACATGGCTACCTTCAATTTTTATGTACACAAATTTTTTTCATGAGTGGTAAAGAGTCTAGGTTGAAGTTGATGAGAACTTTATTATTCCTGATTTAGGATATCATGGGTATGCATGCACTGTTCCCTAAGAGAGCTTTAATTGTTACTATGTCAGAAGAAGTCAATCACTTCTACCCTTCGAGAAGCTGAGCTCTGACATGTGTATGGAAACTGCTTAATCTTTTAATAGATGACTAATGTTTTGAAGACAGCGTCTTGAAGCTTTTATCTTGATACCTGCAAAAATGATGTGAAAAGGAGCAATTTCCATTTGATTCTTTTAAGTCTTCAGTTCTTGTGTGAGAAAGTAGAATGGCAGTTTTGGATTGAAATCTTATTCTAATTTTCCTGCCCATCTGTACAGTGGGTATGTAGACCTGTAAGCAAGGTGCTATTTCTCCACAGTGACCTATTAACTGAAGTTGCTATAGCTTTCTTACTTTAGATTTTGGGACCCTCAGATCTTCTGACTTTGATGTGTTTCAACACTCAAATATTTCTGAGTTCAATCCCCAGTACCCACCCCCTCCGCCACCAAAAAAAAAAAAAAAAAAAAAAAAAAGCTAAAGTATTTGTAGGAGTGGTTTGGTTGTGTTCACAAAATTTAAATCTCATTCAGTCCCATAAATCTGAACTTGCATTCAAAATGGTAATTGATCTTTATTATAAACTATTTCAAATTAAGATATTCTAAGTAAACTACACCAGAACCTTACATTAAGGATTTACTGAATTTCCCTAGATAATATACATATTCTGTATTCCTGTTGAGATTAATGATACATCTTTTGATATAGAGCTGCAGTTTTTCTAATTCACTTATGCTGTGAAAAGACCTTTTCCCATTTGAACAGAAAATAGATTGAACTTAATCCTGGGGAAAAGATGATGTGTAACTATGACCAGGAGGGAAATCATTGTTCAGTCCCAGTGGCACTGTGTAGTCTTGCATTAAGCGTTCTGGGACTAATTAATCAGGAAGCAACTCTAATTAAAAAGGAAACTGCTCATCAGCTGCTTGCTCAGGCTGTTTTACAGAAAAAAATCTGTAGACCTGGCTACTTGCATTTCAGCTTGTAGCAACATTCTTTAACTGCCAATGTCCCATAGAAGGCAATAATTTAAAGATTTTTAGCAGACCTTATTTTGTAGTGATAAACTTTGATAGTTAATGTACTTCTTTTGGATGTAAATTTACATAAAAGCAGTAATTTTGGAATTGGAATGTTTTGGCCAATGTGTAAGACTTTTAAACTTTTAATCTTACCATGTTTTTTAAATCCTGGGACAAATCATCTACTTAGAAATAATCCTAGTAGACAGCATTTGAACATGTGTGTGAATATATTTAAATGTAAACAAACATGTATAAATTTGTAATGCAAGACCAAAATAAAAAGTCTAACTATAGGTGAATTTGGTTATTTAAACCATATTGACATTTCCAATACCATAACAGTTTATTTGGCTTAGCCGAAGTCTTAGGGAAGTACTATTCAAAAAGAGGATTTTAATTTCATGAGAGTATGTGCATTACATATGTGGTATGTGTATTTTTTCCCAATCTGGTTTGTATTTTTATGGTGATGATTATATCCATCATACCAGGTCTTTACGAATTTAGCAATGATAAGTGATTAAGAACTACTAAGAATTTTATAATTGTTTTAAATATTACTATTAACAATTTTATCTCTTTTGAAGTTTGTCTTAATACACATACAGAGATTTATCAGTTTTTAAATGGACAAGTAGTTGGAGAGGTAAGAACTAAACAGTATAGGTTGTAACTATCTCTCCCACCCTTTCATCCTCACCCACTGAATCACAGTACACTGAACATATTTTTAAGAAGCCAGCTTGAGTTGAGTTATAGCCCTTTGGGGAATCCATTTCCTGTGCTGTTACCTGAAATCAGTTATAGTTCAGGGTAGTAAAGCTTGTGCATGTGATTGCTGCCACCACACAGTCTAATGTTTACAAACTTCATGGCACACTTGCCAGGGCAGTCTTGTGAATGATGGGGTAATTGCTTTTTAATAGGTAGATGCAGTTCTAACTCATAGTTTGTTTAAACAAAGGAAGCTAAGTTGTTAAACCAGAAATGCCACTATTTTATATGTGATGCATCTGATAGAAATAAGACTGTCTTGCACATCAATCCTGCAACCAGTTGCTTTTATTCAAGTTTATTATCTTTGGGTTTATTTTTATTTATTTTTGAACAGTGGGTATGTGAATTTGTATAAAGTTGCACAATTTAGTTACTCAAATATTCGCCTTATTTCAAGTATTGTTGTATGTTCATTTAACACATTAATTTTAAGAATTGATTTGAAGTCATTTATTAATTAAATTTTGTTACCTGTATAGATTATATTGATTTCCCATAATGATATTATAGTTAACATAGAAGTCCAAAAGTTTACCCAACTCAAGGTCAAATGGAAGATGTATGTCAGGATCAGAAGTAGAAACTGGGGTTACCAATAATAATTAATCTATGATTTCTAATTCTAATTTGAAAATTGCTTGGAGAATATTTTTTCTTTTTATTGTGATAAAATTGCAGACTTATCAAAGTTTCCATCAGTACTTAGAGGTACTTAGTTTACCTTCAGAGACTAAGCCTCAAGCAGTCCTTACTGGACTTTGAAGTGGTGGTCCCTAGGAAGCTGCGGCCTGAGAGCTCATGGCAGCGCTTGTCTGGCTGGTGGTCGGGATGCTGGCGGGTTCTCAGTGTGCTCTCATTGGTGCACGTGAGGCCGCGGAGGAGGCTAAGTGTTGCTGCATGCGTGTGGTGCTCAGCCCTTCCTTTAGACACTCCTTTTCTAAGTAGATGTTATATTCAGACTCAGCAAGGGAGCAGATATTTTTCCCGCTGGCACTGTTTCTGGAACTCTGTACAGAGTGATCTTGCTACCGTGTAAGAAGAAACATTCCCTTGTGGGTAATTTTCATCCTACTTGGACCAGGTTCAAGGTGTTTTAAGTCACTGGGTAATTCTTAAATATGGGGCTTCTCTAATGGCACATTAATACTTTGAGAGAATGACAATTAAATCACGGTATGTCCTTTTATTTTGGAGGTGGAGATGTTTTCTAAGAGTGCCTACACCAGTGAAGCACCCTTGAAAAATGAGAGGAAACTGTTCTTACCTTGGTAGTCTTAGGGACACCTTGAGGAGACCTTAGTCCCATAAAAATATGACAGCAAAATGCAGGCCAATATCATATCATTTTGATCATAGGTGGTGTTTAAACTTAGAATATAATTTAAGAGACCACTTCTGTACCTCCCTTCAAGTCTTAATTTAGTTATTAAAGCACTTAATTCTCAATAATCTGTTCTTTGCTTATTTACATTCCATTTTAATGATTGTTTTTTATTTGTCAGAAACATCTAGATAGACTTTTTCAAAATTCAATGTGCATTCATACTACCTATGAATCATGGTAAGAAGAGAGAGAGAGAGAGAGAGAGAGAGAGAGAGAGAGAGAGAGAGAGAGAGAGAAAGAAAAAGAAAGAAAGAGAGATTGAGATTGGGATTCTCATTTTTAGCAAGCTCTCAGTTGATACCGGCTCTACTCCTAGCTCATGTCTACACTTTGAAGCAAGGTTCTGGGTCCTCGGAAAGAAAAATATGCTAAAAAGTCATACTATAATTTACTGTTTATTATAAAATAAATTTTTTTGTAATCATGACATTTTCTCATTATACTAGAGAGTCCATAGCATAATTGTTCTTGTTGTGAAAAGATGGACACATAATTTGTTCTTGTGAAAAGATGGACAGACGAGACAATATAGTTTAAAAATGAAAATAGTTGTATTTCTTAACAAAAGATTATTAAATAAAACATAAAATAACCATGAAAATAGGTTAAAGATTATTTCCTTGTTAGGTTTGAGTTGTTTTTTCATAGCTTATGTTTTTTATGTAACACCTAAATCATCTGATATTTGGCTTTTGCTTGATGGAAAAGTAGGAAGGAAATTCAGAGAATCAAAGACGTGCGAATGATTCTTCTGAACAGTTTCTCTCTCTTGGGTCTTGGCTGTCTACTTTCATTTTTGATTCAGGCTTCTTCTGTAACTCCTAGAATGTATAGAGGCTTTTAAGAAACCCAGGGAGCAAAACTTTTATGGAACCCAAAGAGCAGAATTACATTTCACTTCCCTTAATCTTCATTCTTTACCACTTAGCCCATCACATTTAAAACATAATAAAGTTATTCCCAGGCAGACACCTTGTTTTCCATTCCTTCTGTCAGGTTAGATTGAGAGAAGATGCCTGTAGTGCAGTCAGTAGCTGAAGCAAATTAGTATGTTCAATAATGGAGATAGTACCTTATCACAGAGTTGGAGGTTATTGGAGGGCTTTTTAATTTTTTTTAAAGTGTGTGAAAATGTAACTAGAAACATATTTGGACTGACAGTCTTCCAAGAAAATCTGGCCAGTTCCTTTGCTGTGGAAATGAAAGGATGCACTAAATGCATTAACTCAACAGCCTCTTTATCTGCATTACCTTTTAGAAACTGCCTCCAAGGCTGGGTTTGGTGGGGCACCTGTAATCCCAGCCTCTCGTAAGCAGGAGGATCCCAAGGTGGAGTGCAGCCTGTGCAACTTGGCAAGACCTTGTTTGGAAACAGAAAATGAAGGGATATGGGGATATAACTTGATGTTAAAGCTCCCCTGGATTCAATCCAAAATTTTTAAAAAATTGAGTTTAGAGGTTCTTTATGATGTATTTGATCACTGATGTATACATAATAATGTGAATCTTGAGCATACTGAATGCTGATCTAGAGTGTTGATTAGAGAACATTAGGTTTAATATTACTGATTTAATTTGTGGGGGTGCCTTATAAATGAAACTCATCATTCAAGTCATCTCTAGCATTACTGTAAATGCTCAAGAGGATTATAAACTATCTTTAAATTTTCATTCCTAATCTGCCTTTCTTGCCTTTTACGCTACCTAGGGTGTTTTTTTTTTTTTTTTCCTTTTTGATTGTCCAGTGTGGATTCAAGTTTTGTGAGGCCCAAAGCATGTGAAGTTTGGAAAGGGGATAATCTCGGATAGACAGAATTAGTATTGTCAAAATGGCTATTCTACTCAAAGCAATATCAGATTCAGTGTAGTTCCCATCAAAATACCAATGATGTTCTTCACAAAACTAGGAAAAAACAGTCCTTAAATTCCTGTGGAAGAATGAGACCCAAAATGGCCAAAGCAATTCTGAATAAGAAAAGTGATGGCAGGAGAGGTTCCAATCTCAGTTATACTACAGAGCTATAGTAGCAAAAAATGGCATGGTGTTAGCATCAAAGTAGACATGAAGACAAATGGAATAGAGAAGCAGACCCAGAGACAAACCCACATACTTATAGCCATCTGATACTTGACAAAGGTGCCAAAAACATATGTCGGAGAAAAGACAGCCTTTTAAACGAATGGTTTTGGGAAAACTGGTTATCTATAAGCAGAAGAATGAAATTGGATCTCTGTCTTTCACCTTACATAAAAGTCAAATCAAAATGAATCAAAGATTGAGGAATTAGACCAGAAACCCTGCAACTACTAGAAGAAGACATAGGGTCTACACTCCACCATACAGATACAGGCACTGACTTCCTAAATAAGACCCCTAAAGCTCAAGAAATGAAAACAGGAATCAATATATGGAATGCCATCAAATTAAAAAGTTCCTGCACAGCAAAGGAAATGATTAAGAGAGTGAAAAGAGAGCCCAAGGAATGGGAAAAAAAAAAATCAGTGCCCCCCAAAATAACCCATTTAACAAAGGGGCAAAAGAACTAAGTGAAAATTTCTCAAAAGAAGAAGCACAAATGACCAACAAATATATGGAAAAATGTTCCACATCTCTGGCAATCAAGAAAGTGATAATCAAAACTACACTAAGGTTTTATCTCAATCCAGTAAGAATGGCAGTTTTCAAGAATATGAATAATAATAAATGGTGGTAAGGATGCAGGGAAAAGGTAAACTTATACATTGTTGGTGGGACTGCAAACTAGTATAACCACTTGGGAAAGTAGTGTGGAGATTCCTTAAAGACCTAGGATTGGAACTACCATGTGACCCAGATATCTCACTCCTCAGTATTTATCAAAAAGAACTGAAATCAGCATTCTATAGTGATACAGCCACTATAGTGTTTACAGCAGCTTGATTTACAATAGTAAAATTATGGAATCAACCCAGATGCCCATCAGTAGATGAATGGACCAAGAAAATGTGGCATATATACACAATGGAGTTTTACTCAGCAATAAAGAATGAAATGGAATTTGCTGGTAAATGGATGGAAATGGAGAAAATCATGCTAAGTGAAATAAGCCAACTCAGAAAATTAAGTGTTGAATGTTTTCTCCCATATATCCAAGTTAGGGCAAACTAAGGGAAAGAAGGTGATTGGGGAGAGGATTGGGTATCAGAAAGAAACAGGGAAGATCAGCAGAGAAGGAGGAGGAGAATGAGAGGGCGGGAGTAGGAAAGGTAAAGGGGAAGAAATATGGGATGAATTTAAAATCATGTCATATTCATATATAAAGGTATCAAAGGGATTGTAACCTTTATATGTAGAAAGTACCAATCCAAAATAATAAACTAGCGAAAGGAAGATCAGAGTAGAGGAGGGGGAAAAGGGGAGGTAGGAGGGGAGGATGGGGATTCAAATAAAATTCCTTGTATGTATAATTCTGTCAAAATGAACTCAAATACTATGCATAATTATAATACTCTTATTTAAAAAAAGCAATTTAGAGGGATGAGCTCTTTAAAGAAAAGAACATTTTTTTACATGTGTGCACAAAAATTTTTTAAAGAGTGACGTGAACATATTTCTAGGGACTATGTATCTCCCAGAACAGAAGGAAGATTAAACTAAACTTCACCTTTTGCTGATGTCACAGACTGAGAAAATAACTGGTAGTTTTTTCATGTAGAAGTGTAGTCCAGAGTATTTGAAAAGAGTATATGTTTTATGTTACAACTCCAATTCAGCACGGGCTTCCTCCTTCTTCTTTGCTACTGCAGATTCCTAGGATGTCTTTTCCCTAGGCAACCACAGTAGCTTCCTAAATGGTCTCCACCCTCTCTCTTCTCAAATGTACCCTATTCCTACAGCATGTTCTCCACATTGCAACCAGAGGACTCTTCTTTTCAATTATGTATAGGATAAAGAACAAGATCCAAATTTTTTTTGTTTTACTATTTTTAACACTCTGAATTCATTCCTGAAGAGCTGTTTCTCTCTGCTTTTTCCTTGAGCTTGAAATAATTTCTTTAGCACTTCTTATGGTTCAGGTCTGTTGGTGATGACATCTCATAGTTTTCCTTGGTTTGAAAGTGTCTTTATTTTGTCTTGGTTCTTAAAGGGGATTGTCACTGGTTGTAGATTTGCTTTCAGCATTTTGCACATGTATCCCGCTGCCTTTTGGCCTCCATAACTCCTGATGAACCTATGCTCTCATCCCAGGGTTGGTTTCATGGGCATTGTGACCTTGCAGATGCATAGGATCCCACACTTAACTGGAGCCTTTTTTAGTTAAATGTTTTGCTATTGCTGTCTTGAAATTCCTAATTTTTGAACAAGAAGCACTGTATTTTAATTTTGTACCAAATATGTGTTTTTTTTTTCCAATTTGGAGACTTGTATGTTGTAAGTGTTACCTACCAGAATATCTTTTCTGCCTATTGGTTGAGAATTGTCTTGTATCTAGCCTGCCTGTGTCTGATTAATAAGGATCATCAAGATTTAAAAAAATGCTTTTAAACATTTAACCAACTTTCAAAAATATTTTTGAAGGATAGAAAATAAAATTCATAATAAGAATAATCATTTATTTTTCATAGCTCTGTACAGTTATAAGGTTATTTTCATATGCTTTTTAATTTTATCCTTACACAATCCCTTGAGTTAAGCCAGTAATGATTCTACCTCTTTAACTGGTGTGCAAATACAGGCCTAAGGGAACTTACATGAAATAATCTTAAATCAGTTATATAACCATTTATCTCTGATTAAAATTTGCTTTAAGATTTTTTTTAAACTATTGGTAAATATAGTGACAACAACTTAATTTATGATTTCCCCCAAATGTTAGTAAGTGTAGTCTTATTTAATCTTCCATTATTTAATATCAAATAAGTTTGAATATTCAATCATTGGAGATAAACAATATGCATATCACAATTTTAAATTATGCCTTTTCAGATGGAAAATCTAAAGATGCAAAAACTTTTTTATGGGTTACGTAAGTAATAATTACAGGATCTGAATCTGTCGCCTAAATCTTTAACAGAATTTTATGTCCATTATTCTGTGCTGCACTATTGTCTTTTGCTTATAAAAGTGAATATGACTGTATGCAGCCTACATTTATCATTTTCTGACCAGTATTTATCATCATGTCTTTAGACAGCATTTGACATTATAGGAAGCACTCAACAGTATTGAATTAGCAAATATTGAATGTAAATAAATCTTTTGACAGTATTTCCTGATATACTTTGGCCTTTTTTTTCTTTATTTTCTGGAAAATGTAAAGCTGCTTCTTTTTAATCTTAAAATGAGCTGCATAATATTTCCAAAATGCCATGTGCTTCGAATTATGAATCAACTAAAAAAATATTTAAAGGACTTCTGGGCCAAAAGGACTATTTAAATGGTACATTATATGCTTTGGGATAAAAATGCATTATAAATATTTATATTTAATAATTTTTCTATACAAACTTTTTGGAGGTCTTTTGAAGTTTATTCCTTTGCTCTTTCTTTCCTACCTGCCTTTGCTCTCCCCGCTTCCATCCTTTTCTAGTACAGTGAGCTGTTCTCTAGAAGCTATATTCTCTCTTCTGCCAAATCTTCAAATCTAATTTTGGAACAACTTCTGTAGGTAATTTAAATACAGAAGATAGATTGAGTGTTCATTTTGGTTTTGGTTTATATGTGACATCTGTTTGGAACCAAACTTTTTCTTTTTTCAGAAACAGAAGCAAGAATTATTTTGGTATATGTAGGGCAAAGGGAAATGATCTGAGAAATAAATTCCTTTGTTTCTAAAAGAAAAGTCAGCACAGGTTATAAGAGTGTATATGACCAAGACCAAAAGAGCCCAGAAAGAAAGCATAACACACAGTTGGTTTTTAAGAAAAAGCTTACTGCATGATGAGTGAAGGAAAATATGTGTCCATATTTTTAAGGCCTGCATGAACATAGGATGTATCTTCCTTTTTTCTGACCCACTATCAAAGAAGAGAGAGAATTTCTGTTTTCAGAGGTTGTCCGAGAATCACACTTACTGGTGTGAAAGTACTAACTCTTACTCTCTGGCTCTGAGACATTGTGCCTTTGGGCAGGCAGAGGTAACTGGCTCATAAATTTAAGTCTTACTACAATTTTATTTTCTATATGTCACTTAAAATGAGTGAAATGTAGATCTTCATATCTTCCCATGAATCGTTGTCTGCGTTTTTTAATTTTTTTAGTTATTAAATGCCTTTTAATAGTAAGATAAAAATACACATTACATTAAATTTTAGGGGCATTTTCATCATATATTTGTCAAACTTTAATCCAGTGCCTCTCAGGGTATTGTGTACTCTAACAATAACCATATTTTACTTCAAGGTTGAGCAGCATTTGATTTTTTCCCCCTTTATATTAAACAAAAAGGTGTTGGGAAAAGGTGCTGAATAATTTTAACTACATGCAATGCAGTCATCACCTTGAAATTACACACTTTCCCAAGTATCTTATTGCTACTATGAAATAAAAAACAGAAATCAATTCTAATGTTTAACACATTTTATTGATTCATATATAGGATAATTCATAGTACATATATGCACATATGTTTAATTTGTTAACGATTGGCATTACTATTACAAAACTGCAGCTTACAATCAGAGTTCAAGTTTTTGTATAATTAAAATAGGCCAATAATAGGATTATCATTATACATTTAAAACAGAATGATTAAATCATCCTTGTTACAAATAACAGGATTTTCTACATTTTTTTTTGCTGGTTTTAGTTGGTATAAAACATTGTTGTATACTGAATAGTATTTGAGATGTGTATGTCAAAAATCAGAACATTGGGAATTTTTTTGTTGTGCTGAGTTTTTTGTTGGAATTTGTTAGGTGACACTTACTGTAAATGGAATTTGATTTCTTTAATGAAAAGATACTATAATATGCTTTTGTTAATTGGTAGTTTCCTGCAACTAATATGTCTTAAAGTTTTTTGTGTCCCATCCCACATTTATAATAGTCACACCTCTTAATAGTCACCCTTGTGAATATAAAACATCAAGGGTTTTCAAGTACTTAAAAACAACATCTATTCTCACTGTCCTGTGCTCTGTAGAGCTAGCATCTCATCTTGGAAATGGGGCAGGCATTGAAGACTGGGAGGAGGTGTGACTCCCTCTTTGCTGTCCAATGAACAAGTGGACTAGAGCTTTCTTCTCTCATTTCTAGTAGTATTTGCTGAGGCGGGATGAATATTTGCTACAAATGTATTCAGGAGTCTCCATCAATCTGGATTCTCATGAAAATCCCCCAAAATGTGAGGGATAGATTAGATTTAATCTAATAGTTTTTATTCTAATAGATTTAAGAAGAAAACGAGTAAAACAAAATAAGAACAGAATCTTGGTCTGATCGTCCTGTCTGTTATCTTTTCTTAATCAAAAGGTTTAGTCCAGCGTTTGCCATAAATATAGTACGTACTCATGTTACCTAATAATTGTTTGTCTTGGCTCTGTTCATGTTAGTTAAATGCATTTTGTACAAAATTTAAAAATTTACAGATATAAAGACATTCCAGGAATATTGGATAAATGGTGAGTTCTCTGAAAATTTCTAACACTTATTTTGTACACAGATAAAATTTTTAATTGTAATACTGGCATATATGTAATACTGGCATATAGGAAGTTCTAAGGATTACAATTGTATTTTTAATGAATTTTCATCTACTTGGAAGAAACTATTGGTTGAATAACGTTTTCATACTGCTTGAATGGCATAAGTTTACTGCACATTATAATCAATTAACCATCATGTTCTTGTGAATTTCTGTAAGAAATATTGCCGATTTAATACCTTTGCTCTTGAACAACACCAATAATTTTGTTTCCCTCTGGGGCATACAGCTGTACCAGCCTACTCAGTGCCATGTCAGGGCATAAAATCATCTTGACAGAAAGCTCTAAATTATAAATAGTCCCATAATGACATTCAGCTTGGGCGGTACATTTATAAAGGAGTTATTAAGCAAAATGTCATTCCAACCCATTACTATAAGTAGACTCACATTTCTGCAGCCATCTTTTGGTACCCAGATAATATTTGCATATATAAGCATTTAAACAATTAAGGATGTGAAATTTATGAGTATAAAGTCACAGGATATTAAATAAATGATTTTCTCAAATTTTCTAAAACTTTTCTATCACAAATACTCTTAATACACTCCTCCTTTGTCCTGTGAAGACTGCCAAAAGAGACACTGTTCTGGAGAGTTCAGATACTGTCACAAGAAAAAATTATCACCAATTTAAAGATGTTCATTGACTTTTGTTTGTGATGATGGAATCAGGTGACTTCTCACTCTCTGAAATAGAGTCCTGAAGGGCAGAGGAGTTTGACTATATACAGAAGAGACTGAAGAAAACAGAACAGAAAGTGGATGGTTGCTTCAGTTTCTTTCCTTGTAAAGGTTAAAGCAGAGATTTGCTTATTATGTGGTTAAACCTGCACTGTTTGGGGATTTGGCTGTTACCTTTCTTTCTTCTGGTTTCTCAGGTCAGATAACAACTTAGTTTCAGTTGGTGGGCTTGGACCTTTAGCATGAGTCACCCCATTTTCATTTGGTCTAGTTGACCTACTGTAAGAGTTGGTTCCAAACAGTGCCTCCTATAAGTTTTACTTAACAACTCCGTGGTCTTGGTGTTATTCAAAAGGCACTGTGGATACTTCATATATGATGAAAGGAGAAAAGAAAGAGAAGTTGTTTTATCTCATTGTTGTCTTATAATCAACTTCAGAATATTGGATATTGAATAAAATTTTACGAGCACTTTTTTCCTATTATAAATGTTAACTATAAGTTACTTAATATCAGTATTGTGATTTCAAAATACCCAATTAATTGTACCATCTTATTAGGACATTCAGATGCTATGAGAATCTACTTTTAACTCAGGACATTTTTCTCTGAGCAAAATTACATTACTTTTCAAAAAAGCTTTAATGTTTAAGCAACCATTGCTATAAATCATCTTCTATTTTATACTGCTTTTTTACCTGGTTATTTCAGTGCCTGAAAGTGGGTAAAAGAAAGTGAATTGGAAGATTAGCCATCTTGTAGTTGGTGTAGTTGTAATGTGAGCCCCTGTTACAGACTCACATTAAACAAACTTCAGCCAGCGTTATGGTCGTCATAAGAAAAAGATCTTGAGCATTGCAGGATGGAAGCTGGCATTATGAAGGGTTAGGGTGAGATTAATAGTAACATGTAACCTCTGTGAACTTGTGTTTATGTATGCATATGTCAACATTCACGCTATTTAAAGTTCTGTCTCCCAACCCAGCAGTTTGTTGCAGAGTGTTTGTTGTAGTGTTGCAGAGTGCTGATTAGCTGGTCCAAAATTACCCAAGATGATTGCTGATCCCTACTTGTATCTTCTAATTGAGTTTTTAATCACATTTTCTTCTTTGATCCCAAATCCTTCTGAATAGAGGCATTTTCTTACTGGGCTTCTACCAGTGAAACAAAGTCCCTTCCTCTTTTAGGCATGTCTTGAAAACAACATAATACGTTTATTATTTCCTCTCTCAATTTCTGTCTCTTAGCAGTGATTTCTGTCAAGGGTTCAATGTTCTGAGTTGTTCCCTAGGCTTCCTAATCACTTTAGCCACTTAGCTGTGAAACTGCCTGGTGGAAAAAAAGTTGTACTGGCAGATGTAGGTCAATTCCTTGTTTTGTCATTTTTCTCATTCCCCCTTAACATGACCCAAGAATGATGAGAAAGTATAATATTTTTAGCTTTCTTTTAAAAAGCTTTATATTCTGGGTGAGTTTCAGCCACCTCAGTTTCTGATATTTTTAAGAGAATCCTGCTGTTTCGTCTAGAGTAGGCTTCTGCTTTATGAAATAATCTTTTGTGCTGTTATTCAGCAGGAGAGGAACACAACTCAGGCCACTTAGTTTATTTGGCAAATATTATTGCCTTCTATTTTTTTTATAATCAAATATCAAACTTTATTAGATCCCCCAAACCTTAGATAATCTCTTCCCATGGACATTTAAGTATACATTGTACAGTGTTTGCATTAGCATGTTTGGACCTTGTTTGGACAACCATGTTCGTCTGTTTAGCAGTGGGCTGCATTACCTTGTACTAAGTGCCAGATGCTGTGCTTGCCTCTGAAGACAACAGTGGTAAAAAATATTTTTAGAGGAACTCATAGCCTAGCAAAGAAGATGACTGGCCAAAGATGCTCAACTTGTTGATTGGTGATTTTAATTACCTAGTAAGTTATTTTAGGTCCCTACAATAGACTTTTTTTTTAACATTCCTAATACAAAAATCTGAAATGCTTCAAAATCTGAAGCTCTTTGAGCACTGACATGATGTACAAGTAGAAAACACCTTGTATGATAGGTCACAGTCAAAATGTAGGCACACTAAAAATAATGTCTAAAAATATTGTATGCACCCATGTGTATAAGGTATATTTTGAAACAAATGAATTTTGTCTTTACTCTCAGGTCCCATTCCTGCGATATTTCATTATGTTCACGTAGATATTCAAAAGTCTAAAAAAATCTGAAATCTGAAGCATGTCTAAGTCCCAGGCATTTTTTTCCTCTTTTTTAAATTGGTACATAGTACTTATACAGAGTGGTAAGTTTCATTGTGGCATATTTGTACATGCATATAAAACAACTGGATCAGCTTCACTTGCCAACACCTTCCCTTATTCTCCCCTCTTCCCTCCTGCTTGTTCTCTCCCTCAACCCCAATGTCTCCCTTCTTTCTGCAACAGACTTTTAATGATCTTCTGGTTAATACATACTGGTTTGAGGGTTAGAAGGAGTTGATATTTCATTTTTCATCATCCATGAATCTGATATGATCTTGAGTAACTCCTACAATATAACCTTTTTTTTTTTTTTTTTTTTTTAATACTAGGGATTGAATCCAAGGGCGCTTAACCTGTAAGCCACATTCACATTCCTAGCCCTTTTTATTTTTTATTTTGAGACAAGGTCTCCTTAAGATGCTTTGGGCCTCACTAAGTTGCTGAGGCTGGCTTGAACTTGTGATCTTCCTGCCTCATTCTCCCAAGCTGCTGGGATTACAGGCATGCACCACCATGCCCGACCCTACAATATACTAAGTCAGTAACATCTGTTTTTTATGAGATCTTTGGGGGGGAAATGCTAGGTCAGCAGAAACATTGACCTTTCCACAAACACATTCTGAGTGTCTGTCATTGAAGCACAGCGTGTTAGGCTTCATGAGTGATACCAAAAAAAAAAAGAGAAAGAGACAATTATTTGTCTAGGAGCGGACACAGTTGCCTTCCATTTCATTTGTATTGCCACAGTACTTAACATCATCAGAAGACATCTTTTGAGTATCAACTACATTTGTCAGGGTCTTCAACTTTGAGTAATATGTGAGATCATTTCATGGAGGGGGAGATTCTCAAAGGTCCTCCTTTCGCCAATGTTGACTATGTATTATTTTAGTATTATCTAAATATGTGGAGGCAGAAGGTTAAATATAAACTCTTTGTACTTTTAACCCTCATGATCAAAATCTAATAGGACCAAACTATAAAGATCAGTAAAACATATATTTACCATGCTAGTTCAATGTTTGGAATGAATTTATCTTTTGAAACTTATGTGAACATGATTCTGAAAGCTACCATGCATATTTTTACCCCCTTGGACTTGATCTGCTAATGGGGCCATGTGCCTTTAGATGACTCAGGTTTTCCAGCACACTTTTCCTACCCACTGGAAGTACTTGGTGTATGGTGTGGTAGAGCATGTGACCTTTACTGGGTACATAATTTACCTATTAAATCTCTATATGTTCTGTTTTCTTAGCCTGTAACAAATAAAGAACTGTTTGGTTCTAACATGATGGTAAGTGTTTCAACAAATCTTGGCACCAACATTATATAACAATATTTTGTTAAGTGATAGCAGCCAAATTATCAGAATCTACTTCTAGTACAACTTCTGGATTGTTTTAGAAATAAAAAATGAAAAATTGAAAATTAATGAATGTTCTTGGACAACTAAAGATAATCTCCTCAAGATTTCTCAGATACAGTTTGAGAAGAGTTATAAAATATACACTATATACAGATAGGTAGGCAAAGTATTTATGTGGTATAAACAAGTAAAAATCCAATAATAGTTGCACAATCATAAAGCCATCATGTAGTTTTAAATTACTTTGTGGTTGGAAATAATGATCAGACTGTTGATTAATTCATCTTTTTTAGAGGTACAGTCCTTAATACAATTAAGTACATTATATTAGGTTCTTTTTCTAGTACGTTTGAATGCTTATATTTTTTTTTGAAAAATTAGGAAAAATAATGTTTTGTTGAGTTATACTAATAAGGATGTATTAATAATGCAGCAAGGTGGGCTGGGGTTGTGACTTGGTCGTAGAGTGCTTGCCTAGCATGTGTGAGGCACTGAGTTTGATCCTCAGCACCACATATAAATAAACAAAATAAAGGTATTGTGCCCATCTGCCACTAAAAATATTTTAAAAAAATAATGCAACAAGGTATTACAAATCCTTCATCTGAAGGATGGTAATGGTTATATTATTTTAATGAAAGATAATGCAGTTGTATTAGTCTCAGGACCTAAAGAACAGTGGTTATGACTAGTTGTGTTCTTTATTGGGTAAGGTAGTTAAGGAAAGGAGTCTGTGTGCTTTTAGGGTGTACCAGGGATTGAACTCAGAGGCACTCAATCATTGAGCCACACCCCCAGTCCTATTTTGTATTTTATTTAGAGACAGGGTCTCACTGAGTTGCTTAGTGTCTCACTTTTGCCGAAGCTGGCTTTGAACTCAAGATCCTATGGCCTCAGCCTCCTGAGCCTCTGGGATTACAGTTGTGCTCCACCGCGCCTGTGTTTTTGAAGGCATCTTTTTCTACAGGGTTGCCAATGTCTACAGGAGATTGGACAGGTAAATGCTCCTTGACCAAGTGCTGCAGCTGCCTAGGTCCATGGTACTTTTTCCCCACCAAAACCAGTCTAAGTTTCTCAAGGCTTCTTTACTAGTCACAAGATAAACTAGGGTCTTATTAGGGAATGACTAAGAATATGGTCAAAGGGTGTAAAACAAGCAGAAGGGTGTGGAGAGACATCCAGAGGGGTCTCTTTCCAGCTGTTTCTCCTCAGTTCATGAATGCTGGAGAAATGTGTGATGTTAACAACATACATGTTACCACATTTGCCACGATATCTTGGTCACTGGTTATTAGCTTAGCAAGGAACATATGAAACTGAAGAATTTTGTTGACTTTCCAACACAAAACATCTAAATCTAAAATTGTCATTTCCATGTGGCCATCTCTAGGAAGAAATATTAATTCATGTTACTTCCTTTATAGAAACTTTATGAATTTTCTTTTCTATGAGAACAGGGTTCCACAACCTTGAGTAACACCTCGCATGTGATAGGCCTTCAGTAAACTTAAATTTTACCTGAATGCTAATTGGATGATTTTGGGTATGGCACTTTGGAGTTAGTAGATTTTTTTTCTTTTTTTTACTTTTAGTGTATTCTAGAACAGAATAGTGAAGACTGGCTCTATATGTTCCAGATTTGACACAAACTGAGTTGTTGAGTCCTGTTTAACAGACGTTTAACAGACGTTTATCAGCTACTCATGGAGTTGAGTAACATATAGGGTTATCACAGCCACATTGTCAAATATGTATAGAATGATGGGGGATGTAAGAGATGTAAAAAGATACTTTATGCTGAAGTTTTTTGTTTTTGTTTTTTTTTTAATTTGGGCTCCAGAGACAACTCATAAAGACAAAAGCATGAGTCTTTCAAGTTTTCTTTTGAAAACTGAGTCATAGATGTTGCATTTCAAGCCAAGTTAAGGTTTGATTATTCTACACTTCATGGCTTTTTAAAATTCTAGTTGCTATAACAACTTTGATATTTCTTTATTATTTTTAGCACTTCAGTTGCCATAACAATAAGATATCTTAAAAAATAGCAATTTTCATTTATAAGGGAAAAATCCCTTTCGATTAAAATGAATTTGAATTAACATTTCTTTCCTATAATGTGAACCTATTATTTAAAATGTGTGCTTATCTGTTTCCATACAATGTTAACAGACTTTTGCAGGAGATGTTTTATGGCTAAACTTTCCCCTCTGTGTGTTTACTGTACAGCATTTGAAGGGAAATGACTGATTTGAACACTTTCTGTAAGATACAGTTTATGGGATTTCTTTGATTAAAAATCTTATTAAGCAATTTCTTAGTTTTGGAAGATATGAGAAAGCTTGGAATTTCTTTTTCTGCTATTTTATTTTAAAGTGCATTTCAAATATTTTTAGTGCCATACTAAAACAGTTACTAGTCTAGAAATAACTGGCAACCTTGGCCTGAACTATGGCACTTTACTCATGGGGCAGTACTTCTGTTTACTTTTTGAGAAAAAAAAATCTTAAAGTCTTAGTTTCTGATATTTAAGCCTCTAAGAAACTAAAGGAGGAGGAGGCAACACTGCTATGTTTGCTATGCAAACAACTTAGAAACATAGGGAGTGATATATTATTTTTTAGGTACTTGGTTACTTACAGAAATTCAACAAATTAAAACATACATACAGAATGGAATCCTAATTAGAATAATATACTAATATTATACTAACATTATACTCTAGTATGTATAATATGTCAAAATACACTCTGCTATCATGTATATCTAAAAATAAAAAATAAAAAATTTCAGGACAAAAAGCAATAAAATATTCATAAATATGTACATACATCTCTGTGTGTATATATATATCTCTAGCAACTACAGAGGTATGATTGCATTAGGTATGATTGTGTAGATTAAATTAGATATGATTATATTAGGTTATAATCAATTAGATTGTACAGATTATATTAGGCATGATTATACAGAGTTATGATGTATTAGAATGCAGTGTTCTAATTGATGTTAATCATGATCCCTGCCCATGAGGCCAACATTAAATTATGTTCAAAACTCTAGGTTAAAGAAGGCATCATAGCTAATACTTCATATAAAAATTTAAATACCTGCAGACATGGTGATGCATGCCTATAATCCCAGTGACTCTGGAGGCTGAGGCAGGAGGACCACAAGTTGAACTTAAGTCTGAACAATTTAACAAGAGCCTGTTCCAAAATAAAAATTAAAAAGGGTCGGTGATGCAGTTCATTGGAAGAGAGGTTGCTTGCTTAACATGTGTGTAACTGGGTTTGAGCCCTAGCATTGCCAAAAAATTTAAAAATCACATGTGAAATTTGTTCAAGTAAAAAAAAAATTCTGAAAATTAATTTTAAAAAGTTCCTCAATTATCTGGGAAATGTAGGATCCTGGTAGCTCAGGTTTTGTGGACTAAGGATTCATAATTTTATACTGCTTTGTTGTTAATCACAGGATTTTCCTAGCAAGTGTGATCAGGTTCAGACAATGACATTTCTTTCAAGGACACGTTTTTTAAAAGGGGTATTGAGGAGGTGGCAATTCAGTGGAAAAGAGTAAGAACTGTCATTAATTTCCTAATGTCGTCTGGTTACCTGTGGGTGTAGTTCCTTAAAAAAAGAATGATGAAACAGAAAGCTTACTGATAGTAAAGTAAATGCTTATTTAACTACTAGTGAGCTTTGGACAACTGCTATGTGCTTTCTTATTAATACCTGATTTTCATAACCAACTTTTAGAAAGGTAGGCTTTATCATCTCCGTTTTGCAGATGCAAGCTGAGTCACCTGGGGAGAACGACATACCCGGCCTCTTGGCCCATGAGTGATACAGCCATTGTGCAACCCAGATCTATCCAGAACCTGTCCTCTGAGTCATGATCTCTCCTGTCTTCAAACGTAACATGTTTGTTAAACATGATGGTATGTCTAGTGGGAAATACAGAAAGGAAGATCATACTGTGCATGGTTTTATTTTAGTTGACCACTTAATTTAATATACATATCTTATGTTTGAATGTTCCTCCACTAAGAAAGATTGGAATATACAAGTAAGTTCGTGTTTTCTTTTTCCGTTTTCCTTTGTAATTGACCCAATGTAATGAATTCTCTTAAAGGTTTTGCTTACTTGGCAGTTGTCTTAGATCCCCACTGACTAGAGCAGTCTCAGAGGGTGTTATACCTGGCTGTTAATAAGGCTTTTCAGGGCTGGGGAGATAGCTCAGTCGGTAGAGTGCTTGCCTTGCAAGCACAAGGCCCTGGGTTCGTATCCCCAGCACCCCAAAAAAAAAAAAAAAGGTTTTCCTCATTTCGGGCCTCATTTGTATCTGGACTCTTGTGTCTGTGAGTACAAGCACTGAGCCATCATCAGGTATCATGATTGTGAAGGTATGCAAAGGCTAGATGTGTGTATTCTGTCCACGAGTAGACCAAAGGCCTTCTTTTAAGGCCTTGTAGGAGCTCTCACTCTTGCTGAAACATTGTTTTAGAATATTCTGGTTATTTTTCTTTTTAAACATCAGTACATATGATTTCCTGGAAATACTCTAAAATTAACTCACATAATTTAGGGCTTTCATTTGATGAATTTATGGGGAAATGGAGTGCTTAATACATAAAATTATAATCATAGGTTTATCATTTTCTTTGGTAGAATGACACAGGTCTTAAATGTTACATTTTGATACATATATACCTATCAGGAAACAGAATCTTTGCCATATCCCTAAAAGTTCCTTTATACCTCTTGCCAGTCACCATACATGCGTACACACATATATGTGCACACATACTACCTACTGGTTTCTTTGGGCAAAAAATTATTTTTTTGCTGTTTCAGAACTTAACTTAAAATCAAGCAGTGTGCAGTGTGTACTCCCTGAGGAGTGTGTGTGTGTTTCCTTTTGTTAGTTTCATCCATGTTGTAGATGTCATCAGTTGCATTTCCTTTTGTTGATGAGTAGTATTTCACTACTTGGGCAAATCACAATTTGTTTATCAATTCCCCTGTTGATAGGTATGTAGGTTGTTTCCCATTTTTGACTCTTTCATTTTTATATTACTGCTGTGAACCTTTTTATGCAAGTCTTTTGTGGACATGTGTTTTTGTTTCTTTTGGTGGTAGCAGTAGGACTTAGGGTAGATTTGTTTAATATCGTAAGAAATTTCAAAACTGTTAGTCAAAGTTGTCATTCAGAGGTGGGCCATGTTATACTACCACCAGCAGCGTGAGGATTTCCATTGTTTTATGCCTTACCAACATTTGTACTGTAGTCTTTGAATTTCAGCCTTTCCCATGGGTATACATTGGTATATTGTGGTTTGACTTTGCCTTTAAGATGGCCGTGGCTATGAATGCTGAACACTTCATTTTCCACCAGCTGCCTTCCTTCCCTCCTTGACGTACAAAACTTGTGTGTATTCTTGGGATTCTATAAGATGTTTTGGTACATGTACACATTGTGTAACATTCAGATTCAGTTTAAGATATCTTATCTCCTGAAATATTTATTATCTCTTAGTGGCAAAGCATTCAAAAGGCTTTTTTTTCCATTAAAAAAAATATGGTACATTATCATTGTTTACAGTGACCACTCTGTGGAATAGAATGCCGAAGATTATTTCTCCTCACTGTAGGTAGTACCCACTGACCAGCTTTGCCCCATCCCTACCCATAGCCTTCCCAGGGTAACCACTGTTCTTCTCTCAACTTTCTCTTTTGAGATCAACTTTTTTTTTATAAGAAGAATTTTTTATTTTATTTTTATTGTGACTTATTCATTAAGTTTTTAGTTACTATTTTCATTATCTTAAAAAATCTGTCTACTATTGTGTTATAAAGATGTTGTTCTTCAAGAATGTCTTCTTTTAGAGGGTGTTGATTTTTAGTTTTCATTATTATATTTAGATCTATGATCCATTTCAACTAAGTTTTTGTGTATGGTATGAGGAAGTGGTTGAAGTTCACTTTTCCCCAGAGGAATTAGTATTTCAGCTGAGACCAAATAACTGCATCTTTGGATACCATTTTTCTAAGTTCCATTTAGGTATCTGGATTTTTTCTAAGTACCATTTACTGAAAAGATTTTCCTTTCCCCTTGACTTGTTTTAGAGTTTTTATTGAAATTCAGTTGACCATATAATTGTGGGTTTATTTTTGGACCCGGTATTCTTTTCAGTGTTCTTTTCACTGATGTTTTATGCCAGTCTTGACTACTACGGCTTTATAGTGAGTCTTGAAGGTTGCGCCATTCTTTCTCAAGATTGTTTTAGCCATTCTAGATTCTTTGTGTGTATGTATAGATTTGGGAATCAACTGCTTCTTATTTTGACAAAAAGTCTGTTTAGATTTTAATTGAAAGAGCAAGAAATCTATACTTAAATTTTGGGGAAAACTGACATTCTTAACAATATTGAGTTTCCATTTCATAAAGATGGAATACCTTTCCATTTGCTTAGGACCTTTTGCTTTGCCTCAGTGACATAGCTTTCAGGGTAGAGGTCTTACACACTTTTCATCAAGTTTATTTCTATTATCTGTTATTTGAGGCTATTATAATTGTTTTTTTGTCTTATAGTTTCACTTCCTGCTATTTGTTTGGAGTATGTAAAAATGAAATTATTTTAATGTATTGACCAAGTATTCTGACAAAAGTTACTTATTCACTCATTAGTTAATTGTTTTCTTTTTGGTGCCAAGGATTGAACCCAGGAGCACTAAACCACTGAGCCACATCCCCAACTCCCCCCCTTTTTTTTTTAATGTTTCATTTTGAGGCTAGGTCTCCTCAAGTTGCTTAGAGGTCTTGGTAAATTGCTGAGGCTGGCTTTGAACTCGTAATCCTCTGCCTCAGCCTCTTAAGCAGCTGGGATTATAAGTGTGAGCCACCACACCTGGCTCACTCATTAGTTTTAGTGGTTTATAAGTTGTGTGTTTTTTTTTTTTTTTTTTTGGCTTTATTTTGCTTTTCCATGCTGGGGATGGAACCCAGGGCCTCATGCATGCTAGACCGGCACGCTGCCCTTGAGCTCCCTCCCAGCCCTGGTGTTTCATGTGTAGACAGTCATGTCTGCCTTTTCTTGAATGGCTTGTGTTTTTTTTTCTTGATTGGTTGGGACCCATAGTACAAGGTGTATAGAAGGGATGAGAGCATACATCTGTGCCTCTTTCCCAATCTTTGGGAAAAAGCACTTAATCTTTCACCATTAAATATCATACTAGATGTTAGGGTTAGAGTTAGGGTTAGGGAGGGGGCAAGAATGGAGGAAGGAAGGACTCTATAGAGGGAAAAGAGGGGTGGGAGGGGTGGGGGGGAAGGGAAAAAATAACAGAATGAATCAAACATTACCCTATGTAAATTTATGATTACACAAATGGTATGCCTTTACGCCATGTACAAACAGAGAAACAACATGTATCCCATTTGTTTACAATAAAAAAAAATATCATACTAGATATAGGTTTTCCCTTAGAGTATCTTAATCAGGTTAAGGAATTTTCTTTTTGTAGTACCATTAACTTAAATTTTTAAAAATATTTTTAATTGCCTATTATTTGAGTCATAATGAAATGAAGTTAACAACATAAACTTGTCTTTGCCCTTGAGAAATCACTACATAAATATGATTATGATGTATATCACTTCAGAGGGTTTATTTATCTTCTAGTACTTAGATCAAGTTGCTCCACACCTGTATTTGATAATGTGTTTAAAAATGCATTTTATAGCATTTGGCATTCTTAAAGTAAGTAACTAATCATTGTCATTTGCCATTTATGATTTTTCAAAGCACCAAAGTTTTATATTGAATTGGGTTTTGATAGAGGTGTAGATGACTAATATTGCTCTTAATTTGAATATATTAGGAGGTTAATTTTCCACCCTGCTTTTGGGTCATATATTTACTAGCTTTTTCTTGTGAAACTTGTATGTCATACAAGAGATTACAAGTAGTTTATTCTGAGCTTCACAAAAACTGGTTACAACTTTTTCAGTCCTCTCGTATATTTACAAGCCATTTTTATATGCCCTGTATAAAGTTAAGTTAAATATTTGTTTTACTCCTGTTCTGTGCTTAGCACTGTAGTGTGGGCACTTAAGATCTAATGGCAAACAAAACAGATGTTTTCTCCCCTCATAAGGCTTGAAGTCTTACCAAGAAAACAAAACTGAATAAAATAAATGATTATAAACTATGATAAATGTGAAATCTGTTCTGATACCCTCTGTGAACCCAAGGAGGAAGTTTTCCCAGAGGAAGTAGAGAACAAAAGATTGCATCTGAATTAAATAAAGGAAATGCGATAGTGTAGCAAGAAACAGAAGAATCCTAAGGCAGTGGGGAATCTAGCAAGGCTAAGCAGGACTGGGAGTGAAGAGATGTGGTTGGCAAATCCTAAATAATCAGAAGAGGAACAAGACTAGATAGTTAATGTGGAGCCCAGTTTGTGTAGGACCTTTTAGGACTTTGTCTTTAGAACAGTACAAAAACCCTGAAGCCTTTTAATATAGGAAAGTGACATGAACTGTTTTGCATTTTGGAAAGAATATCCTGTTCGTTTAGTGGATAATGGATTGAAGAGAAGCCGTAGACCATGCAGAAAGACCAGACTGGAAGACACTGCAGTTGCCCAAGCACAAGATGCAAGCTTGCGGAGGGGCGTGGCAGTGGGAATGGAGAAAAATTGATAGACGGGAATGTTGGGGAAATATGGTCTCCTTGCACGTACTTTCTGTGCCTTCTAGAATTCATTGAGACAACGGTGTGTACTTTAGTCACTATCTGTTCACCTTCTGGGATACTGCATTGCTTACGTAGCTCCCTTTGGTAATCACTGCCTGCTGCTTATCCTGTTTGTCATTTATGGCTAATATCCCTCTCTCACTTTGCTGTCTGGGTTCTGTTGAGTAGTTGCTTGAATTGACTGATGTTTAATAATGAAATAATAATACATGTAAAAGAATACATTAAACATATCTAAGGCTTAAATTTTAAAAAATTACATGCTTATGCTGTATTATCTAATAAAGTTATACAGTTTTAGCTGTTAGAAATAATTGTGAAGTAATCCTAAATAATGATTCCTCTCAGATATTTCCTGATTAGTGTTCATCAGTTGAAAGGAGAGGGAGGAAGTTGATGGTAATTATAAAAAGAATGGCACTAGTAAAACACCTAATGACCCCTCAAATGAAGAGAATGATGCCTAATGTGAGAACACAGGAAGCTGTATGTAATGAGCTGTGTGAACATATGATATTAATGCTGTTTTTTTATGAAAGCTTTGTATTATAAATTATTTCCTATTATAACCAGATCTGAAGAAAGGATAAAAAAGAAGAGGGGGCTGGGGAGATAGCTCAGTCGGTAGAGTGCTTGCCTTACAAACACAAAGCCCTGGGTTCAATCCCCAGCACCACAAAAAAAAAAAAAAAAAAAAAAAAAATCAGTCCTGAAAAAGAAGAGGAAGGGGCCAGTAGAGTCAGTTGCTGAAAAGAGGAAAATTACCGTGTTAGAACTATTGAAGCTCTTGTATTTACTTCTGCATTTTTTAGGTAGTGGAAGGAAAAAAGGATGTTTGCAAGGTCAAAGGCACTGACTGATTCTTAGACTCTTCCTTGAATTATCTTGTATATTTGGAAGCATGTATAATTATGAATTATTTCCAGTGTTTTTATGTTTATATATCTGTCAGTGATTTTTTAAAAAATAAATGTAACTAACATTTACTTTTTTAGGTGTTTTGTTGTAAAGATTCATATTTTGACTTTTCTTTAGTTGAAATATGGAACCTACCTACATTCATTAATATTTATTTATCAAAGGTAACTTCATTTTGCATATTTATTGTTGTATTAGGGAAGTTAAGATCTGATTTTGTTTGATTTTAATGCCTTTAGGTATTTCTTAAAGTAAAAATGCTTCCCTGTAAAATGGAACTTTTTAGCTTTTTTGCATTAAATTTAAATATTTACTTTCAAACCTAAATATAGTATTTATTCTAAGATTGCTGTTCCAATTTGTCTCATAAATATTTCTGGTAATGAGAAATACCAGAAACTACCATTCTGTAGTTAACCTAAACCCCCAAAGGTTTTAGCAATGGCAGTCTTCCTGCAAGCCATTTGTACATGGAACAGGGCTTTCTGTAACTTAGAAATCATTTTTGTGGAGTCTGAGAAGAATTTTGGACACTTCCTGACTGGCAGTCACCAGTGGACAGGAGAGGGTATGGTGGATCTGCACGGCTAAGAATGGTGCTTTGACTCGTTTCTGTCTGCGGCCTGACTGCCTCCTGGGTGAGCAGTGCTAACTTCTCCAGGACTCCTTTCTTCATCTGGGGGATGGTGACTGGTTCCTTACTGTAGAGGGGTTTAAAATTCCTATAGGGAAACTCAGAAGGCGAACAGCACACACATGGAACACACAACATGTTTTTGGTATGTATTAGGTATCTTCCCTTTTCATCCTCAGTTTCCTAATTTATTTTCGACCTGTAATAATTTTTAAATTAATTCTAAGTCATTTTTAAGAAAGGTGCTGACCCCATGGGAAATATATCTAAAATAGATGAATGGTTGTCTGTGGTGAATCAAAATAAATGAAAATGTTTTTAATGTCTGTCAAATATTTGAGTAGGTATTTAATTTGCTGCCTTCTAACTTGGGAATGTGTTGCTTAAGCACTGTATGACAAGTTTCTTTAACCCTCTCACCTTTTTTTGCACATTAGGATAATAATAGGATAAACTGTCTATTTCTTTTAATGCCTATATTCTGAGATCATATTTGACCCTATGTATTTCTCCAAATCAATTTTAATGTACTGTTGTTAGTTCCAGGGTTTGCTTTGTACCTCAAACTCATCAATTTTGTGTGGGTGTGACAGGGATTGGAGAAATTAATGGCTTTTAACTTCTTCTACTAATGGATATACAACTATATATTTTACAGACAAAAAATAGTAGTCATATAACTTGAGTTCACAAAGACTTGACTGATTTTTAATAATTAATACATTTTTTCTGCCAAAGAGCATTAGATTACTGCTGACTTTTTAGTGTCATAGTAGCCTGTGGTAGTTTTTCTATAGGGTTTAAGGGTGTGTGCCAGTTTTTCTTCTGTCTTGTTCAAAGGAAACAATCCTTACAGATGGTATAAGGAGAATAGCTTTAGAAGTTCATAAGTGCCATTCATATATTATAAGGATTGGTCAGTTGCATTGTCATCTTGTTGTCAATCTTGATCGGAGCTTGCCGAGTCAGTCTATAAGCCTGCATGTGCCTGGCAACTGTTACCTAGTGACAGTTTCAGCTGCAGTAGCCATTGGCTGTGCTGTTGATTGGGGCAGGAGGACCGAGTCACCTTTCTGATGGTGAGTTCTGCATCAGCTCAGGATGAGGAGGAGGAGCAGGGCTCCGGCTCAGGTGGAGGCAGTGATACTGAGAGATTGTGAAGATCTACCGACAGCACCCTGGTAACTGCATCACAGTGAATCGGACTTCTGAATCAAGCAGCCCAGCCAGCAGCTGTAAGAGTGAGTGTAGGTGAGAAGCATTACCTTATTCCTGTGATAAGAGAACTATTTTGTGACAAGTGAAACTAAGAATGTACAAGGAGGAATATCTTGTGACTGTTACAAAGGAAGAAGGACTTCCCTGAATGATGTGGCGGTGCATGAGAAAATAACTTTCAGAAGAATGCTTTTTGTTAAGCTGCTATATTCTTCCTGAAGGAAATGTTTTCATTTCTAGTGCATGCTATTTCTTCAAAAGCTATGACAACAAAGACTGACAGGGGACTCTCTGGAATGCCTGTACTTTAGAAAAAGACTTTGGCAAATGTTAGCCTGATGCCAGAATGACCTTGGAAGCCTTTTGGATGAATTCTGTCCTGCCTGCTTTTCAGTATTTCAAACTCGAGGATTTAAACTCAGCTTCATGTTTTGAGGTATTTTAAAGCAAGACTATCTCACAGCCCACCTAATGGCTCCAGTATTAATTGAGCACTTGCTCAAAATAGAATACAGAAATAGAAGAGGCATTTTCTTAGCATATGGCTGCTACATAACTGCAAATATAATAAACAAGGTAATTTTCCACTTTCAGAAGATTTAATTCAAGTAATGATTTCATATGTTAATTGTCTAATGGAAATAGAAAAGGTATAGCAAAATAGAATATGAAGACTACTAGAAATACTTAAGTAATAAATGACAGTATTTCCAGTCTGATAATCTCAGTGCATAGGAAAGTTTCTATTATTGTCTAAATTTCATATATATGTGAGATATAGGAATGGTTGCAAAGATGAGAAAAACTTTGAGTTGTGTATTTTATTACCATGCTCCAGTATATGGAAAGTGGTATATTAAATAATGAAAATTATCTTTTGTTAAAGATGCTGAAATTAATGGCCAAATCATAGCATTAAGAATTAATAGTTAGGGCTGGGGTTGTGGCTCAGTGGTAGAGCACTTGCCTAGCATGCGTGAGGAACTGGGTTTGGTTCTCAGCACTGCATATAAATAAATGGATAAAATAAAGATCCATCACACACACAAAAAAGAATAACAATTTGTCAGTTTCAGACCCATTTCACAACTCCATATATTGTAGGCAGAATATACTTAAACCTTATTTTTGAAAGGGGAGAAGTATAAATTACATTGCTATTATTAGCACCAGTTAACTGAATTGGACTAAGACTGTTTTCATCTGAATGCTTTAAAAATGCATGCAGAATTAAACCTTCAGAAGTTTATCATGTTGTTCTCAGGCATGTGTCATTGTCCCTACTGGAAATATACCTCTTTTCTCATGAGAGTTATAGGGCCATTTTGAGTCTGTTACCCCTATTCTGCTCCTTTGTGCCCATATAGAAATGAGACTTTTTAAAATTAACATTGATAGAGTTATTTTTCTTACTTTTATAAACAATGAGAGAAATGTATCATGAAGTTTGACCAATCAGCATCAAACCTGTTCTTGAGCCCTAGGACATTCTTTGCCACAGTGAACTTTTTCTTAGCTTTCCAACCAAAATCTGAGATTTTAATTATTTAAATTCTAAAATATGAATGCACTTTTCTTCATAGATGAAGCAGGAAGCATGAGACAATTTAAGACTCTTCCCTTTCTCTTTCTTTCTAGTTGATTCCTAAGAAACTATTTCTCTTATGAGGAAAAACAGCCCACAGAAGATTTTCTTCTCTTGGCAATTGATTTTTTTCTTCTTTTTCTTTTTCCCTTTTGCAGAATTAGTTTTTTGTAGTACAAGATAATAAGTCCATTTTTTCCAGAAGTGCCTTGTGTCTGCAAAAAGTTTTGGGGCAGCCCTGGAAGAAGCTAATCAGAGACCTCTTTTCACCTTTCTGCCTTCCCCTCCTCCCTTATCTCCCAAAGCTGAGAAGTGCCATTGGTGAACTGAGGCTGATGAAGAGACTTGAGCACTCTCTGGGACGCTCAGCTCTTAACAGGAACACTGTCACTGTCTGCCGAAGCAGGTTCTGAGATTCATGTACAGAGTTTAACAGATGCTGGAAAGGGCACCTGCTTGCTGGAGCCAGGACTGCAGATTCCTTAATTCCAAGCCATGAATGAATCCAGGTGGACTGAATGGAGGCTCCTGAACGTGAGCAGTGGCAGTGGGAATGTGTCCGAGCGTCACTCCTGCCCACTTGGATTTGGCCATTACAGTGCGGTAGATGTCTGCATCTTTGAGACGGTGGTTATCGTCTTGCTGACATTTCTGATCATTGCTGGGAATTTAACAGTCATCTTTGTCTTTCACTGTGCTCCTCTGTTACATCATTACACTACCAGCTATTTCATACAGACGATGGCATATGCTGATCTCTTCGTTGGAGTTAGCTGCTTGGTCCCTACTCTCTCACTTCTCCACTACTCCACAGGTGTCCACGAGTCATTGACTTGCCAGGTTTTTGGATATATCATCTCAGTTCTTAAAAGTGTTTCTATGGCATGTCTGGCTTGCATCAGTGTGGATCGCTATCTTGCAATAACCAAGCCTCTTTCCTACAATCAACTGGTCACCCCTTGTCGCCTAAGAATTTGCATTGTTTTGATCTGGATCTACTCCTGCCTAATTTTCTTGCCTTCCTTTTTTGGCTGGGGGAAACCTGGTTACCATGGAGACATTTTTGAATGGTGTGCCACCTCTTGGCTCACCAGTGCCTATTTTACTGGTTTTATTGTTTGTTTACTTTATGCTCCTGCTGCCTTTGTTGTCTGCTTTACTTACTTTCACATTTTCAAAATTTGCCGGCAGCACACCAAAGAGATAAATGACCGAAGGGCCCGATTTCCCAGCCATGAGGTAGATGCTTCTAGAGAGACAGGACACAGCCCTGACCGTCGCTATGCCATGGTTTTGTTTAGGATAACCAGTGTATTTTACATGCTGTGGCTCCCCTATATCATTTACTTTCTTCTAGAAAGCTCCCGTGTCTTGGACAATCCAACACTGTCTTTCTTAACAACCTGGCTTGCTATAAGTAATAGTTTTTGTAACTGTGTGATATACAGCCTCTCCAACAGCGTTTTCCGGCTTGGCCTCCGAAGACTTTCAGAGACAATGTGCACATCCTGTGTATGTGTGAAGAATCAGGAAGCACGAGACCCCATACCTAGGAAGCGGGCAAATTCCTGCTCCATTTGAAGAGAACTCATGGTAAACCACATTGAACCTGACAGTGGTTTTGGATTGCACTCTTGATTCATCTGGAAATTTGCCACCAGAGAAATATTTACTTGAATGGGTGACTGTGAAATGAAGAATGAGACTAAAGAAACCCCCCCCTCTTTTGTGGGGAAAAACTAAAGGAAAGGGTGTGTAGAGGGTAATCTCATGGGAGAATTATAGCATGTGAACATAAATATTCAGTAATGGAAAAAACTTAGGTATTGTAGATGAAGGAAGGATCTCAACTCTTCAGGACAGGAGCAAGCCCCTCAGCATCTGTTTCTCTGACTGCTCTCTGACTGTGTTTGTCTCTCATTTTGTCTCTTTTCATGTCTCTTACTCTTATATTTGTGGAAGTGATTTTTTGCATCAATTGCCCTTTACAGAAAAATGACACATATTATGTACGTGGCCAAGTATATCCTATAGCATCCAAATATACTTTTAAACACTTGAGTCTATAATCCATAATGGTTTCTTCATGGAGGATGTACAGTAAGCCTATTTTGTTTTTTGCCATACAACCCTTTGTTTATGCTTTTACAGTCTCCTCTGCAGTACAGATTTTCTGCCACAAACAAAAGAAATGGTATTTTTTGTTTCTTCTGGGTAAAATGACATTTGCTTACCCCCCTTTTCCTACTAGCCCCATATACATTTATATATATATATATATATACACATACACACACACACACATTTATTTATTTATTTACCCCCATATATATATATATATATACACATACACACACACACACACACATTTATTTATTTATTTACCCCCCCTCCATTTTTTCTCATCTGAATTCTACAGCACTTTACTCCAGAAGTATCTTAGTTAATGAAAGAATCTACTGTATAAAGCAATCATAATGTTAAATAGTTTATACCTTCCAACAAAGCAATCTAGTAGCCTCTTTGGGAGATTGCATTAAATATTTTCAATGGATTTTGGAAACAGTTTTATCTTGTTTCTTTGAAGTTAGTTCATGTGCCTAATGTGCTGTCTTTCTTGCTGGAAAAGCTTTGTTTTTCTTAAAAAACCCACAAGTAATTCTAATGCAGTTGCTGATACTCACCTAAGTAGTGATGTATCACTCTTAATGCTATTTGTAATGTCCTTTCCTTTTTTATTTTAAAGCATTAATTTTTGTGTATGTGTTAGGTCTACACCAGCTTACTATTGTGCCCACTAGTCATTTGTGTGATATGCATTTGCACACGGTATATTTTTTACCACAAAGGAAATGTAAATTATATTATGTGATCTGTGCCTAATGCTTTCTTAGCACAATACATACATCAATGTTGTTTAAATCATCAACATTGAAAAAAGTATATACAAAAACTTATTTTAAAAAGAAAATACTTTTGTGTAGTTGTTTTGATATTTATATTAGACGAAGCTGCATTCTTAGTGCTGCTGAGAGTATAATATACTTAATTATCAAACACAGGTAAGAGCTATCAGGATTTTATTTTGTAATGATCTGTTTTCAGATGCAGAGATCAACTTATTTTTTAGTGTGCTACCTGAGATTGTGTAGTGCATTTGTCAGGGGTTTAGATGTAGCAAGGTGGCATTTGGGGAATGAGTGGTAAAGCAGGTGTAAGCAGTAGAACATCTATATCTTACTTTTTTACCTTAAGTTTCCTGAGCGAAAGATGTTTGCAAATTTATATCAAACTACTGAGTATTTTTCTTCTCAGCATTTATGATTTCTCTGTTTTATAAAATGCATTTGACGAAATGTGCCTATGACTCCTCAGCTTAGAAGCCAACCATGTTTGCGTACTGGTGGTCTGACTTCAGAGGTCCTTTAGTAGAAATGCTGTCACTTTACTGAGGTTGTTCTGAACCCCTGTATATTTTTTAAACATGTAAGACAAGTTTAAAATAATTAATAAAATAGTATTCTATATATCAAAAATCAGACTTTGCTTCAGTTTAATAAAATGTTTATTAGGAACAGAAGTTTGCTTGTTTGGGAATCAGATTCTGTTTTATGCTTTTTAGCTGGGGTTTATATTTCTTCTTGGCTTCTCTTTGCCAGTGGCATCTTGGATAACTTGGAGTGCACCTTTTGAATTCAGACCAGTTCAAGGGAACATAGTACTGCCAACTTTTCAGATATCTGTAACTAAAAACTTCAATGTTACACATATTATTTGGGAATCAAATTTTGATTCCTTTAGAGTATCAATATAGTTAGAAAAGACCCAGTGAATGTTCTGTATAGAAAGCTTAAAGCCATGTGTATTACATTTTCCTCTTCTGACTTTTCTTCTTAATGATTAATAACAATTATGTGGTAGACTCAATGTTAACTTTTGCATGTATTATAGTAGTTAGTCATCACTATAGCCTTTTGAGATGGTAGTGGTTTTAAAAATTTTTTTAGTTGTAGAGGGACACAATATCTTTATTTATTCATTTATTTATTTTTTTATGTGGTACTAAGGATCAAACCCAGTGCCCCACACGTGCGAGCCAAGCACCCCACCCCTGAGCTGCAGCCCCTGAGATGGTAGTTTCATGACTGCCAGTCTAGAGATGAGGAAGCTAAAGGAAAGGGATTCACCTTGCAAGATCAAGTGATAGAGGTTCCTGCACACTCAGCTGGGTGGGAGCCAGGCCTGTGCACTTCACCAGGCACGGCTGCCTTCTTTTCAGAAGGCTTCAAACCTTCATACCTCTGTCTGTAGTTTTTCCCTTTAACTGTTTTCTTCTCAGTCCAAGTTTTTTGCTTCAGCTCTTTGCTTGTGGTATCTTTTTCTCTAATCTGGTAAGTTTCTTTTATTAAACCAGCAATCTGATAAGCCAAACTTACCAGTTTTGTCTGTGATTACACTGCAACTCTGGGCCTGGTATCTCCTTGATACTCCTCTTGTTCGTTTTTGTTAAGTTTTCCTTGAGTAGCTTTTTCAAATCTCTCTGAATTTCTTTTTGAAAATATCTTTGATGGGGAAGAGTAAAAAGAAAACCTTTGTCAGCCTGAGCGAGATGGAAGCAGGCAAGTGCTGGTTCAGGTTCTTCACTTATTCCAGGGTTGCATGTAACAGCTTCAGGGCATAACATTCACCTTCCTCTTGACATGTTTTAATGCATGTTCACATAATAAGATAATGTTCATTTTGAAACTGCTACATTTTTGGATTAAGGTGTTTTAAGAATAAGAAGTGTAACCATTTTTTTTTCTTTTAATTCTGTAATAATTACCCAGTTTGGTTATAAATGACAGTCAAAAATAATGCTGTATTCTGTCACCTAAGCAGTCTACTGTTTGTGTAGTTGTTTCTGAAATTATACAGTGTCTAAAGGCTTTATAACCTACAGTATATGAAACCTGGCCTGAAATCCTGTCCCTCATAAGCCATTGGTCTTAGGTAGGAAGGGGAATGTTCCAAAACCCCAGTTTTTCATTGATAAAGTCAGAGACTTGTTCTCTCTGTTCAACTGAATTTGAGGACCAAATGAGATTTTGTTGTCCATGTGCTCAGCATGGCTCCCTGTACATAGATACTGTTCAGAATGTGGTAACTGCATTTTTATTTTCTTTGTGGGTACCATATTTATTAACATCACAACTTTAAAGGTCTCTAATTGCAAGTTAAATAGAATCAATCCATTGAGCATTTAGGGTTTTCTTAGGTAGCATTTTTTTTTTCCCCTATCAAATTTGCTTAAACTGAGATTTTCAGTTAAACTGAGATTTGCTTAAACTCAGATTTTTTTGAGGGGTGGTTACCGGGTATTGAACTCAGGGGCACTTGACCACTAAGCCACATTCCCATCCCTATTTTGTATTTTATTTAGAGACGGTCTCACTGAGTTGCTTAGTGCCTCACTTTTGCTGAGACTGGCTTTGAACTGGCAATCCAGAGCTGCTGGAATTACAAGTGTGTGCCACGGCACCTGGATCAGATGTTTTTAAATAAAGAAAACTTTCATAATTTGTGAAAGCTAATTTCCAGAAATTAGTGATGGAAACTTTATTTGAAATTAAATACCTAACAAATGAACGTTAGGATGAGATAAGTATGATTCTGAGGTTTATCTACCTCCTTACTCCATTGTATTAAATATGCTTGGACATTCTTTTTCCATTAGGGTGCCAATAATAGGAAAGAATTGCCCAAGAATGTCTTACCTTTGTTTTTTTAGTCTAATTTTCCTCATTTTAAAAAATGGAATTTGAACTATTTTGTCATATTATCTATTACCTGGAAGAAACATGATTAACAAGCCAGTCTGCTCTACAGTTACCTAAATCAGATGAATTCAAAAGTAAATAAAGTGGTTTTCTTAAGGGGGTTTTCTGTGCTTCCCCACCCCACCAGGAAACTAATCATTATTGTGAAAAAGATACAACTTTACAAGCAATAAGAAAGATAAAGAGGAAGGGAATCATTGAGGGAACATTTCTGAGCACAGCATCTCTTCTGTTCAGGTGAGCAATCCTGGTGCACAGGAGCACTGCTGAGTCAGTGCTGCCTCCGGCTGTGCAGGTTCTAGCGAGTGCTCTTTTCCCTGAACAAAGCTGTATGTTAGGATGACGAAAACGTGTAGAAAGAAGCAGATTCTATAACCAATCGTATAGATACTAAGAAAACAAAATGGCTACAAATGAAAAAAAAAATGAATCCCCTTTTCAGTATTTTTCATAAACAGAAGTTTTATGCATTACTAGTTTTGCTCTAAAATTTAAAAGAGCCAGGCATGGTGGCCCATGCCCGTAATCCCAATGGCTCGGGAGACTAAGGCAGGAGGATCTGGAGTTCAAAGCCAGCCTCAGCAAAAGGAAGGTGCTAAGCAACTCAGTGAGACTGTCTTTAAATAAAATACAAAATAGGACTGGAGTTGTGGCTCAGTGGTCAGTGCTCCTGAGTTCAATCCCTGGTACCCAAAATAAATAAATAAAAAATAAAATAAAATTTAAAATAGCCGTAATTTAATTTTAAATAGTAAAACTATTTAAAGCATGGTCTTTTAAAATACTAAAAGTGATATAATAAAGGTTTTATTTTATATTACTGTCCTTTTTAAAAATTTTGTTTTTGCAAAATTTCTTTTATAATCAAGAAAATTAATGTTTTATAAAAAGGAATGCTGAATATTTTTAAATATTTTGGTATTTTACAAAACAGCTTATGTTAATATTGCAATCAACTCTATCATGTCTCAATGCCGTCTTTTTATGAAGATAGTTTATACAGTTTTCTGATTTCTGTAATATTTAAGTAGATTTTTTCAGACAAACTTGCTGACCTTCTACTTGCAATTTTAGATGTTCTTCATGCATTTGGGTTTTAAGGTAAACAGATTGAAATGCTGTTTGCTGAATCTGGAATCTCATCACTGTAGGATTTTTTTATTGCACCATTGACGGCATCTTTCAGTATTTTTTATGTATTTAACAAGAAAAGGTTGACCCTGCACGGGGGGGCATAGGGTCCTGTTCCTGCATTAAATGTGTTTCCTAGATATCAGCATTCTGCTGTAGGTTTCCATCTTGAAGGTCATGTTCATGAATCTTTTTATTTATTTATTCATTCATTCATTTATTTTTGTGTGTGTACATGTTCATGACTTTTTATTGATGCCTTTTATTCAGTTTTTCATGTGACTCCCTCCGAAGGTAAATAAGATCATAGAAATAAATTTAGCAGGAACCTGTTATTCTGATAAATACTAAAAGATGTATGTGAGGGGCTGGGATTGTGGCTCAGTGGTAGAGTACTTGCCTAGCATGTGTGAAGCACATGTCAGATTCTCAGCACCACATAATAATAAATGAATAAAATAAGGGTCTGTCAACATCTAAACATTTTTTTAAAAAAGATGTTGATATTAGTACCTTCATTATATAATAAATAACTAAATTAATTTTTGAGATTCCAAAATTATGAAATTTTTAGATGATAAATATCAAGGAACATAGTATATCATGGTGGAATTCATTGAATGGAAGTATTTTCTAAAATTCTTTACTTCCAACAGTGATATCTAATCCAAGGAAGATCACATTTATCTTTGACTTTAAAAATTTGACTCTAGTTTTACTTTGTTTTCTACTTGAGTATGAATAAGGTAGACAATTTAAAATGCCCAAATATACTATGTAAATTCAAGGTAGCAATTACTTAATTGCAAAACAAAGTACAAAATTATGTAGTCTTTTCTATGAAATTCAGAATGGATCTGTAAACGAAACATAGTTAACAGGAGATGAACTATAGTACATTTGTCTGAGATTATACCTGCCATGAAGGTGTACTCATGTATGTACTATATGTAAAAAATGCAATTTAAAGGTGTTTTTATGTTCCCCATAAGTTTGAAGTTTGAAATAGTTATTAGTAGATCATACATTTTATGCTAATAGCTTCTTCACACTAATTCCATATACTCTTTCAGAAATTTTATAATTAAAATGATAAATTGGTAAGATTAATATTATAAAAATGATAGATTTTAAGAGGATTAAAAGGTAGTTTGGTAAGGAGCAGGTATAAATTATTCTGAAAATTCTGGCTTTAATATACAAGTTAAATTTTAATATAACAATTTTAATATAACAAGTTATATTTGTTTTTTTTCTCATATTTATTATTTTAGCAAAGAAAAAATACTTTAAAATTCTGTTTTTAGAATTGTTAATGTATCTAATTTCAAAATATAGCATCTTTTGTGTCAGAAAATACCTTTCTTTAAATTTTTTAAAAAAATTTTTACTTGTAGATGGACACAGTACCTTTATTTTATTTATTTATGTGGTGCTGAGAATTGAACACAATGCCTCATGCATGTGAGGGCAAGCGCTCTACCACTGAGCTACAACAACCTCAACCCTAGAAAAGATCTTTAATGTAATTTATACCTTAGTTTTTGTGAAATGTTCCTCTCGCCATTGATTAGATTTATATAGTAATTTAAAAGTACAAATAAATATGCATCAAATTTGTTTTGCTAAGAATTGATCTTGAGGAAAAACTTGATAACCCTAAAATTAATTTTATCTCACTCTCTACTTCAGTTGCACCAAGGCAGTTTTGAAAAATCTTATGACATGTCCAAGACCTTAAAACTTTTCTGAATTTTTAGGAATATTTATTTGGAAATCTGAAGAAGTACGTTTTGAAAATCATATTTAGAATGTAATGTTACTATATATGTCTTGTGATGGCTTGTATGTTTTTAAAAAATCAACTTCACATATCAGCCCTACTCTATGTTTTTAAATAGATTTAATTCTTAAAATTGAACAAACTATTAAAATTCACCATTGGACTTTTCTCAGTTTACTTCTAGAGTTTTAGATATCCGGGAATATGCTGGTGACATGAGAACAAAATAAGCGTGTGCGTGCACTCGAGTTTCAGTGCTTTACTTATACCCAAGTTGCACTCTTGTGGCAACCTGTTCTGAATTTGTAGTTACAGACTTAATTACTTTCATCCTCATTAAAGATAGACATTTTTAAAGAAGACATATTAGAATTTGAAATAACATCTTTGGGTGGAATTGTACATAATGTTCTACTTTTGCAATTAGGGATATGGAATATTGAGGTCACATTCATTGTAACAGGAAAATTCACACAGGTCTTTGCTTCTTTCATCAAGTGTGAAGGTTAAGAAATTATTGGAAAACACTGCAAACTAAAATTTTACAAGTGTAAAATGCTTTTTTTGACACATGTATTAATACCCTGATATTATGAATTCGGTCTATTTTAAAAGCTTCTGTGAGTAAATACTGTCTTATTTCACATATAGAAATCTGAGGTAAGGTTTTTTAAAGTGGTCCCAGCAAGGCTATGTAGTTAGGAAGAGATGCTGTTGACACAGATCTTGTATAGTGACCCTAGTGCTTGTGGGCAGGTTCTTGAATATTGTGTCTGCGGATGACTGCTGATGTAGTGGTAGAGTGACCTGAACCCTCTTTTTTGAGTAGAAAATGAGAACTGACTTAATTCAAATAGGAAATATTCTATGTGAAACTTTATATTTTAATTTTTGAGGTAGGAAATGTATTTTAAAATTAACTATAAGTGAAAGATCAGGCTTTGAGATCATGGGAAACTGGAATGAGATGTATTATTAGCCTTGATTAGTGCGCTAGTATTTCTTAAACAGTTTTTGTCTATAGGAGGTAATGAAAAATTACCTTTCCCTTTGAAAACACAGTGGTCATCTGTTGACTGTATCAAGAGGTATGTAGACTGAATTAAACAGTATTTACTGTGTATTTAAAAATCAGTAAAATTGGACTTGGGAATTTAGCTCTGTGGCAGAGTGCTTGCCTAGTACGTGCAAGGCCCTGAGTTCAGTCCTCAGCCCTGAAAAAAAAAATCAGTAAACTTAATGATGAATAATTGTCAAAATCACACTATATTCTTACTTAACTACTTTTCAAAAGTAAACCATGTTATAGCGACTGTGCTCTTTTGTTCAGAATTTTCTTTGTAGTGAATTTGCAATGTTGAAATCATCATAGGTTGGATTTTTCTCAAGCACTCTGATGGAAATGTTTTGGTGTTTTTAACTACAGTGCTTTATATATGTTCATTTGTAGTCTACAAATATTACTCAGGTAATCAAAGATATCAGTCTGAAATAGTGATGTTTTAAATAAAACCTTTTAATATATACTTTACAAACTTTAAATGTTTTTAAATAAAACCTTTTAATACATACTAAAGTGTGTTTTTTTTTTTTTTTTCCTCTAACTCTCTAATTGGAGTTAGAGAAAAAAGAACTCCAAATTAGGGAAACCCAAGATTGCCTTATAAATACCCTTAGATGAAACTTTTTCTTAAGTAGTTTCTAGTATGTGCATCAATTGAATATAAATGAGTTCCGTGGAGTTGCTTGAAAAGGTTATTCTCTTAAATAATTTAAATGTACATGGAAATTTTATAAACTACTTAACCTGTGTTACTAATTCAAATAATTTTCAAGCTGAATCATTGTAAAATTCAAATCGTTACAATTTGAATTACCAGATATTTTTGCATTCCAAATCAACAAATTAGAACAACAAATACTTACTGATTGGGTTTTTTTTTTTTTTTTCTTTTGTACGGGGCTTAAGTGTGGTTCTATAGTACTCCTGGGTCCTTTTAAATCCAAGAATAACTTACTGAATTGTAGAAAGCCAACAAGGGGACAGAAGATCTAATTTCTAGAATTTGAGGAAGAGATTGCATAAAAGTCTTAGGAACAATTCAGTAGATTGAAGTGTTAGGGGGGTCAGTGCATTTTATGAGTTACCTTAGTATCCAGCCATACGTGCGGATGCTTTTGTTCTAGGAGATACCTCAGAGGTGTGAGAAGTGACTAAAGCAAAAGTAGATAGTTACTCCTCCTCTAGGATTCCAGCAGTTTGTCAACTGTAAACATGACGCAGTTATTCTCTTTCTAATAGTTCATACCTTTGTACAGCTAATGTATGTACTTACGTACTTTTTTCAAATTTGGGTAATGCTTTTGCATACAAAACTTGCTATTTATTTAACTACTAAAATGACATAAACATGATATATTTTACCTTTAAGTAAAGTCAGTATTAGTTAGCATTGGATTTAATCTTTGAATATCAGAAGCATTTGTTAAACTTCTCATCAAGAAATGATAATCTTATAGGATTAATGAGTTGATGTACTTATTATAAGCAGGCTGACCTCTTTTGTGTCTCCAGAAAGCAGTAAACGAAAATTAAGGAACAGAATATCAAGCAGGATGAAGAGACAAACTTGTATGCAATTCTAAAATGTATACAACTTAAAAGAATTTATAATTCCACTTTAATGTATGACATTGTTAGCAGGTTCTTGGTAATTTGTAAGTTAGAAAATAAATAGATATAATCATACTGATGGCAAAGATTTATTAGAGCACTAGGAATTTTATAATGTCCACCACTGTCAATGAATGAGTAAGGATATAAAGTAATTTAGCATGAGCCACAATTGGCTTTTACCATAAATTGAGAAGTTTAGAAAATCTTAGTAATTCAGATAATTACAGATATTTGATGCACTGTTAATTTTTGCCTTAATCAATACTTTGTTTTAAACTAACCCATCAGAAAATTTTGGTTTTCTTCAAATTTAGTAAATACGTGGAAAAAAATGAATAAACGACCTTGATGTTTATCTTGATGACATACTTCATTTGGTCCATTAAAATGAAAACAGTTACATATGTGTTTATGCACAAAGTACTGTTCAAGCCACTGATGTAGCAGAACCATCATTGGATCTCACACAGTCTCAGTGAATGCCTTAATTTTTAAAAATTGGATGTTTTGTTTCTTTTTAAAAAAAAAATTTCTTTTTATATATACATGACATATTAGTATATTTTGACATAAAATACATACATGGAGTATGACTTATTCTAATTGGGATTCCATTCTCATGGTTGTACATGAGGTGGAGTTCACTGGTGTGTATTCACATGTGAACACAGTAAAGTTCTGTCTGATTCATTCTACTGTCTTTCCTGTTCCCATCACCCTTCCCTTCCTTCATTCCCTTTTGTTTAATCCAGTGAACTTTATTGTATGTTTTCTTAAAAATGAGTAGGTTAATTGGGTGCAGCGGCACACACCTGTAATCCCAGTGACTTAGCATGCTGAGGCAGGAGGATTTCAAGTTTGAAGACAGCCTCAGCAATTTCATGAGGCCCTAAGCAAGTTAGTGAGGCACTGTCTCAAAAAGGGCTGGGTGTGTAGCTCAGTGGCTAAGCAACCCTGGGTTCAATTCCTGGTACCAGAAATAGAAAAAAAATAAAAGAATGGACTAGCTTCATGTAAAACTGTGAAGATAATAAACGATCAGGTTCCAATCAGTTTGATTTTTGAATGAAAGATCTCAGAAAACCCTTAGGTTCTCCTGCCTTTTCTGAGCAGTGATCTGGAGGGTCTTAAGAGACAGAAGGACTTTTTGTAGAGATCATTGGAACTGGAGAGATTTTGTTTTCACTTCTTCATGTACCCACGGTGTTGCTCTTAGTGCCTTAGGTTCCTGACTACTTGTAGAAAGACGAGGTATAGTTGATTCCTGTAAATTTGTCTCTAAAGTCTACCTCTCCTGATTCCATCCCTTTCTTTGGTTGTTTGTCATATTTTTCTTCCCTACATTTGATTTTAAAAAAACACAAAAACAAAAACAAAGAAATATTAACTAGGATGGATCTGCTGTATCTCTTTTTTAAACAAAATTGTCCAAGTTCTTTATTCCAGGAGTCTTTGAGCTCAGATCATCTCTCACATTCATTAGCTTACCACTTACTCTGTGCTGCCTCTTGGCTGTTGAAGACTGTGCGTTATTTTAGGAGCTCTGCTCTTCTCCCATTGTTGTTGCTATCTTCAGCACTGCCTGTTTTATTGTATGTGCTACATTTTGGGAAAGGCTTAGGATTTTTTTTTCCATCCTATCCTTCTGCCTCTCTTGCAGCAGTATTATTCATACTGGCCTCATAAGATAAAGGAGGATCTTTTCCTAAGCAAAATAACTTAAGACCTGTGTCCTTGAAGTTTGTGGACATCAAGATTTCAGCTCCTTGGGACTGAGAACCCCAGGCCTGGTGTTGACACCTAGGGTTTCCCTAACCTGCCGAATGTGTGCCTCAGGTATTTGTTACAGTAATAGAGAGTTGACTAGCACACCTCTTTATCTCCCTTAAATTTCATGTTGTTAGAATTGACCAGTTTTTCCAGCCCTTTTCAAACTCTGTTCTATTTTCTAATATGTTCATTAACTTTTTTGTCATCTGCATATGTAATACATATATCTTTAATGTGTAAATCTAGATAAACTGATTTAAAAGTTAAATAATCCCCAACCCTATCTTCCTTAGGAGTTCCCAGGACAACACCCATGTTTGGAAATTTTTTGAAAGGGCACATAATATTTAGCATATAAATATTATGCTTAGGGCTAAGATTTACATCACAAGCAAAAGGATATAAGTAAAATTTAGCAAAAGGCACTGGGTACAGGTATTTAAGAGTTCTCTCCCAGTGGAGTCACATGATACTTCCAGCAATGAGGTGTGACAATGTGTGCGAAATGTTGTGACAACACTTGCAAAGAGCTCATGAGACACTCAGCACCCAAGATTTTTGTTACAGTAATAGAGTTGACTAGCACACCTCTTTATCTCCCTTAAATTTCATGTTGTTAGAATTGACCAGTTTTTCCAGCCCTTTTCAAACTCTGTTCTATTTTCTAATATGTTCATTAACTTTTTTGTCATCTGCATATGTAATACATATATCTTTAATGTGTAAATCTAGATAAACATCCTCTGTTAACCGCCTACCAAGATTCCAGATTCACTGAAGGAAAGCAGATATTTAACATAGTCCTTATGTTTGTACAGACCATCAAGGCATACTGAGCCACCCATTCCTTTTAGGGGACATTTTCTGGCCAAGTTCTCAAAGCTAGCTAAGGACCAGCATCGTCAGTGGTCTATGCCAAGGACAGCAGGTTTGGGTTTGTTGTCTTGACCATTTCTGTACAGTATGTTATGCCGATACTTATTAGGATACGTGAATAGTGTAAGTGTTTTAGGATATCAGTAGGATACAGTTTCATGTGGTACATACCAATGGGAGTCATTCAGTTCTCTTTGTATTCATAGAAATGACTTTGAATTGAAGGCCTTTTTGATGAGATTAGACCTGTTATTTTTCTAGCAGTAAACCTTTCATTTACAATACACGTCACCTCACCACTTATGTTGATTTCTTCTAAGCAGTTTTTTCAGTTACGTATTTTGGGTAAGAATGTTTAACAACAGTTGCCCCTTTTTCCCTCATGACCATTACAAAAATACTATACAATTTATAGAATCTAGTTTTCCTCTAATGTTTGTTTTTAACCTTATTTATAGTTTTCTAATGTTACTAGGAAAGCTAATCAAAACCCACAATTTGGAAAATAAAACCAACTAAATCTTCATAATGTATAATTTCATGAAGTATGCCTTATTTAAGTTGTTGCAGAAAGATACTGCTTATTTTAAACCCTTGCATTGATGGAATCCAAGTACATATTTTGGACTTGTCAGAAAAGAGTATACTATTTTCTGTTTTATTTATTTATTTTTTTGGCTGTGCTGGGGATTGTACCTAGGGCCTTATGCTTTACAGGCAAGCACTCTACGAACCAAGCTATATCCCCAACCCAAGTATATTATTTTCTAGGCTTCTATATTGAATTGTAGATTTTGAAATACAGAAGAAACAAAATTTTTAAATCCTTCTGTTTATTCATCAAAGTATAATTAAATATGTGATCATTTGATAATATTTACCTTGAGAAATATTATCATTTGTATATCATAAATACCCTTAAAATATAGAAATGTTTTAATATAGGTATCTTTAACATTTGGGACATAATTTGCAAAAAGATTTTTAAGAATACCTTTTAGTGGGGATTTTTCAGAGGAAAGAAAATGACCTTTGGGATTTTTTTTAAGTGCAGTTCTGCCCAAGAACAATTGAGTGAGTGAGTGACTTTTCAAAATGATCCTTACAAAGTGATAATTTTGTGATGTTCTCCCCATACTGATCATCATTCTCTTTAAATATTGTCACAGAAAGCCCATCCACACCCAGGGACTGAACTTTCTTTTGCCAAGTATTCAAAGTAGAACTCTCCACATCTGTCCTTAATACCTGTGTTCCAGTCACACGTATCTAGCTGCTTTCAACCCACTTACTGTCGGTTTCTCATAGAAATGGATTTGAACAATTACAAAGGGGAATCATCTTACGAACTCTTACTCTTTAAATCCATATCTCCTTTTTGTTCTGTTTTCTTGTTAAGGTCACTGGCACCAGTATTTATTTAGATTTCCAACTTAAGCCTGTGTGTTTTAGATTACTTTCTTTTCTTCTATAAAAAGATCACTTTTTTCTTTCCTTCTCCATGTATAGATTTATTATAGTCTTTATGTGCTTTGAATCGTAGGAACTTTAGATGAACTGATAACTTATGGACTACCTCCTATCCTAAGAATTGTTTCATAACTTGTAAGTTGGTCTCTTCAATCGTTGGATGGTTCTGTGATGTGAAAGATACTTTCTAACCTTCAGTCAAAATCTTACTCCTTGAAATGCCCAACAACATTCTATATCAAGTCTCTGGAGAAGCACAGAAATACCTCCGTTCTTCTGGTATATGAAAACTATTATTACATCCTGCTTCTCTTCCAAAGTAAGAGTTATTTCTTTAGCATTTTGCTTATGTATTCATGCAGCAAATATTTATTGGGCACCTCTTAGGTGAAAGTCACTGAGGTACTTGGAATGTGGTGAAGAAGAATGGTAAGTCCTCTTCTCATGGGGTTTACACCCAAACAGAGGTGAACACATGATATTCCAGATGAAGAAAACAAGTGAAAAATAAGGTAGTTTCAGATTATGATAAGTTTCATGAAGAAAATAAAACAGGGTTATAAAAGAGAGGGGGCGTTTAGATGGAAGGGCACTTTTCCATGTGGTTTGGCTTACAGGCCTTTGCCATTTTGGAATCCCTGAAGTGATGTGCTCTGACCTGTTGGTTTCCTGTGTGTACCTAAGAAAGTGGGAGCTGCTAAGTGGTGTGTGAGATGGAACTACTGGGATTACCATGACAGTAAAACCACCTCTGAAGAAGGCAGGCCAGAGCATAGACTAGTGGGCTACCATTGGTTGTAGACAGGTCCTCCCGTGTGCCTTTGTAGGGGGACTAATAGTTGCCACATCCAGGCGGCGTACTTCCCTTAATGCATCTCAGGTGTACTTAGCTGCATAAGCAGCAGGGTCATGCTAGTTTTATGGTGAGTTTTTTCAGATCTGTTTTATGTGAACTGTTCTTCATCTAGATCTTACTTCTTTTGAGTTTGGACATTCAGTTTATTGCAGGACTTCACAGTCTCTCTCAGTGTTTCTTTATACATTTAAGTGATCTTTCTAAATCTGTGATAGATGTGAAAAGTTCACCTTGTTTTTTATATAATATGTAACTTAATGATATCTATTATTAAAATATTAACCTATCATTTCAAAAGAGCAAATAATAAAACATTTTAATACACACTTAAAAGGCTTTTGATATAATTCAACATTTTGTAGATTAAAACAAATTTTAAAATATTTAGTTGGAATGATAAGGAACAGCTATCTCCTCCCCAACCAGGGACCCTTTACCATTGACCTACATTCCTAGCCCTTTTTTAAAAACAAGGATAGCAATGATGTAAACAGAAAAGTACCATGGCAGAACTTACCAGAAAGCTTTCTTCTAAATTTATTTTGCCTTATTAGCGATTTCAGGTATGGCCATTTATCCACCTCTAACTCTACATAATGTGTTAAAACCTACTTCTTATCCTTTTTTCTTTTTCTTTTCCTTTTTTTTTTTTTTTTTTTTTTGAGGGGGTCAGCAGTACTGGGGACAAAACCAGAGACCTTACATGTGCGAGGCAAGTGCTTTCCCACTGAGCTACATTCCCAGCTCTTGTAAAATTTTATTTTGAGATAGGGTCTCACTAAGTTGCACATGCCAGCTTCAAACTTGACGGTCTTCCTGCGCCTCAACTTCATAGAAGATGGAATTACATACTTCCATGTAATTCCAATGCTCAACCCTTTTCTTTTCCCAGTCATTTCATGAGATGCTTGTCAAAAAGAATGAAACAGTGGTTCAGTCTGGACCCCAGAGTCAAACTGATTTGGGTTTTGATTTTTTTATTCTACTTCTTGTTACCTGTGCAATGCTAATCATGTTGCCTACTCTCTCTGACCCTTGCTTTCCTAACAGTCACACCTGCTTTGAGGGCATGTGTGATAATGAATATGAATCACTGATCATGGTACCCAACATACAGAAGAACCTGGTACATATTAGCAGCAGCAGCAGCAGTCATTATTCTTGGCCTTGTGGGAATTAAATATATGCTGTCTCAGGCTTTCCTGATCTAAAAACCCATTTAAATGCATATGCACACCCACAAATAAATACACTGCAAGTTCCCCTCCCCATTTATTCTTAGGGATGGACACAGTGAAAATATTTTTATTTTTGAAGTCTTCAAAGCCATCTGTCCAGAATTTTAGTAGATGAAGCATCAAGCTTATTTCTGAAATTTGTATTTTCTTGTTGAAAGCTTAAACTTTGTCTTCTCTCTAGGAATTTGTCATCTTTCTAATGCTTCACAGTTTCTCAAATATTAATATTACCAGATCAGTTACTAGTTACTTTGGTATATCCTTGAACCTCATTAAAAATGCAGAATGGGGGCTGGGGTTGTAGCTCAGTGGTAGAGCACTTACCTAGCATGTGTGAGTCTTTGGGTTTGATTCTCAGCACCTTATATAAATAAATAAAATAAAGGTCCATTGACAACTAAAAAAAAAATTTTTTTTTTAAATGCAGCATGGGCAAGAGAGGCTGCAAGTGAATGTGGGAAATTCTGGGAGTTTTACTTAGTCTTGGTTCTCAGGTCTCTGTTAGAGAGAAATATTGTCTACAACATGGATGAGAAATGACATTTATACCATAGCTACTGTATGACCAGTACCATAACTATACACATCTTCTTATCAAACATATATAATGCATATCATTTTATTTAACCCTTTTCAAGTTCATTTCACAGGTGAAGATCATACTTAAAATGGTTTTATCACATATCTATAGAATTTGAATCCAGTTTTGTCTGCCACCCAAAACAAATCCTTTCTACTCTATGCTGCCTCCTCTTGCCTCCTACGATTTGGTAGTTAACAGTATTCTTACATGGACATCAGAACAAAATGACTGTTCTTTTCTTTTCCTTCAGCAAATGTTTACCCCAAAAACTAAGAAGAAACTAACCAAGTTTGTTATAGAGATTTCCAGAATCAGAGAATTGATGAGGATTATGATTAAAGTTGGCAAATTTCCATGAATAAGAAAAGTTTAGCACCTTAAAAATATTATAAAATCATAAAATCTTAGGGTTAGAGGAGACCTTTTTGGTCATAATTTTTTTTTCTGGTCATGTAATAGTATTGTGTGAGATTATATTATAAAAAGGTAATTTTGGGCTGGGGATATAGCTCAGTTGGTAGAGTGTTTGCCTCGCAAGCACAAGGCCCTGGGTTCAAATCCCCAACACCGCAAAAAAACAAAAAACAAAAAGGTAATTTTAAGTCTCAGTCTCTCTCTCTCTCTCTCTCTCTCTCTCCCTCTCTCTCTCTCTCTCTCTCTCTCTCTCTCTCTCTCTCTCTCTTACCAGGGATTAAACCCAGAGGGTGCTTAGCCACTAAGCCAAATCCCCAGCCCTTTTTTATTTTTTATTTTGAGACAGGGTCTCACTAAATTGCTTAGGGACTTACTAAGTTGCTGAGGTTGGCTTTGAACTTAAAATCCTCCTGTCTCAGCCACTGGAGCCACTGGGATTACAGGCGTGTACCAACTTGTGGGAACAATTTTTAGTATTTCTATAGTTAAAATATTTTGATTGAGATTTAAGATCAATTTTGCCTTTTTTGTATTTTTCTATAACATTTTGTGTTTTTAAAGGGTTCTTATGCATTTCTGTAGTCTAATGATCATATGAATTGATTTATATGAATTAAAGATAAGCAAATAGAGACTTTAGGATTCTTCCATATGTGAGAGATGCTCTTGTGGTGTTCCGTTTGTTACAGAGGGTCCTAGTGACTTAGACTAAAACACCAGAGGAGGAGAATTTTGCATAAGTGTGAAAAATAAGTACAAACAGACTCATTATATGTTAAATATTCTGCTTTTTAAAAAAAAAATTTAGTTGTAGATGGACACCTTTATTTTATTTATTTTTTGTTTTATTTGCTGCTGAGGATTAAACCCAGTGCCTCATATGTGCTAGGCAAGCACTCTGTCATTGAGCTACAACCCCAGCCCAATTCTGCATTTGTTTTTAAACAAGGATTTATCCTGGTCATTGTTGAGTGGTAGATGTGAACTGATTCTTTATATTGGTTCTCTGATTTTTGTTAGTGTTATAGCATGTAATATATATTATCTGTTTAAAGTTTAAACAAATATTATTGACAGGATAAAATTGAAGAGATTCCCAAAACATGACAATGTACAAATGTGTTTGTGAAAATATCAAACCTTGAATTTCAAATAATGGTTAGTTCCCTAGATTAATATTGGGTATTATTATACTAAATATTTTAAAAACCCAGAGAACAAAGAATAGACACTGATGTGTGTGCATGCATATTTGTGTGTATGTATATCTATATATGTATGTGTGTACATATGAACATATGTATATACAAATACACATTTATATGTGAATATATACGTGTGTATATATATATATTGTGTATATATATGAACTTTCTTCTCTTACAACAGTAAGTCAGTTTCATGGGGACAAGGACTTTGTCACATTCCTCGCTTATGTCTACCACCGAGAGCTATACTCCATATATAGTAGGTGTTCATTCTTACAGACAATCTTGGCTTCACTGTTGAGTGTTATACTAAAAATGAGGGCAATATTTTTACTTTTGAATAGATTGTCCTGCTAATCACTTTGGGGTTTTGCTTAAATATTTCTAACAGTTTATGTTTTTTCCCTCTAACTTTCAGAATGCTGTTAGCAAAATGTTTCATAAAAAGCTAAAACCAGAATGTATATGAGCACATAGTTGGTGTGTGTATTATGTTTATGTTTTTTAAATCTAGTATTAGAAAACTGTAGCTGTGACTGCATAAAAGCCTGTCCTAAATTGCTGAATGTCAGATAAGTGTTGCTTTGATTTATTATTCCAAATAAGTGTCTCAAATTTTTGCAGTTATATGTATAATTGCATATGAATACATTTGTAATAGGGAAATTATTTTAGTTATTAAATAGCAGGAAATGTCATGTTGTTGCCTATGTGTTTCTAGCAACAAAGTTACTAGTTTCTAGTAAATCAGGTCATTTTTCTGTTGTGAATTAATCCTATAAACCACTAAATCAGCATTTCTAAGAAGTGTAAACTGTGGACAATTTATATCTAATATGCTTATTAGAATTGTGTATTTGCAGAAACTCTCTTACACCCCTTAAGTCAGGATAAATAGGATGTGAGAATCTGAAACCTGAATTTTTGACAGTCTTCAGGTGAGTGCACTCAGAAGTTTGAAGATCATCATCCAAAACTGTGCTGGAAGTATCTGCCCTGGGGAGGGGCAAGATCCTGGAAGTTCTGCAGAAAGATTCACCAACAGTTTGTGCCCCACTTAAGTTCTGGAGTAGGTACACTTGGGTCACTGATTGTGCAATTTGAGTTAGAACCAAATGTACACTGTTTTCTAACTCTGTTCAACTGTAATAAAACTGGAACATCAAAATGGTTCACCAGACCATCCTGAAAACTAAATTTCATTCAGTTTCAGTTCCTGAAAGTGTCAGCTAGTTGCCTTCATTGTGGATTGTCACTGCCAAATGGGCTTCTCACCCTTTAAAGCCCAGGGGAGAACCAGATTCTGTAGAACCGAGCTGCTTATGGGGAAGGGCAGTTGTTCCAGGTGTGTGAGAGCAGAGCTTTCTCTGGCATAGGAGAATTGTTTGATGGCATAGTCATCATTTTTGACTCTGGCTGCACGATCTTGACTAGATGCAGCCACAGCCCTCCTGGACCTTTTCCTCACTTGTGCGGGATCACTGCACTTGGCAGCTCCCGCCCAAATACCCTGGCTCAGCATCTCCCCACCCCACAGAGCAGATAGTTGTCATTATTGCTGCACCTCCTGCTCACTTCTCTGCCATCATCCATAAACTGAGTCTTTCTTTCAGAGCTTACATCAGGTCGTTGTACTTTCTATTCCCTCGAATTTCATCTTAGAAAAAAGATGTAATTTCACAGTTTCCTATTTGAGATTTAGGAATATGAACATTTTATATTAAGTAATTTTTTTAAATCCCTGAAGCAACTAACTAGCATTTGGCTTATACATAGCAGACATTTAAAAAAAAAAATCTTGGTTTACTAATACTGATGATGTTTAAATCAAGGACATTTCAGCTACTTTGTATATATTACTTTGGGAATTGTTTAAAAGGATTTGTATTTATGCAGTCTTTGTGTTTGAATTCAGTCATAGTCCTTAGCTGTCATGTTGCTGTGGCTCCCTTTTGATTGAATGTGATTATTGCATTGATGATATATTACTGGTCTTGAATTAGTTTTCCTTTCTAGTTATATTAAAAAACAAATAACAGGCCTGTGATGTGACTTGGCTGGGATATAATGGTAACATTAAGGTAACATTGATCCTCTCTGGTAGGGAAAGCAGAGCTATTCAGTTTGCTTTCTGATACTGAGTATATCTGGTAAGAAATAATTTGTGTACAAAGGAGATAATCTCTTCATATATTAGGATTATTTTTGTGTGTTTCTTTTTGTGTGTGTGTGACTGGGGATTGAATCCAGGGCCTTGTGCTTGCTAGGCAAGCTCTCTACTACTGAGCTACACCCTCAGCAATATATTAGAAATTTTGCCAAACTTAACAAAATCTTAGAAGCATAGCCATTAATTAAAAGTTAATACAAGGCAATTACATTTTCAGAAGAACTTTAACAAATCCAAAGTAGAACTAAATACTGATGCACAAATAGCTCTTATTTTGACCTCTAAGCAAACTCCATTCAGGTGTCAGATATTGGCTGTGTAATAAGCAGGTAAAGTTCTGCCTACCCTAGGTGTTGAAGTTTCCTCCCTTGAGGACTATGGGCATGGGAGACTCATAATGATTATAGCTTAATCTGGCTGTAGAATGCAGAATTTATTATAAGAGGCAGAGAGACCAGCTAGGAGACTCTTGTGGACTGAATGTTCGACTCCCCACCACTAATTCATACATTAAGCCCTAATCCCAAATGTGACTGTATGTGGAGCTGAGGCCTGTGTTAAATGAGGTTATAGGGTTAGGGCACTAATCTGATAGGACTGGTCCCTTATAAGAAGGAGAAGGGACACCAAAGCTCTCTCCCTCTACCATGTAAGGACACAATGAGAAGGTAGCCTCAGAAGTCCCCACTGGGAATCAAGTTGGTCAGCACCTCAATTGCCTATCCTCAGCCTCTAGAACTGTGGGAAATAAATGGCTATAGTTTAAGCCAGCCCTCTGTGGTGTTTTGTTATGGCAGCCAGGGCAGAATGAGACAGAGAACCCTGTCATAATCTGAGCTTGAAGTGAAAAGGACAGTAGGAAAGAAAGTAAGGAGATCGTTATGGTGGGAAGGGAAAGAAAGTGATATGAAAGGAACAGCATGTGAGACCTAGGTGACACCATGGGGGCAAAGATTTGTGATGAATTCAAAATGAATTATTTGTCCATTTTCCCAAACAGGGGTTAAGTTTTTTGTAATTCTGTTGAGGTTCCCCAAATCAGCCTGGTTTTGGTGATTTGCTAGAAGGACTCATAGGACTCAGCATAGTATCTTTTTTTTTTTTAATTTATTTTTATTGTAAACAAATGGGATACATGTTGTTTCTGTTTGTACATGGAGTAACAGCATATCATTTGAGTAATCATACATTTACATAGGGTAGTGATGTTTGATTCATTCTGTTATTTCCCCCCCCACCCCTCCCACCCCTCTTCTCCCTCTGTATAGTCCCTCCTTCCTCCATTCTTGTCCCCCTCCCACCCCCCATTATGTGTCATCATCCGCTTATCAGCGAGATCATTCGTCCTTTGGTTTATTGAGATTGGCTTATCTCACTTAGCATGATATTCTCCAGTTTCATCCATTTGCCTGCAAATGCCATAATTTTATCATTCTTTATGGCTGAGTAATATTCCATTGTGTGTGTGTGTGTGTGTGTGTGTGTGTGTGTGTTTCTTTATCCATTCATCAATTGAAGGGCATCTAGGTTGGTTCCACAATCTGGCTATTGTGAATTGAGCAGCTATGAACATTGATGTGGCTGTATCTCTGTAGTATGCTGATTTTAAGTCCTTTGGGTATAGGCCGAGGAGTGGGATAGCTGGGTCAAATGGTTGTTCCATTCCAAGTTTTCTAAGGAATCTCCACACTGCTTTCCAGAGTGGCTGCACTAATTTGCAGCCCCACCAGCAATGTGTGAGTGTACCTTTTCCCTCACATCCTCACCAACACCTATTGTTGCTTGTATTCTTGATAATCGCCATTCTAATTGGGGTGAGATGGAATCTTAGGGTAGTTTTGATTTGCATTTCTCTTATTACTAGAGATGTTGAACATTTTTTCATACGTCTGTTGATTGCTTGTACATCTTCTTCTGTGAAGTGTCTGTTCATATCCTTAGCCCATTTGTTGATTGAGTTATTTGTATTCTTGGTGTAGAGTTTTTTGAGTTCTTTATATATTCTGGAAATTAGTGTTCTATCTGAAGTATGAGTGGCAAAGATTTTCTCCCACTCTGTAGGCTCTCTCTTCGCATTTCAGCGTAGTATCTTTATCACCATATTTATTACCGCAAAATGATACAGGGAACTGGATAAAAGGAAAAGGCACGTGGGTGTGTCCGGAGGGAACCAGGCATGAGTTTCCAAGAACCCTCTTCCATTTGAGTTCCACAGGCTGAGTGATCCCTCCACCAATAAGTTGTGAACATGTGCAGTGTAGTCTGTCAGAGAAGCTTGCTTGAGACCGAGTCCAGGGTTTTTATCAAAAGCCCACCAATGGGCACCCTTTGCCTAGCATGTTTCAAGATTATAGACTCTCAGAAGAACAGTTAGCATTTGGCATGGATTGTGTTGTTTGTGCAGTCAGGTATAGTAAACCACACGCGTCAGTTGCGGAATAGTGGGAACCCTCCTGAAATTCAAGTCCCCAGATGCCAGCAAAGGGAAAAGCTTCAGAGCAGACCTTTCTAACATTATCCTTTTCAGGCTTGCTATTATCAACTCTTTTCTGCATGATAATGTTTTGAATTAGAAAGAAAACAGTAAATATTTGTCAATCTTGTTTTGTTAACAAGGTTTATACGTAAGAGAAACAAACTTTAATCATTGTTCCCATTGACCACATATATCATAGGATATTTTTGACAAGTGTTAGGAAGAGAAAATAACTCTTAATACACTGAAATTTTGTCATACCTTTAAAGTTAAATCATAGAACAATAGTTTAGGTTATATTATCTTACATGGTAAGATATACAGTGGTTTTAGTAATGAAGACCCAGACAGTACAAAGAGGTATGGCTACTTTATAGTAAATTTTGACTTAAAGAACTATTCTACATTATTTTGCTCAATACCTTTTTACTTCTAATAGATTGTTGCTTTATTGTAGATTTGATAAAGTTGGAGTATTATTCCTTTCCCAAATAAGGTATGTCATTCATGACCTTCTCCTTCCTACTGGAATGTAAAAAAATCAAGAACATTTTTTTTTAGTCCCTAGAAGAACTCTGTAACTTACTATGAGATTTGAGTTTTTCCTTAGTTGCTAAGAAATAAATATAACTAAAATGTGAACATGTTGAAAATTAAATAAACTGTTACTTTAATTTCCAAGCGACATTGAGCAATTCAGTGTTTGTGAAAATCCATACCCTTCTTACATGGACTTGTCACTTTCATCATATGAAATGATCCATGAAAGTTTTGAAAAATTCAGCATCAAGAACAAATGTTATCTAGGACCATTTCTGAACATTCAGTTGAAATCTGAAATGGAGATGACTATTTCTTGAATTCTGTGATATGAATTTAGCTTAAATGTTTATTCAGTCTTTCTGCTTAGTTACTGATTTTAAGCCAGAAAAATATGAAGAAAGATCCACTTCAGCTGAATGATGAGAATGTTGTAAGTACAATCAAGAACTCTGATGGGGAAAGAAAACATACAAAAATTATATTACAAAGAATTTGGCCTAGTCTTCGAATTTTGTCATGAATTCAGGAGAATGTCATTTATATTGTTTGTTTGATACTAGGAGACAGGTAATTTTTCTTGGTCCACAAAACAGTTATAAGAACTGAACTCCCAAAAAATAGAAATGATGATAACTAGCAAACTTATTGCCTCTATCGTATTCCTTCCAAAAAATAAAATAAAATGGAAGTGCAGTGACAGTTGGCTAGTCATAACTCTTTGTTATATTTTTCTTAAAAACTAAACAAACGGGGACTGGGGAGATAGCTCAGTCGGTAGAGTGCTTGCCTTGCAAACACAAAGCCCTGGGTTCGATCCCCAGCACCAAAAAACAACAACAACAACAACAAAAAAAACTAAACAAATCAACCCAGCCCATTCCCTCTATTACCTGCTGACCCTCAAATTGTGTTTCCTAAGCCTAACAGGCAAAGCTGTGGTGCAGAAATAGTCACATGGCCTCTGGTATTTTTCTGATTCTGCCCTATCAAAGTTGCCCCACTGCTTGTAGAAGCCGGTTATTAGTACTGACTACCTTTCTTTCTCTTCTGCTCCAGTTCTTTACTCTTATTGCCACATAACCTAGTATCTTCACCGCTGCCTTCTGAGAGGCTGCTGGCATTGCTACTGGTGTTGAGGGCACCATGCTTGAAGAGGTAGGAAGCTCTGCCAATGCACACAATTCCTCATGTCGGCACACCTTGCTTTCTTCGGAGCTCTGCAGAAGTCTACTTCTTTCTGTGGTACCTTGGTCGAAATCCAGCTCTGCCCATTCCAACAAAGTTGATTTGTTATAATCCAGTACCTGGGTCCCGAACTTTCCTGCCTGTACTCCAAGTGTCTGAAAGACATTTCAAGTGAATCTTATTTTTGGTATAGTATCTAATGTCCAGAATTCTGAACAAGTCCCATTTAGAAATGGGAGGAAGAACCAGAGCAGGCCCAGGAACTTCCAGAAGAGAAGGTGCCTCTATGGTGTTTCCACTCCTTCACCACTTCCTGCTTGCTTTCTGTAGGATGATTTCTTACCTTTGAGGCTCCTTTTGCTGGGTAGTAGAGAGTTTCTGGACAGGCCATGAATTCCTAGATGTGCTTTGAGGTAAGCATAATTTGGCAGATATAATTATGTGATGCTAGATTTTGAAAGTTTTTAAACTTTCTTTTAAAGGTGGCAAAATCTCCATTAGAATCTACATATTTAAATCATGTAATGACTGAGCTGCTCAGAAGATTGCAAGACTAAGGTTGAGGACACCCACAACTCTTTACTCCTAAGACTCTTGCAGAAGATCACTGATCTTTTCCAGTTCCTTCTTTTCATAGATAAGAAATGAATGCTCAGAGAATTAATACATATTTATCAGTTCTTTCAGGATCTTTAATAACCTTTTTCTAGACTTTTTAAACCCCATTTTCTCTTTTTTAGAGTATGTTAAGGTTAGTTATTCCTGTGGCATTTACTGTAAACATTATTTTGTTCTATATTTGTTTGTGCTATGTCTCTTAAGGCTCTTAATCTCAAAGAATCTATTTTTAAAATTAAGTTTAGATCCTTGGTGTCTAATGTAATCCTACCATATATTAGATAGTTAATAGTATATTAAAATGAATAAATTTATATAACACTTGTTTTGGAAATTATGTATTCATTTTGCAAATTGTTATCTTAGATTTGTTGATGCTTTAGCTTTGAATCATTCTCCTGTTTGTGTGAGCTAGTTTATTTCAGCAACTAGGATTGTCACCTCTTTTAAAACCTTTTCTTTCTATACATACCCTAAATGCCAGCATAATAGAAATATTTTGATTAGACAAAGAGAATTCCATAGAAAGGGTTATGATTCTGTAGCTTAATTCCTTTCTTAGCACCTCTTAAAATGTTCCTGACATTGACAAGTAACAATTAAAAGTGCTCTTTGTTTCATGAAGCCAGTGTGTAAAGCAGCAGCATACAACTGGAATAACAGGAATTTGTGACTAGGACTGGCCACTCTTAGCTTTTGACCATGGTTTTGTTATTTAACCTCTCAGGCTCTTAATTCCAGCATCTGTAAAAGCAGGGGATTCATAAATGAAATAATATGTGAAGTGTCTAGCAATACAACGTATGCATGCCATGCTTAATAAATATTTATGATAATGTTGACACATATATGCAGGTGAGCTGAACCTGCTAAACTAGTAGTATTTAAACTTTAACATGGGTGCAGATCACCTGGAGAGCTTGTTAAATTGCAGATTCAGATTTGGAGTGCTGAGATGGGGCCTGGATTCTGCATTTCTGATGAGCCCCTAGGTGATTCTGATGCTGCAACCTGGAGTCCACACTTGGAGGAGTAGACAAGAGAGCATTTAAGATCCCCCTAGGTACTTTTTTTTTCTTTTACATAAGTTGGATGATTGTTATTCTCTCTGCCCTCAGACATTATAACTGTGTTATTATTTATTAACAATAATATTTTGGACCTGTACCTTGCTTTGTTTTGCAGACCTCTTTTTTGTAAAATGCCAAGGACACATATTTTCTTTTTGGCAGTGGGTTATATCAAACAATTAGGAGCAACAATTTAGGTAAACATGAAGATCCTGTCTACTTGTAGAGGTTTAATAAGTTTATTAAATTTGAAAGGATACTGCTTAAGGATTTATGGTACATTAAGGCAGATCAAGTCTTTAGCCATTTTATCCTGTATATGAGTTATCTATAGGATAAGAATCACAACTGCAAAACCAATACTTAAAGTAAAAAAGAACTTTATAAATCTTCCTGAGTTGAAATTCCAAGAGCCTAGGGTAAGAATCAGGGTATGTGAATTCTGGTTTTTTGCTCTAACAAAAGTTAGCTGGGTGACCTTGGACATGTTAGAGTGAATGCAGGAGAGTCGAGTTCATTATGAGATTATATGAAGATGAGTTTTTTCTCTGTCTTCTAAGAAAAGATTTAACCTATAACAATTTTCTAATTTTTAGGATTCTGAGCTTAAAATTAAAACTGTTAAATCTCTAAAAATTAATTAATTAAGTCTATGCTGTTTAAATTTTAATTAATTGATTTTTGTTAAAGAGATTTTAATAAATTTTGAAGTAATTTACTGACCAATAGAATATCTTAGATATTTGGCCAAAATTTGAATTTATTTTTATAAAAAGAGAAATTAAAATAGCTCTTCAAAATTTGGATTATAATTTCAGGTTATTTTTCTTTAATATTATAAAAGTTATCTATTAAAGTAAAAGCACAAGAGATTTATGAATTCCTTAGTATTATAAAATGCTTGTCAGCTACTATGTGTAACTCTTTCAAATATCTCTTTAATTTGTGAATACCTCCAGAACCACAAATTAAAACATGAAGCAAGAAAATGAATGCTTGGCACTATTGGGAAATGATACTTGGTTAAGCAGGGATTTATTACATTCATGATACCTGAGAGGAAAGACTGTGGACAAGTTAATTAATTAGTCTTTTCTCTTACCTAATTGCTTTCATCACTCAAATCCTCCAGAAGCTCCAGCGCAGTATCTGTTTGTCTTCTGCAGCAGCTCAACCCACAAACCTTCACATGGCATTCTGACATAGGATCCCTTTATTTTGAGGACACAGGGCAAAAGATGTGAAGAGGCATTTGCTTGGATCTTAGAATATTCCTCTGGAAGTAGAGGAGTAGGGTTTCTGGTCACACTGTTTCAGTCTGAACCAGATCTCAGTGGCAGAAGGTATCCACCTGTTCTTTAACATATTTAATTCGGTTTGTTTATAATAGCAGGGAATGTCTAAAACAGAGGCTGTGTGGCAGTTACCCCACTCTTTTGGACCTAATGATTGGTACTGCTTGAGTACTCTAATATTGTTTGGGTATAAGATAAAGTGCCTTAAGGTGTTACTGGGTAATGCCTCTCACACATCTCTGTAGGTAATTGATGTGTTTGAAGGCAGCCAGATTATTATTAAAGTATAGGAACAACATTGCAAGCCAAAATCATGCTTTCAAAGCCCATAGCTTCTACTGTGCTTCTGAGCGTCTTAGAGTTACTCTTCTTGGCTGTAGCCCCTGTTGTGATGTTTACATGTTATAACCATCACTGTTCAACATTCAGGACTTGTAAACAATCAACTAAGCATTGCATGTTTTATCTCATTTCAAGTATAGAAAGTAGAAAAGGAAATAGAGTCACTTTGCATTTTAGAATTGATTCAAATTTAACAAATAGATAATAGCTATTCTGAATGATTTTCTGGTTAGCATAGTGTTCAAACTTAATTCTCAAGGTTCTGATTTGGGAGGATGGTACTGGACATCTGGACAATCTTTTTTCTCTGCCTGTGTGGTCATAACCTGTGTATTTTATGTTTGATGTAACAATCAAGGTAACATTGTAGGATGCAACAAGGACTTTTACATATGTGAAAATGAAAATTATTTTTATTTAAGAAGGTATCAATCCTGAATTAATACTTGATCCTGTAAAATTAGTTTTTGTTATTCCCACATTAATAAGATTTCCTGTGAGTGCTTTGAGATTAGTTAAGGCTTAAATGAGTGTTGAGGTATTAGTTCTCCAAAGGGATTTTTTTCAAGTATTCATATAAAACTTGCATTGTATATTTTGTAAATACACTGCATATACAGTTAGGATTTCCATAGCTGAGTGGTAAAAATTTCATTAATAGTAAGTTTTAAATAACTTATTTCATATGCTTCTGAGATTAAGAAAAGTTGTCATTTCTACATTAAGTAGTATTTATGAGGCAGTATATTATTTTGGCAGCCTAAAATATTTATCTATAACATGCATATTACCCCCTATTTTGCTTCTCTTTTTCAAGTGTATCTTTTTGAACTCTAGGTCCCTCTATGATTGATTTGTACCTCACTTTGTTTTTTAAAAAGTCCTTGGGATCTTTCTCCAAACGTTTTTCCCTAATTTTGGGTTTTGATACTTTTCAGCAGGTCTTTTTATTAAATACAAAACTATGTCCTAACCTCAATGGCATTCATATATGGGAAAATGTAACTTTTAGAATGTACTGAATTAGTAATTAAAATCTTGGTTATTATTTGTATTTTAAGTGAGTCTTGAATTAGATAACAAGCAACTTACAAACCATTGTTACCTCTGATATTTCTCTTTTTAACTTCTTATTTGTATTTTGAATGATTTTCATCTTCCATCATCAATACAATGTTTGGTAGAAGAGAATGAAAATTATGTTACCATAATTTTTTTTTAAACAAATTTACCAAAAGACATTGAGTTATCTTACACATTTCTACAGGGTCTTGCCTTTGACCAATTTGCAATAATGATTGTTTCAGGTGTTCACAATGTCCCTAACTGTTTTGCTGTTTGACTAATAATTATGATCACACACTAGTAGGACATGTGCATCCAGGAATAACTGCTCTGGATCAGTTAGTCTCGGGCTTGATGCAAATATGAATCACCAGGGGATCTTGTTAAAATGGAAATTCTTGGATGACCTTGAGGTTCTGCACTTCTAAAAGATCTAAAAGGTTATACAGGGCTAGGGACCATATCTTGGCTAGAAAGTGTGGGTTACATCTCTGTGTCTTTACCTCTTATTGCATCACCAAGTGTCCACTTTGTTATAAAGCAGTAGTTAAACCTTAGCATGTGCCCGAGTCACATGGGAGAAAGTTTGCCAAAAATTGTACATGCCTGGACCCCATTCCTCAGACTCTGTTTTGGTGGGGTTTTGGAACATAGGACACTGCACTTTTCAAACTTCTCAAATCTTGATGCAGGTGAACTAACATTGCACTTTGATAAAGAGTTCTTTAAAGTTTGGAAATACTATGGGAATTCCTGGTCCCTTTTAGAACAATAGTTTTTTAACTGCCCATCTCAAAGGTGATTGCTTTGAAGGGTAGTATTTGGTTAATGGGAAGCAGTGGTATAATTTTGTGTTTTGCCTTTCTATTCTATTGCCTTAGGCAGAGAGCACCTAATTTATTGTAATATATCAGTGGTGAAAACCACAGGGTCTTAACTGGATAATTGGTTGGGAGTAATAGATGAGTATGTTTATTAAATACTGTTGAATATGGATGATCAGTATTTTGATTCTTCTCTTGATGTTCTGATAAGGATATGTACTCTCTCTGGGAAATGTCTACATTTCTAATATTTTTGGTCATATTACCAAGTGTCACTAAATTAGCCTGTTCTATATATAAAATGCAGAGTTCTTGAATTAAAAAAAAAAGTTAGGTATTCAGGCCAGGTGTGATGGCACATGCCTATAATCCCAGCAGCTGCAGAGGCTGAGGCAGGAGGATCACAAGTTCAAAGCCAGCTTTAGCGAGACTCTAAGCAATTAGGGAGATCCTGTCTCAAAATAAAAAATAAAAAGGGCTAGGGATATGACTGAGTGGTTAAGTGCCCCTGGGTTTCAATCCCTGGTACCAAAAAAAATTTTTTTAAATTAAGAAATAAAAACAAATTAGAGATTCAGATAACTAACGAGTTGTCATTTTAGCTTTAGACAATAGTTAAATTCTAAAAGTATGTCATTCAAAGTGAATTTTACAAAATTCCAACTTTTAACTTGTGAATTGATTCTTCCATCTCCTCATGTCACTTTCTGTTTTAAAGGTGTGGGTGGTATTTGTATAATACCTAATTGAGTCTATACAAATTATTATAGGGTTATACAGAGGTTGCAGTTATTAGATAATATTACCAGAAACAGTGGGTGCCATTTAGAATACTAGGCTCAGCAAACTGTAAAGTCAGCTGAAGTGATTTGAAAAGCTTTATTTAGGATTAATCCATCATCTGCTTAAATTTATTATCTCATTTATTCACTAATTTGCATATTATTTTGCAATTCAAAAATTGTAGGCAAACAGTAGTGTACCCCAAACGGATTACTGAATGAATTGAGTTAATTAAAGCACATTGCCACCAAGTCCAGTCCTGCATGAAATGTGGAATTAGAGATTTGTGATTACATAGTTCCTTTCTGCTCCTTTGTGTTAGCTCTGTATGGTTTTATTCCAGCAGCACATTGCCCTTGAGGTTTTAGGGTCTGTAGCAGACATAGTTTTGAAGACCTCCATGACCAAGTATAGCAGAATGTGTACCAGAAGGACATTTGGCACACAGAACGTGGTAGGATCACACAGAGATGAGTTCTGTCTGGAGAAGGGACAGAACCTTTTCTGAGGTAACCGTTGTGATTATTCAAGTGTATTTATCACCCAAGAACTGTGCTTCACAATCCACAATATTCATACCTTTTAACACAAAAGTGGTAAGAATGGGTAGAAGTCTCTACTAATTTTTAAAATAAACAATTTACATTGCATGTTAGGAAGTAATTTTACTGAGATATGAGTAAGGATTTTGCTTTGATATTCTCTAGCATAATATTAGGTCAGTTTTTAACAAATTGAAAAGTTACCACCCTTTTCTAGACATTTCAGGATATCTACTTCACAGGAGAACACATGAATAGACATGTTGAAGTTCCATTAACCATCGCTGGAGCAATGGATTTCTGATGAAGAAGAAAGTCAGGTAGATTTTCGTACTCGAGAAGAAAGTCTTTGTCCTGGACCCACCGTCAGGTTGTCTTCATCTTCACAATTAACAGTTAACATTTTTTGAGTTTGTACAGGTATAGCTTGGACATGTACTTTTAGTAAAATTGCTTTAGCAAAATGTAACCACAAGCATATCTCTCATGAAAGTGAAATAATGTTTGTGATTTTACTTTGTTGTTATATATAAATTAGGGCAGTTAGAATTTTGATGCTCCTTAGTGCTGAGAGCGAGGCTAGCCAATTCAGTAATCACTAACCACCAATGGCTGTTTAAATGAGCAAGTAAAATTTTAAAATCCATTTTAATTATTAAAATATTTTAAGTGTTGGATGAGACAGTAAAAATTCAGAACATTTCATCATCCCAGCAAGTTCTGTTGATCGTCATCACTGGTCTAGACCTTAGAGTATCTACCAGGAGGTGGAGTTGTTAGGACGTGCCCACTATCTCAGGTAGGAGAAGTTTCACTTATGAAATAAAAGTGGCTTAGAGAAGGAAGAAGTTTATTTTCCTCCTATGGAAATGAAGCCTGGAGGCAGACCATCCAGAGCTTGTGAGGCAGCGATGTGTTGTGAAAACCTTGACAGGTTTGTCATGTTGCCACCTTGCCATTACAGAGTTTCTGCACTGTGATTCGAGATGGCTGCTCAGACTGCAGCCATCAGGTTTGTATTTCTGCCAAGAAGAAAGAGGAAAAAAGATTATTATTATTATTAGAGATGATTTCCCACTGAACTATGATAAAACAGTTAAAGTAATAGTTTATTGTCTAGGACTTACATTTTTTCTTTTTAAAATTTCAGATGAAAATTATATGTATTTTTGAGGTACCATGTGATATTTTGATACACATATATACAGACATTTATTGTTTCTTAATGGTAAAAATTTCAAAGTTCTATCTTCATGCTTTTAAAAACACACACAATACGTCATCACTGTCTGTAGTCCTACCACTGCAGGATGAGACGCCACCCTTCTTTCTCCTGTGACTTGTGCTCGTTTGTCGGCTTTTCCCTCTTTCTCACTCTCTGCTTCCCCAGCTCTGGTAACCACCAGTCTACTTTCAACTTCTGTGGGGTCAAATTTAAAAAAAAAATCCTATATATGAGTGAGGCTGTTCAGTATTTGCCTTTCTGTGCCTGGCATTTTTCACTTAGCATAATGAGCTCCAGGTCCCTCTGTGTTGTCACAGATGACAGGATTTTATCTCCCACCCCCATTGCTGGGGGTTGAACGAGGCCCTTGTAAATGCTAGGAAGTGTCTGTCAGTGAACTATACCCCACCTGTACTTTAACTTTTTTATGTTTGAATAATATTCCTGTGTGTGCGTGTGTGTGCATGTATGTGTACACATACTACGTTTTCGTTGTCCATTCATCCGTCTGTGGGTAGTTAGGTTGTTTACATTTCTTTTTTTCTTTTTATTGTAAACAAATGGGATACATGTTGTTTCTCTGTACATGGTGTAAAGGCATACCATTTGTGTAATCATAAATTTACATAGGGTAATGTTGTTTGATTCATTCTATTATTTTTTCCCTTCCCCCCCACCCCTCCACCCCTCTTTCCCTCTATACAGTCCTTCCTTCCTCCATTCTTGCCCCCCTCCCTAAACCTAACTCTAACCCTAACACTAACCCCTCCCACCCCCCATTATGTGTCATCATCCACTTATTAGCGATATCATTCGTCCTTTGGTTTTTTGAGATTGGCTTATCTCACTTAGCATGATATTCTCCAATTTCATCCATTTGCCTGCAAATGCCATAATTTTATCATTCTTTATGGCTGAGTAATATTCCATTGTATATATATATACCACAGTTTCTTTATCCATTCATAAATTGAAGGGCATCTAGGTTGGTTCCACAATCTGGCTATTGTGAACTGAGCAGCTATGAACATTGATGTGGCTGTATCTCTGTAGTATGCTGATTTTAAGTCCTTTGGGTATAGGCCAAGGAGTGGGATAGCTGGGTCAAATGGTGGTTCCATTCCAAGTTTTCTAAGGAGTCTCCACACTGCTTTCCAGAGTGGCTGCACTAATTTGCAGCCCCACCAGCAATGTATGAGTGTACCTTTCTCCCCACATCCTCGCCAACACCTGTTACATCTCTTAACCATTGTGAATACTGCTGCCGTAAACATGAGAGAGTGGATGTATCTTTGATGTACTGATGTCATTTTCTCTGAATTTATATCCAGCAGTTTCAAAGGATTTCGTTTACTTTGGATATATGCCCAGGTCCTTGCACAAGCTAAGAAAACACTCACTGAGCTATATCCTTAGCCCTTTTAAGAAAAAAAAAATTTTTTTTTTTTTTTGAGACAAGTTCTGTCTCAGTTGCTCAGGTTGACCTTAAAACTTTGAATGCTCCTGCCTCAGCCCCCTAAGCAGCTGGGACTGCACAGCCATCTTATTTTTAATTTTTAAGGAACTTATATACTGTTTTCCACAATGGCCATACTAATTTGCATTCCTGCCCACGGCATGCAGGGCAGGGGAGGGGGATGCCCTTTTGTCTACGTCCTTGCCAGGATTTGTCATCTTTTGTCTTTTTGATAATAGACATCCTAACTAGGGTAATAAGCTATCTTATTTTGATTTGTATTTCCCTGATGATTAGTGATGTTGAACATTTTTTCATATATCGTTTGTCCATTTGTGTTTCTTTTTTTTTTGAGAAATGTTTATTCAGTTCTTTTGACCATTTTTAATCCAATTATTTCAAGTATATTGTTTTTTACTGTGAATTGATTGAATTTTTTATATAATCTTGACTTTAATCCCTTATGGAATTAATAGTTTACTAATATTTTCTCCCATTCAATATATTGTCTTCTTCACTCCTATTTAATTTGTTTGTTTTCCTCTACAGAATGTTTTTAGTTTGATATAATCTCATTTGTCTATTTTTTTCTTTTGTGTCTTGTGCTTTTGGGGTTTTATACCAAAAACATGTTTGCTTGTTTCAATGTCCTGAAGTATTTTTCCCATGTTTTCTTCTAGTAGTTTCATAGTTTAAGGTTTTAGGTTTAGGTCTTTAATACATTTTGAGTTGATTTTTGCAACTGATGAGATACACAGTGTGTAGAGATCCAATATTCCCAGCACCATTTATTGAAAAAGTCTTTTTCCACTCCATGTTCCTAGCACCTGTGTTGAAGATCAGTTGACTATAGACATGGGTTTACTTCTAGACTAGCTGTATTCTCTTCTGTTGGTTTATGTGTTTGTCTTTATGCCAGTACCACATTGTTTTAATTTCTATAATTTTGAAGTCTGATTTCAAAAGCTTGCTCCCCTCACCTTGAAGTTGCTTTGACTATTTTTGGTTCCATCTGAATTTTAGGATTGCTTTTTCTAGTTATGTAAAGAAACTTATTGGTATTTTGATAGGGATTGCATTGAGTCTGTAGAGTACTTTGGGTATTATGGACATCTTAACAATACTGATTCTTCCAATCCATGAATATAATTTTTGTGTGTATGTCCTCTTCAGTTTCTTTCATCACTATTTTATAGTTTTCATTATAAACATCTTTTACCTGTTTGTTGAACTGTGTTCCTAGGTATTTATTTTTTATAGTTATTAGAGGTAGAATTACTTTTTTGATTTCTTTTTCAGATAGTTGAGTACTGGTGACTATACTGATTTTAGTATTTTGATTTTTGTATTTTGTAACTTTGCTGAATCCATTTATTAGTTATGACAGTTTCTAGGTGGGGTCTTGGAGGTTTTCTATATAGGAGATCATGTTACCAACAAAGAGTGGCAATCTGAATTTCACCTAATTTTGATGTCTTTTCTTGCTTCCTTTTTTTTTTTTTTTGGGGTGCTGGGGATTGAACCCAGGGCCTTGTGCTTGCAAGGCAGGCACTCTACCAACCGAGCTATCTCCCCAGCCCTTCTTTCTTCCTCTTGACTGACTGTTCTGGCTAGGGCTTCCAGTACTATGCTAAGTAAAAATGGTGAAAGTAGGCATCCTTATCTTGTCCCAGATCTTAGAAAGAAGGCCTTCAGCTTTTTCCCATTCTGTATGGGGTTAGTTGTAGGCTTGTTATATTCTTTTTGTACCTAATTCATCTCATGAAGAGGTATTGAATTTTATCAAATGCCTTTTCGACTATGTCTGAGATAATCACATGGTTTTTATACTTCATTCTGTTGATGTGGCATATTATGTTCATTGATTTATGTATGTTAAGCCAAACTTAAATTTCTGGGACTAATCCTACTAGATCATGGTGAATAATCTTTTTAGTGTTCTATTGGATTCAACTTACCAACATTTTGTTGAATATTTTTGCACTTATGTTCATGAAGAAGATTGTCTTGTAGCTTTCTTTTGTTGTTGTTGTGTCCTTGGTTGATTTTGGTATCAGGACAATGGTGACCTCATAGGATGAGGTTGGAAGAATTCCTTCCTCTTCAATTTTTTGGAGCAATTTAAAAAGAATTTGTTTTAGTTCTTTAAGTGTTTGATAGAGTTAAGCAGCAAAATTCTCTGGCCTTGGGCATTTCTTTTATAGGAGACTTTTTATTACTGATTCAGTCTTATTACTTGTTATTGACTTGTTCAGATTTTCTTTTTCTTCATGATTTAATCTCAGCAAGTTGTGTTGTAGCCAGGAATTTGTATGTTTCTTTTAAGTTTTTCAAATTTATTGGCATATAGTTCTTCATAGTAATTGCTAATGACCATTTTATTTCTGTGCTGTAAGTGGTACTATCTCCTTTAATCTATGATTGTATTTGAATCTTCTGTCTCTTTTTCTTAGTTGGTCTAGCAAAAGGTTTGTCAATTATGTTTATGTTTTTAAAGAACCAACTCTTTGTTTTATTGATGTGGTTGTGTGTGTTTAGTCTCTATTTTTCTGTTTATTTCTGCTGTGGTCCTTATTATTTCTTTCCTTCTACTAATTTTGAGTTTGATTTGTTGTTATCTGTGTAGTTCCCTGGGGTATAGCAATAAGTTTTTCATTTGAAATATTTTTTGTGTTTTTGATGTAGGCCTTAACTGCTATAAATATCCCATTTAGTACTGCTTTTTTTTAATATCCCATAAATTTTGGTATGATGTGTTGTCATTTTCATTTGTTTCAAGAAATTTTAAAATTTCCCTCTTAGTTTCTTCCTCTATTCATTGCTTGTTCAAGATAAATTGTTCAATTTCCATATATTTGTATGGTTTCTAAAGTGTTTCTTATTATTAATTTGTGATTTTATTGCATTGTGGCAAGAAAGATACTTGATATAATTTCAGTTTTTAAAAAATTTGTTGAGGCTTGTTTTGTGGCCTACTACATGATCTGTCCTGGAGAAAGTTATTGTAGTATTGGGAAGAATGTATACTCTCTAGCTGTTGGATGGAATGTTCTGTAGAACCTGTTACTGCCATCTGGTCTAGGTGTATAGTCTAACTGCTATTTCTTTTTTGATTTTTGTTTGTCTGGATGATCCATATCCATTATTGAAAATGAGGTCTTAAAGTTCCCTACTATTATTTTATTGAAGTCTGTCTTTCTTTTTAGTTGCAATAATATTTCCTTTTTATATTTAAGAACTCTAATATTAGGTGCATTGTTGTTTACTCTTGCTGAGTTGGCCACTTAATCATTATGTAATGATCTTTTTGTTTCTTTTTACTACTTTTCATTTAAAGTCCATTCTATCTGGTAGAAATATGACTAGTCATGATTTCTTTTGAATCCATTTACATGGAATATCATTTGCATGGGACATATCTTTACTTACATTCTATGTATGTTTATAGAGATAAAGTGAGTTTCCTGTAAACAGCATATAGTTGACTCTTGTTTTGTAATTTGCTTAGTCATTTTGTGTCCGTTAATTGTAGAATTTAACCTATTTACATGTAAGGTAATTTTTGACAGGTAAGGTCTTACTATGGATATTTTGTTACTTATTTTGTTTTATTGTAGTTCCTTTATTTTTTTTCTCCCTCTTTTACAATCTTTTTTCTGTGTGTGTGAGTGTGTGTGTGTGTGTGTGTAAGTGATTTTATTGAATAGTGGTATTGAATCCTTGCCTATTTCTATTTCAGATTCATCTTTTGTGTTTACCATAAGACTTGGTTATATCAAGCTATTTTGCAATGATAGTAACTTAACATTATATGGAAAGTATATCTAAATATAGAAAGGGGTTGTTGTTTCTTCTTACTCCTAAGCATCTCTTTTAGTTTGAAGAACTCCCTTTAGCATTTCTTTTCTTTTCTTTCTTTCATTTTCAGTACTAGGAATTGAATCCAGGACCTTGCACATACTAGTCAAGCACTGGGACTTGGCCTTGAACTTGTCATCCTCCTGACTCAGCTTCCCAAGTATTTGGGATTATAGGTGTGCACCGCCATGTCTCGTCTCCCTTTAACATTCTTTGTAGGTCAGGCTGGTGTTCATAAATTATTTTAATTTGTTTTTTTTTCCAGTTGGGGAACATCTTTGTCTCTTCTTCATATCTAAGGATTAGCTTTGCTGGGTACTGTATTTTTGGTTGACAGTTTGTTTTTTTCATCCCTTCAGCACTGTGAACATCTGATGGATCAGATATTGTCAGGTGAACTGGGACACCCTTGCGTGTCATTTAATTATTTTCTCTTGTTTCTTTGAGAATCCCCTTTGTCTTTCTTTGGGAGCTTCACTATAATGTGATCTGGAGTAACTGGAGTCGAGTTATATCTGACTGATAACTTTGACTTGGCTGTACCTGGAAGTTTGAATCCTTCTTTAGGTTAGGGAAGTTTTCTATTATTATCTCTTTGAATTAGCTAACTACCTGTTTGACATTTCAGGTTTCTCTCTAACCCCAATAACTCCAATATCTGCTCTTTTAATGCCATCCCAAAGTAAATTTTCTCCACTTTTCATTCTTCTTTTTCCTCTGTGTGTTTTCAAATGCCCTGTTTTTGACCTCATTAATTCTTTCTTTCATTTGGTCTATTCTGCTATTGATGTTTTCTCTCTGTTTTTATTTGTATCCATTTTCCCAAATTTGTTTTCCAGTGTGATTTGCCTTTTATGTAGTTCATTTTTAACATGTCTGTCCCCACTCAGGGAATATAAAAAAGAGCATGAAAAAATAGTGTAGTTAAAAGAGCCCATAAACCAGTCCCCCAAAACCAAAGGCCAAATGTTTTCTCTGATAAGTGGATGATGATACATAATGGGGGTGCAGGTGTGGGGTGTTAAGAGAAGAATGGAGGAACTTTGGATTGTGTAGAGGGAAAAGGGGCAGGAGGGGATGAGGGAAGGAAAGATAGTGGTCTGAGACAGACATTATTACCCTATGTACATTTAGAGTATACCAATAGTGTGCATCTACAGGTGTATAAACATAGAAATGAAAAGTAGTGCCCCATATGTGTACAGTGAATCAAAATGCATCTGTAAAAATAAAAAATAAATAAGTTAATTTAAAAAAAAAGGGTCCAGTCAATAGCCGTGCTGCTTTCTGATTACTTGTTGTTCATGACAGAAGTTTAACACCATTGTTCTTGTCATTCGTTTGGTGGCAATGTTGTTTTGTATCTGTGGGAGATACAACGAGACAAGAGAGGTCTTGGAACATGTAATAATCTGAGTTCAGGTTCAGTATAGTTTCTCAATGCCATATGATTAGATATTTAACTATTCTTAGTAGTTACTTAAATTGAGGCACTAAAATTTAAGAGCCCATTATCAGAAGGGAGAAGAAGGTGGACATAGAGGGACACAGAATAACGTATGTAAACTATAAGAAATCTTAGTGCAGAAAGAGAAAGTTTTACTGAAGTAATCTTCTAGGGTTTGTGATTCCTGTGTAATCAACTTGTGTTCCATTGCCTTACAAATAACTTATTTTTATTGTCCAAAATCTAGAGACTTCCAGATATCTGTATTTTAAGAATTCAAATAATTTATGTTTTTTCTATAAGGAACCATCAGTAAAATGTTTGAGGAAAAATTATTGTCTTCCTTGCTTGGTGGAAAGCTTTACTGATATATCATTACTTATCTGGCTCCTGTCACCAGCACTTAGCCGTTGGTATGTATTTGAAGATCATTAATGACCCATTAATTAAAACTCCAGTGACCTTTTCTCTGTCTCTTTGTTCCATCATCTCTATCACAGTGGATCATTCGCCATTTCTCCTTGAAATTCTCTCCTTATTGAGTGTTGTTTGTTCCACCATAATGGTATTTGTTGAATATGTCTCCCATTTTTAAAAAATCTTCTTTCTAGTTAGTCACACAGACCCCCAGCATATTACAGATCTTACCTGTGCTTTATAGCCTGAGAGTCTTAATATTTTCACTGTGGATTTTCATAGGAGATTTCATGTGAGAATCTGAGAATCTGAGAATAGAGACAGTCTTTTCAGTGGACATAGACCCCACAATCCATTTGTAAAATTGAGGTTATTGGGGTAAATAGTGAGGCAGTATTGATTTAGTAAACAAATACTATTACCCCAAAACTAAAATTTCAGAATTTGGATTCTTAATTGGTATAGTCATCAACTTTATTAAAATATTCTTAACCCTTAGATATTGACTTGAATGTTACAACATTTTTTTCACTCTTGTTCTTATCTGTCCAGTTTCATTTGCATATATGCATCCAAACTTTTTGGCTTACTATCCTCTCAAACTTCTTTTTATTTTGCTTTCTATAAAGTACACATTTATCAGGAGACTCATTTACACTTTTTGCTGCCAGCCCACTCTGTAAGAGCTGCAATCTGGCTCCTGTCACCAGCACTTGGCTATGAGTGCTTATTTGAAGATCATCAGTGATCCACTAATTAAAACTCCAGTGACCTCTTCTCTTTTTATTCCATCCTCTCTGCCACAATTGAATCATTCACCATTTTTTTGAAATTCTCAGTTTGTACTCCTTTGCATGAGTGTTCTTCATTCCACCTGAATGGTATTTGTTGACTATGTCATCTTTCATTCTTTTTTTTTTTTTTTTTTTTTTTTAATTTTATTTCACTTTCATATGCCGGATTCATATGCTGTCTTTCCTCTAAGCCTTTGAGCTAAGAATGCTCTCTCATTTCTTTGGGTGTCTTAATTTCTACCAGAAAAACATGCGTATCTTTCCTCCATAGTATGATTTTGCACACATTTCTCCTACCTGAGCAGATATCACAGGAGAGAGAAGCTATCACTGTACCTTTCTCATGTAGAACATGATCAATAATCTGTAAATATTTGTTTAAAACATTGGGGTAAGCATAATAATGGCTCCCTGAAGATGTCCCTGTCCTAATCCCTGGAACCTCTGAATATGTTGCATTGCATGACAGTGGGAATCAAGATAGCAGGTAGCATGAAGGTTGTTAGTACTGAGCTTAAAGTACTGAGACTATCTTGAATTGTGCCTTTTGTTATCACACATGTCCTTATAATAATCAAAGAGAAAGGCAGAAGATAAAGTCACAGTGATGCTAGATGAGAACTTAATTCTTTAAAGGTGGAAGAAAAGGTACATGTACAAAGAATATGGGCAACCTTTAAAAGCTAGCAAGACAGAAAGGGAGGTTCTCTTCTGGAGCTTCTGAAAGAAAGGCAGCTCTGTTACTGCCTTTTCATTTCATCAAGACCCACATCAGAGTTCAGATGTAATGAACTTTAAAATGTACATACTCTGAAATTCAAAGGCAATGGGGAAAAAGGAAAATAAATAAATAAAGTTATTCCATGGCTTTTAAAATTCTCTGCATGGAGAGTGTATTCATTATTACACTGATTTTTTTCTGATGGTTTTATAAAGAATTTCTAGTTAATATAGGTATTCTGAGCAGCCTTGACAGCATATATTGATTTTCATTTATTTGAGCTGTATAATTTGAAAAAGATAAAGATGTTCCAGTGTTGAACAGAATTGCCACATAGTAGGAGCTCAACCACTGTTAATTGAGTGAAGGAAGAGAGGGAGTTGATGAATGAAGGCAGAATGTCTTTATTCATCCTCCTAAGAACTGAAGGACTTCTACTTCCTTGAATCCACTGTGTTTCTCTGCCCACCCCCTCCACCACAACCTCTTCTCCCCTCCTTTCCTCTCACATTTTCTCCTGGAGCCCTCTGCCTGCTTCCTGTGGTCAACTCTGGTGTCAGGACAGTCCACGCAGGCCACTGTGCCTGCTCCACCTTACCCGGCTCCTGCATAGCTGCCTCAGCCTGAATGCATAGGGAGCGCTGCCCGCGCATTGCTTCCTCATCAGGCTGTGAGCTCTGTGGGGTCAGCGGCAGTGGTTTTGCTCCCCATTGCATTCCCACAGCTTGGCATTGTGTGTACTTAATAAATATTTACTGAATGACATTCATGAAATTTAGTAGTCATCTCAAATGTGTCAAAAATAATCCATCCAGTTTAGGTACATGTAAAATACTGGTTCCAGGTTCTTTATTTACTTATCAGTGAAGTTCATAACCCTACCTAGTATTAAAATTGGTAATAGTTTTAGAGACAGAATGTAATCTTTAATAGTGAATTCCATTTTATTTTTAAATAAATTATTTGAAAACCATCCAGAATTCAAAGTTAACATTTAATCTCAAGATCTGCAGTTTCATCTTTATATTTGAACTCAATGTTGTTTTTGGCCCTTTCCATTTTATAGTTAGATATTATTGTTCAAGAAAATAATTTTCTTTTTCTGTGGTTTTTCTCCATTGGAGTCTAGTATTTTCAAGAGCATATATTTAGAACATTGATTGTGTATTTTTATGGAGAGAAAATGGCATTGATTTGTTTCTTGCCTTTTGAAAATAATACTCTGTTGGTGGCTCAGGAGGGTTTATGTAGAATTAAGTGGACTTATGTCTGCTGATGGGCTCCTGCAGATAAAGCCACAGCCACCTTCAGCCACGGTGCTTTGTGTTGATGTACTGCTTTCCCCTTGGGCCAATAGATGCTGTTTCTTGTAAGATAAAAACATGTAGGGAAGGAAATTTGTTCTGTTTTGCTGCTATTTAAAGCACCACAGAGCGGGTTGGTAGACCTCGACACACTGTTCATCTCATCCTCAACTGAAATATTGTTGTTTTGTTAGGGGAAAAAAAATTGCTGCAAGATTATTTTTACAAATTAGGATTCATGGTTTTTCATGTGAAATGAGGTGATTCTCTGGAGATTTTGGCCTATTAATATCAAGTTTCAGAATCTTAATCATTAGATTCTTTCCCCTCCCACTTAGATGATTAATCATCTAAGCTAATTTATTTCCTCGACTTTCATTATTAATGTGAAATATTAAGTTGGTCCGTAGAAATAATTTCAGCAGCCAAAATTTTTGTGCTGTAGAATGTTATTTTAAACTACTGTACCTGGCCCTTCTCCTTAGGAATGTTACTCTCCCTCCTCCTGCCACTCTTGTTCATGTCCCCAGAGCTAGACCGCTAATGTCACTGGCTCAGCACACCCTTTCCCTTGTGCAGAACAGAAACTGGCATGGCTAACAAAGAAGGGATAAGAGATAATCACTTATTGCATTGATTAGTATATATACATCAAGTATATATGTAGTATAGCAAGGTGGCTACCCCATAGGCAAGAGAACCAAAGAAGTCAAGGGATAAACAGCATATATATGGGATTTTCAGGGGGTGAGTGTCTGGGAATTAACATATTTATAAAGTTTGGGCAACCTCTTATTGTTCCTGCCTCAGTTTATACATAGTCAAAAATGTTTGCATGTGATTCCCAATGTGCCTACACCGGGTTAGGTTTCCACCCAGGCATGTCTTTGAACATGTATTTAAATAGAGTCTGAGGGTCTTCTGTCAAGGGCTTCTGGTCAGATCTCCGTACATTGGTTGGGTGCTCTCCGTTGTCTGTCTTTTAACTGTGACTGTGATTGGGAGTCCTTTTTACCATTCTTTGTAAGCATAAAGCATGCGGTACTTTTAATCATTTCCAACTTACATTTTAACTCTGTTTTTCTGTCTCTGCCATTTAGCTTAAGTATAGATGACCTTTCTGTTAACCCTTTTCGACTTTTAATACCCTGTTCCTGCCTCACTGGAAGCTGGAGGTGATACCTGGCACCCTCCCTCATTGTGACCTTGCCATGCAAAGGGAGGGAAGGCTTTGCCTTGTATGTGTACCAGTCAGAGTGGGGGAGTCCAGAGTGATGTTTTTGCCAAGTGCTTCCTACTGAGGGGTGCTCAATTTGTGCAGAATAAGTACCTTTGGAAAGAAAATGACCTAGCCTCTACCATTTACCACCCTGGGCACCCCTCTTCCTCTTGATGAGAAGAGTTGAATGCTTCTGAGACGCGTCTGACCTCAGCTGACCTCCCTGAGGCATACGGCCCAGCAACCTGGGGTGGAAGGCTTGAGTGAGGTTACCCCCCAGCCCAGGGATGCTGGATGCAAACTGCCTCCCACTGAGAGATGCATACCATGAAATCTCACTGTTCACCATTTTCCAGGCTCACAAATCCATGGAGTGGAAGTCTGTCAGAGTGTCGGTGATATGCATAATCTTTGGGAATATTAAAACAATAAACTTCTTTTCCAAGTACTCCTTTGTTCCTGTTACTCCAGGGTGTCCCCTTATCCACCCATAGATCCCTGGCATTCATTATTTCAGGGTTAGGATAGACATAGTCTCTTCTTTATACTACTTAGCTCTGAAGTTTTTATTTTGTTTTGTCTATTTCTTAAAAAATTTTTCTTAAAATACCTGTAGAGGAACAAAACTCAAAAGATACAGAAAGATAAACTTGTACATGAATCTCCTCCTCCTTATTCCTTCTTAATCTCCCATAACACCATCATTTAGTTCTGTTCACAAAAAAGATACATAGTTTACATTTTGCTTTTCTGTATAATATCTTTGCTGTAGTTCCTTATCAGTGGATATAAGTCTGCCTCATTCTTTTTATCAGCTATAGGAACCATGTCGTGTTGGTGGACATATCAGTTCCTAATCTTATGATTTAGCAAATAATGATGCAATGAATAACTCTGACTATATATCATTTTGCACAGAAGTAGAATTGCTGGGTTAAAAATGAGTATTTTAACTTTGAATTTTAAATTAGACTCTTTATGTGAAAAAAATCATGAAAGTCTAGGTTTTCTGAAATAATTTTCTAGAATCTAGAAATTTTCCAATGTGTATTAACAAAATTTGAAATCTATACATAATTTCACTATAAACTGTGGTATATACAAGGACTCAGGATAATACATGGGCAATATCTGCCACTTTAGAAGAAGAAATCTTTTCAAATGCTGAACAGAACCATTGGTCAGTGTCTTCATTCCTCTGCATCTCTTTGTCTGGATCTCAAAAGTAGGAGATAGGGAGATGTTGACAAAGATTATAATAGTGTAATCCAACCAGTTAAGTCCAAGAGATAATCCAAGAACAACAGGGTTGTCTGAAGAAGCTGACTCGCTTATTCCCTTTTCTGCTGCTGGAACAGAATACCACAGACTGGGTAGAATATAAAGAGAAGCTTACTTGGCCCACAGGTGGAGAGTCCAAGGTCAAGGGGCCACATCTGATGAGGGCATCTTGCTGCATCATCATGTAGCAGAGGCATCACATGATGCGAAAAGGTGACCAAACTTGTCCTTTTATCAGGAGTCTACTCCTGTGATAACTAGCGACTCCTGTGGCAAAGGCATTAAGCTGTTGGTGAATGACCTCATGTCCCACTTCTTAATACCATCAGAGTCCACTTAAATCTCAACATGAGTTTTGGATGGAACATTCAGAACTCAGCACTGACTTTCTAGGGTTACAGCATAAGAGCACTGATGGACTGGCCAGAGCCTGTAGACAGAGCCAGGAGGTACAGTGCCTGGACCTCTAAACCACAGCTACAGCAGGATTCAAGGTTCTGAATAGCGGATGCCAAAAATATCAGCCAAATCTTAGTGGACACAAGCATGGTGCGTTGAATGACCAGATGAAATGGCAGATGTCTCTGCAACAGCAACCAATTGCCTGGTCTTTAGCAAGGGAGTCATGCCATGACTGGGAGGGAGTGCAGTCTCCTCCTTGTACCTCGTGGTCATTCCAGGAAAGGAGTGGAAAGTTTCTTTGAAGAGACCAGACATTTATTTGAATGACTATTTACCTGAAAGAAACTGTTTAAACTAGGTGTGGCCAAGTTATATTTAGTTGATAAAATTTGACAACTCCCAACCTCAGCCCACATCCATCACTATTAGAGGAAGTGGATATTAAAGAACAAAAGGAAATTATATATTCTTTGTACATCACAATTACCTACTTATGGTCCCTTCCTCTTCCATCAGGTGTAATAATAGCTGTCATGGAGTGCTTGTGTGCCCACTGTACCCATACTCTTTTGCAAGAATCATTTCACTTTATATGAGGAAAGTTGACAAGGAAGTTAAGGAATTTCATATGGAATTTGAAGGTGGAATTCCTATCTTTAACAAGGAAAATATATGACATCCCATCCAACTTACATTTTTGCTTCTACTCCTTTTTTTGTAACCCCATGGTGTTGGTGTGAATCTTTGCCTTGAGTATTCCTCTTCTACCCTCTTGTTCCATTTGATTTTCTGGTTTTTCTGGGTCCTGTCGGTTCTGTCTCCTTTTGTCCCCAGCTCTCTGGCACACTGATTCTTGATTCTCAAATCCTGTTCCTTGTGCTTTTCTCTACCTCCTACTCTTTGCCCTTTTGTCATTGGCAGCTTCTTGCAGATTCTCTTGCTCTTTTTCTCTCTCTCAGTCCAACAAAGACTGCTTAGAAAGAGCAGCAGCCTTGTCATTCTTACAAAAGATTCTAAGAACCCTTTGTAGGTTAGCTATTGATTTGCTTAGCAAAAAAACTTAATTAACTACTTCATCAGTTGTTGAGTGTCTTTGTTAATGTCAGGGAGCTACATGTTAACAGCATGAATATCTGACAGTGACTGCCTTCAAATTAATTTTACTTACTGATTTCTGTCTCCGAAGTCTAAACTATGCAGTGATTACTGCAGTATCCAGAAGAGAAGATAAAATCCCTGAAAATGCATAGCTCTATGGGCTGGATACATTTCAAGATTCTGTCAGTTTCATAGATAGTACTTGCATCACACTTAGAAAACCAGTTTTATATTTTTTAATATTTTTGGAATTCTAAATCATGCTTGGAAAAGATGATAATTTAGCCCTTCAAAAATTTTTTTCTGAACTTTGAATTCACTGATTTTTTTAAGTTTTGAAATGTAGTAATTGGAAAAGAAATACAATCATTCAGCTAAGGAGCGAAGTAATATATGATTGTATATATAAACTTGACTATTTACATTTATAGAAATATGCATATACTTCTATAAATATTTGTGATTTTATATGTAATATTCCCATGTTAGGGATGTTCATTGATAATAGGTTATATATTTAATCAGATATATACCATAATCTTCCTTTTCAAAATTTCCCAGCATTACTGAGGTCCCAACAAATCTAAGGATAAGGTAAAATTTATTGAACTCATGAGTATGAGAAACATGCATATTTTGACCAAAATAAATTTTAATTATGACTGTTTAGCAAATTGCTAGTGTGTTGCTGATACTCCTGATCTGTTTATTATTATGTTTTTCTAAATTCTGCCACCTTGGCAAAGAACATTTTTTAATATGATTTTACATAGTGGACTTTCATTATTACTCAGATATGTATTTAGTATATTGGTTATGTACTTCTGTTTCACAGTCTTTTGCCTTTCTCTGAGTCAACAATACAGTTATGCTATTACGTTGCTATTGAATATCAGTGTGATTTTCTTATTAATGTAGTTTTTCATCACATGTGCCATTTTCTCTTTGGAAGAATATTGATTGCCTCTTAACCATTTTTTCTCTAGCTAAAAAACAATGACGTTTGATGAATTGACATGTAATTTGCAATTGTGTCTTCTACCTGGTTCTCTGTTTGAAAGGGATGTTTTCCCCTGGGAGTGCTAGAGAAATTGTTACGGCTTCATTCCTCCGAAAGTTATTCATAGTAATGTATCTGTGAGACATATCTGGACCAAGGATAGATCATGGAAATGATTGTCCTTTCCAAACGCCACATTTTTAAAATTGAAAACTTACTTTCTTCTCATCCCAGAAATAATGATATTATTATATGACTTTAACGAACTGTGGTTCTGATATACACACAATGCTTGTTTAATTATTCCTGTATAATATGCAAATCTTGTTTAGTTGAGTTCATTTTGCTAGGAATGAAAAAACGCACATTTGCATTTAATTAAATTGAAGCAAGGTAGTATTATACCATCTTTTAAAAACTACTGGCAAGTTTTAAATGTTGACAGCACTATATAAATAGGGGTAAGAAGAGTCTATTCAGGGCAAGGTAATTAGAACATCTTTGACTGGAAGATCTCTGGGTAAAAATAGCTAGTCTCAGATAGTGTTGGAGTAAGATAATTAAGGCCTGAAGAATAATGATGAAAACCTTTTGCTCAGATTCCCTTTCTTTATTTTAGGTTGAATACCTTACATTCAACATAGTGAACCCTAGCCTAGAAATCTTGTGTAATCAAAACTAGCCCAAGGGCTGGGGTTGTAACTCAGTGGTAGAACACTTACTCGGTAGAACCGAATGTCTGAGACATTGGGTTCAATCTTCAGCACCAAATAAAAATAAATAAGTAAAATAAAGATATTGTGTCCATCTACAATTAAAAAAAAATTTTTTTAAACCTAGTGGGTCCTACTGACTGAGAAAATTGTAATACCTTTTTTTTATCCCTGCTGAAGAAGGGAAATGTATTTGGTTTAGTAACATAATAGCTTATTTATTAGAAACATTAATCCTGCCTCTTCTTTGTTTATTTCACCTTTATGTATTTTTATATACATAATTACCTTAATCCTTACCTCCTTTTTTTCTTCCCCTTCCTCAGGTAATGTAGGAGAATGCACTATGGTAACTTAAAGTGAGGGGCTGGATTTTTCTATGCTCTTCTCAACTCTCTGACAAGCTATTTATTATCACTTTTTTCAAACTGTAAACACAAGCATCCTTTAATGATCTGCCTTAGCCCTGCTCTTCCTCTGACCTCATACCTTAAAAGTCCTTTGTTTCTTCCCCTGCACTATGCAATGACTGTCAAACACATGTTTCTGTTCTTCATGTTTCCTGGACTCCCAAACTGCATTTCTACCTATTGCCTGGGTTTCTGTACTTGGGGTGTGACACATCTTAAACTCAGTGCCTCCTCTCTTCATCTTCCCACCTCTACTACGTGCAGGCTTCACTTTTTCAGTTCATGGCACCATCAGCTACCTTTGATAACTTTGAAAATTTTATATATACAACCAAAGGCATGCCTATTCTGTTTATGTGACCCCATCAAAATTTATCTTCTCTATTCCATTCACAGCCAGGTGCTGAAGTTCAGGCCCACATACCCTCTCATCAAGAATATAGGAATCATTGCACTTGATCTTCTTGTGCAGCTTCTCCCTGTTCTTTCCACGCCCTGTTGTAGATCTGCCTCCTCAAGAACTGGGCTGATGATTCCATTACCCTGTTGAAAAGCTTCCACTGAGGTTTCACTGCCTTTTAACCTGAGACCACGGTTACTTGTCCTTTGCAAGACCTGTCTCAGTTTAACCTATTAACTTTCTTTTACGCATATGCATATTCTAAAAAAATGAAATGGGGTTTTTCCCTAAAATATCTTATATTTTTCCTATCCATGCATCTTTTCATGGATTACATCAGCTTCATGATCTGTTTTGTTCACTGTTCTGTCCCAGCAACCTAGAGCCATGGATGGCACATAGCAGGTACTCAGTAAGAATTTACTGAGCGAATGGATAAGTAAGTGAATAAAAGAAGGAATTGGAAAGTATCTTTAGCTGGTATCTTCACAGGAAACAAGACATTCCTTCCTGACTTTGGGTTCTGAGTAGGAGTCCTATGTCTACTCAATAAATTCCCTTTGCTTGCTCTTAAGTGATTCTATTCCTTCTAATCAAATGGTTCTTGACTAAGAAAGGTCAGACAAGTTGGATAAAGGGACTTAGAGGTCTGATTCATTGTGAGAAGAGTTCCTTGTGGCTTCTTTCAGCTCTGCTGTGTCATTCACAAAATGTAAGCAAACAGACCCCAAAGATCAGGAGTGTTAGACACATGTTGGTGAATGAGGTGACATCCCAGTTTCAGTGGAACTGTTCATTGAACAGATATGGGGTCTCTCCATGATGATGCCATGCTTTTGGTTTCATGTAACAAAGAAATTTAATGAAAAAGACGTGTATTAATTATATAGCTTTTCATAGCTAAAGAGATAATTTATCCTAAGATACTAATTCAGTTCACCAGTTAATTGCTTTTCAAAGTACACTAATTTGGTTGTCAAAACACAATAAAAAATGCCCCATGTTCTATATCCACATCCATTTTAATAAATGACCAAGACTTTAGACAAAAAAGAGAAGCAAAATTGTGATGAAAATATGAGGTGAAACTAAAGTTTTTGCTAGGAGTCATGTTCCTTAAGGACTTAGAACCTGAGAAGGGGGTTTCCTATTCCCAATCTGATTAGGAATAAATGCTAACAGAGCATTACTTATTTAAAGAGATGCTGCGAGCACCACCAAGAGCCAGCCAAACACATGGCTTCAGTTACATGGAAGAATAGGATAGGCAAAGAACAGCTTGGATTTTAAGCATGAAGTCAAGGGATAAATTTATTTATAAGATGTACAAGGATAAATATTAAGGAGGATGGTGTCTGTTTCCTTACTCACAAAACATGTTTTGTTTTATGTTTTCAGTGAACAATAGCTGCTAATAAGTATGTTATTTCTTTGGTTGTAGAAGAATCTAGGAGGCTTATGTGATGCTAAATGTTTACAGTTAAGTAAGCCTACTCTAAAGAGCACTAATTTAGAATACTGTAACTAAAATAAATTAAGCTGGAATTTCCAGGAGAAATTAAAATTTCATGCCTTTTTTTTTTCTTTTTCTTTTTGCTGCTACTGGAGTAATTGTAGGCATACAGAACACACTTTCTCCACTTGATTAAATTTCCTGACTCGCCATCAAGTCCTCTGGTTGATTTCTCTCCTGGTGGACTTTTAATAGTTTATGACTTCTTTACATAACAAATCATATTATGAAGTGTTTTCAGAGATTTTAATGAACAATAAATGAATTTTAATTTTAATTAGGAAAAACAAAGCATTTCTTTATTATATTTACTTATAGCACAAGTGTGCTTTTTAGAAGATAACACTTATATTTGAAACACAAAATTTCTGGCCTAGCATTTTGTTCACAGCGATAGCTAATAGCTGATGTCATTCTCAAAGGCAGTGTAGTGGTGGTAGTATCACATTTATGGCTTCTATTGTAGTCATTGGCTACCAGTAAACTTCTTATGTATTTTCCAACTGACATTGCACATGATTTCTGGAATGTATGGTGGCAGGTTTTTTAGCCCATTTTACTCTAAAATAGAGACATACAGAGAATAAATGCGTGCATGACAAGTGAGTGCTTAAGACTGTACTAGAAATTACATGTTGTGCTCTAACACACCATCTTCTCAGAAGTGCAGGTGACAACTGAAATTCATCATCTTGCCATGTATAAAAAGCCATACTTTTTTAAAGCATAAATGATCACATTGTAAGTATTCAGTCTATCTCTAATTTGTACAGGCCAAGATTAAGAATGGCTTAATAACATAAATCAGAATTTTGTTATTTGCTTTTGTGTGGCTCACTGGGAAGCCACTAGGACGGTGTTGTTAAATGTTCTCTTTTCTAGATCCCTAAAGCCTAAAAGACATTGCTTTAGGCTAGATTATTCTGCTCAGAAAAGAATGGATATGTAAAACATGTACAAAGGGAAGAAGGTACATGGCATTCATTGTAGTTAAGTTTTACAGACAGAGATGTCTATACTAGTTATCTGGCACTCACTCAAGTTCGTCATCTGTAGCAATGTATGCTGGAATACAGTGGAATGAAGCCTCCCCAACGGCCTCACTTCTCCTTGAGAATGTTCCTGTCATTGCACTATCATGATAGATGGTCACACACTGCATTAAGGAAAAACTTCATGACAACTGTTGCTATTAGAACCAAACTATATTTTCATTACAATTTAATCATTCATATAAGACCCAGATTGTTAGTGCCCATTAAGCACTTTTAATTTTTCCTATTAAGTGCATTTAAAACAGTGATTTTTATAGCATCCCTCATAGTATTAATAATATTTTTCAATGTAATATCTTTTGAAATTTATCTTTCATTTAACAGACTTATTTGCTAGCTGAAGAAATAAACATTAAATCTGAAGCTGTTCACAATTGCTGCTTTTCTCGGGAATCATTGTGTTATTATAGGTCAAGTCTTATTACTAATATCATATTTTGACTAATGTAATAAATACTCTGAAAACAAAATTTATTCACAGCTTATCTATTTTGATGTGGAATTTTTGCTGCATAATTTTTTCTTGCTGTAACAAATTATTTATCAAAGAATTTAAATTCTTAATCTAAAATATATAGTACAAATTCCAAACTAACAAATGAGTCATACACATTTGTATGAGTTGGAGGTCTATTTCATGATAGCTAGTGATATGAAAATCAGAGGACAGAAACTTGAAAACTAAAAAGTGCTAACAGTTGAATGCTGCTGTTCATTTAAAAACAAAGTTGCTATCAAAGCAGGACTGATAAGGCAAAATTTAAGAAGAATAAATAGTTGTAACAATATCAACATGGATATTTAGGTACATGGATAATTTGTTGCTTTGGAGAAGAGAAATCATGAGCAAAAAATAGAATCACAGGTCATTTTGTGCTGATTTTTTTTCTGATTTTAATTTTTAAATTTTTTCTGCTTTATAAAAAAATTTATGTTGACAATTATGTAATTGACAAGTTAAACACAATCACTACATTATTCGGCAGTTCCACTCATAAATATCTACCCCAAAGACTTGAAACAGCTTCTCAGACAAGTACATGAGTGCTCAAAGTTGCATTATTCACAACAGAGGGGAACATTCAAATGTCCATCAACAGGTGCATAGATAAACAGATTGAGCTGTGTACACACAATGGAATATTATTCAATCATAAAAAGGAAATTGTGCTGATTTTTAGATTATGAAGTGTGTTAATTTTTAAGCCTGGAAAAGCAGGTGTAGGGATTTTCGCATTGGTGAGATTCATCTGTTACCTTTAAAGCTTAGGGCAAGAGGCTGGGAGTAGAGGCCAGACTTAAAGAGGGAAAGGATGGGGAGACAGTGGAAGAACACTGCAGGCCACTCCGTCAAGAAGCTTGGTCCTGAAAGCTAAAGGCCTTGAGGAAGGGAGGGTAATTTGGTCTGAATTGTAACTTATACAGTTCGTTGATTTTTATCACAAATCAGATATAGACCCTTGTTTAAACATTGCACTGCCTATTATAATTTGTTATGTAAATCATAAGGGCTGAATTCTGTGTATAAGAAATAGAAGGGCAGAAACTACAGTTTCAGAGGTCAAAGTCTCACTGTGGAGTTTACTTATTTATTTTTCCCCTCAGAAAACTCATTTTTTTCCTGGTCCTTCTATATTAGCTGGCCTTGGTTTCTAGACCAAGATGGTTTTCCTTTTTTATTTTCACAAGATATTTCCAGTTGCACCACACTCTTTAATCACAATTCTTTCTCACAGGTTTTTTGTAGTCTGCATTCTGAGAATCTAATTTATGTGTCTGTTATAGCAGTTCTCAAACATTTTAGTCTCAGACTCTCATAAATTATTGAGGTCTCCAAATATTTGGTTCTTATGGATTTTACTTACATATATATATATTTCATATTAGAAATCAAAACTGAGAATTTAAAAAAATATTTTCAATTCACTTAAAACAACATTACTAAGACCATTATATGTTTTTTAAGGTTCAAACTCTTTTATGTTGTTGTTGTTCTAATTAGTTATATATGACTGAATGCATTATGATATATCATACATAAATGGAGTATAATTTCTTATTCTTCTGGTTGTACATGATGTAGAATTCCACTGGTTGTGTAGTCGTATATGTATATAGGGTAATAATGTCTAATTCATTCTACTTTTCTTCCTATCCACATACTCCCTACCCTCCCTTCACTCCCTCTAACTAATATAAAGTAACTCTGTTTTCCCTAGGGGGCTTTCCACCTTATTGTGAGTTAACATCCACATATCAGAGAGAACATTCAACCTTTGGTTATTTGGAATTGGCTTATTTCGTTTAGCATGATATTCTCCAGCTCCATCCATTTACCTGCAAATGCCACAGTTTCATTATTCTTTAAGGCTGAGTAATATTCCACTGTATATACTTACTACATTTTCTTTATCCATTCATCTGTTGAAGGGCATCTAGGTTGGTTCCATAGTTAGCTACCATGAGTTGATTGATATGGTTGTGTCACTATATTATGCTGATTTTAAGTCCTTTGGGTATAAACCGAGGAGTGGGATAGCTGGGTCAAATGGTGGTTCCATTCCAGGTTTTCTGAGGAATCTCCACACTGCTTTCCATAATGGTTGCACCAATTTGCAGTCCCACCAGCAATGTGTGAATGTACCTTTTTCCCCACATCCTCACCAACATTTATTGTTACTTGTATTCTTGATAATTGCCATTCTGAGTGGAGTGAGCTGCAATCTTAGTTTTGAGTTACATTTCTCTAGTTGCTGGAGATGTTGAACATTTTTTCAAATATTTGTTGATTGATTGTGTTTCTTCTTCTGTAAAGTGTCTGTTCAGTTCTGCAGCCCACTTATTGATTGGGTTATTTATTTTTTTAGTGTTAAGTTTTTTGAGTTCTTTATGTATCCTGAAGATTAATGCTCTGTCTGAGGTCATGTGGTAAAGATTTTCTCCCATTCTGTAGACTGTCTCTTCATGTTATTGTTTCCTTTGCCTTGAAGAAACTTTTTAGTTCGAATCCATTTTATTTATTTATTTATTTATTTTTAATCACGTGGGAGCTTGTTTAAATATAGACCTCTAGATTCCATCTAAAGATAGCCTGAGTCTACAGCTCTGAGTTATATCCCAGGAATCTGCTTCTTTTTTGTTTTTATTTATTTATTGTAAACAAATGGGGTACATCTTGTTTCTCTGTTTGTACATAAAGTGGAGGCATACCATTTGTGTAATCATACATTTACATAGGGTAATGGTGTTTGATTCATTGTGTTGTTTTTTCCTTCCCTCCACCCTCCCACCCCTCTTTTCCCTCTATACAGTCCCTCCCATAGCACAAGAAATAAAAGCAAGAATCAATAACTGGGATAGATTCAAACTAAAAAGCTTTCTCTCAGCAAAGGAAACTATCAGCAATGTGAAGAGAGAGCCTACAGAGTGGGAGCATATCTTTGCCACAAATACTTCAGATAGAGCACGGATTTCCAGAATATATAAAGAACTCAAAAAACTCTACACCAAGAATACAAATAACCCAATCAACAAATGGGCTAAGGAAATGGACACTTCACAGAAGAAGATCTACAAGCAGTCAATAGATATATGAAAAAATGTTCAACATCTCTAATAACAAGAGAAATGCAAATCAAAACTACCCTAAGATTCCACCTCATCCCAGTTAGAATGGTGATTATCAAGAATACAAGCAACAATAGTTGTTGGCAAAGATGTGGGGAAAAAGGTACACTCATACATTGCTGGTGGAGTTGCAAATTAGTGCATCCACACTGGAAAGCAGTGTGGAGATTCCTTAGAAAACTTGGAATAGAACCAGCATTTGACCCAGCTATCCCACTCCTTGGCCTATACCCAAAGGACTTAAAATCAGCATACTACAGTGATGCAGCCACATCAATGTTCACAGCTGCTCAATTCACAATAGCCAGATTGTGGAACCAACCTAGATGCCCCTCGATTGATGAATGAATAAAGAAACTGTGGTGTATATATATACAATGGAATATTATTCAGCCATAAAGAATAATAAGATTATGGCATTTGCAGGTAAATGGATGAAACTGGAGAATATCATGTTAAGTGAGACAAGCCAATCTCAATAAACCAAAGAACGAATAATCTCTCTGATAAGTGGATGATGATACATAATGGGGGTGGGAGGGAGGCAAAAATGGAGGAAGGAGGGACATTCCATTTATTGATTTTTGATTTTACTTCTTACGCTTTAGGAGTCTTGTTAAGGAAGTCAGATCCTAGGCCTGACATGATGAAGATTCAGGCTTACTTGTTCTTCTATTAGGCACAGGGTCTCTGTTCTAGTTCCTAAGTCTTTTATCCACTTTAAGATCATTATATGTTAACATGAGATTTTAAAAGTAATTTTTTCCAGTGTCATAATAATTTTGTGAGAAGAGTGGTGGTGGTCTGTGTTTTTTTTGCAGATCTCTCTTTTTTTTTTTAATTCTCTTATGATTATCAGGAATACTATGCATTGTTATTAACTATGGTTACCATGTTGTACAGTATATCTTATTATTGACCTTATTATCTTAGATCTTATTTGTCCTATCTAAATGAAATTTGGTATCCTTTGGTATTCTTTGACCAACACCTTCTAACACCTTTGGTCACTACCATTATACTATCTGCTTCTGTGAGTTTAATCTTACTATACTCTTCAGGGAAGTGAAATCATGTAGTATTTGTCTTTTTCTGCTTAGCTATTTCAGTTAACATGATGTCCTCCAGGATTATCCATACTGTTCCAAATGAGAGGAGTTCCTTCCTTTGTTTAGGTCTGAATAGCATTGTGTGTGTACATGCATGCCATATTTTCTTTATCTTTTCATTTATTGATGCATATTCAGTTTGATTTCATATCTTGGCTATTGTGAATAAAGCTTTAGTGAACATGGGAGTGCAGATATACTGCACAAGCTGAGTTCATTTCCTTCAGATATATATCCAGTACTGGTATTGCTGGATCAGTCTGCAAGCAATGACAAATCTCTTTAGCATCTGGCTTAATGTGGAATGGTTAGAATCTCAAATCTACTTCTGCATTCACTCTGTTGCATTATCACATGTCATGTGGCCTTTGAAAAACTCTACACTCATGAGAGAGAGTGAAAAAGGCCATATTAACATCTGCAACAAAATTTTATGCCCCCCTGAAAGTGTCCTGAGGACCCCTATATTAAGGTTCAAGGTTATTTGTCTGATGCTATTTTCAGACATTATCTCATAAATAGGTGCTTATGCTCCAACGTATAATGCTTGTCTTAGTCTACTGGGCCTACTATAACAAAATACCAAAGACTGGGTAGCTTGTAAACAAAAGAAATGTGTTACTCACAGTTCTGGATGTTGGAGGTTTTATATCTATATATTTAAATTACTTAAAAATATGTATATATATTACTATAATCAGATATGTATATAGTTATGAGTTCCATACATATGCTACTGCACTTACAAAAAATAGAAATAAAAAAATTCAAATAGATATTAGAAAGCTTGAATATTTTCTTTTAACATCCAAGTGGATTGTGGCATATGCCCCCTGGTTACCTTTTCCTCACTTTGTAGACCCAGACATTTGTGACTTAAACCACGAAAGAAAGGGGTGAGAAGATGGTTTTTGAGAATTTTTTTGATGATTCGAGAAGGACTTTTAAAGTTATGGTAGTTATTTTCTTTGCTTGCTTGCCAGAGGCAGAATCCATGAGGGACCCAGTGATACAAGAGATTGTCCACATGATGGATAGGGCAGAGTGTGGAGAGGTATGAACAGAGAGACACATGTCTAGAGGTTATGCTGGAAAGCAGGACAGTTTCTCAATAGCCAGTAAAGAAGAGAGGATGTGATTATATAAAGCAGGCGTGGGTCGAAGGAGGAGGATGTTGAGAGAATTTCAGCTTTTCAGTAAGGTCATCTGCTGAGACTGAGAGTAGGAGCAGTGGAGCTCAGAGTTAAAGGTAATAGAAACGATTTTAAGTGACCATTTGAAAAATGTGAGAGTACAAAAGAAAAGCCTACCTGAATTGTTTAGCAGTGTAAAAGCCTTACTTGAGTTAGATATGCATATATATATATATTTTTTTCTGTCCAAGAAGCATGACTTAGTGACTTTCTTTAGCAGTATATAGCATCCTGGAAAAGAAAGTAAAGAAACTGACAATAAAAAAAAGAAGAAGATAACTGGGAGTGGTGGGGCATGCCTATAATCCCAGTGATTTGGGAGGCCGAGGCAGGAGGATTGCAAGTTTGAGGTCAGCTTGGGCAACTTAGTGACACCTTGTCTCAAAATAAACAACGAAAAGGACTAGGAAGTAGCTCAGTTGTACAATGCCCTGGCTTTAATCCCCAAGACTGAAAAAAAGTGATGAACTAGAAAATGCCCAAGGTTAGAAATGAGCAAGTTTTGTACAGCACAAATTCATGAGGAGAAGAAATGTAGTATGCTTTTGATGATATATTTGAAATGGTTGCAAATACCAATAGGTAAAAAGCATGTGAAGCCCAAAGGTTTTGATGAATTAATGGGAGATAATAATGAATATTTAGTAGAACAATGAATCAGAGAGAGGAAGGTGAGATGCAGTCACAGTGTTCAGAGTCTGGTGTATGAATCAGTACATAGGCTGGTAGTGATGGTAGATGGGTGTAATGGATAGAAATGAGGATCACTTCTGTTCAGGAAGTACTTGTTGTCATTGTGGCTGTTAAGGTCCCCTTTGAAGACAAGTAATATGGCAGAGACTAGCCTTATATTTTTATTAGTGCATTATAGTCTTACATAATTGTGGGGTTCATTTTGGCATTGTCATAAATACATATAACGTAATTTGCTACATTTCAATTGCCAGTACTAACTTCTTGCCTCTCCTCCTCCCTCCCCCTCATTCCCTTTAGTCAGAGGCCAACCTTTAAACCATTGATTAAAGGTGAAATAGTCCATAGAGGAGAGTTATGAGAGTGGGAATAAATTAATAGAAGTGTCTGAGTGAACTTGAAAAGAGAGAAGTTGGTAAACAGTGGTCTGTAATTGGCAAAGATGAGCTGAAGAGTGAGTTAGGAAATAAGTAATTTGCATTGAAGAGGTTGAGAGAGAAAGCAAGATTTCAGTTAAGATGAGGAGATGAAGGAACAATCAGTGGAAAGTTGAAAGATACAAGAGAGTTAGCTCACTATTCCTGAGGACCTACTGGGAGGGCCCATAAGATGGTGTAGGGGAGTGGGGATAGTGGAGTATGGATGGATATGATAAACTGTTATCCAGAATGTGCCAAGAATGGATGATAAATATAAAGAACAGAGGAAAGAAATGAGAATGAACTACTGGTGATCCTTAGTGGCCAATTACATAGGACATTTGTTTTTAGACACTTGTGAAACTAACCAGTCCCATCTTTCTAAATGCAATGTGAATTTGCTGGGAAGAGCTTTGGCAAATTTGCTCTCACAGGTTCTGAGCTTCTCACTGTGGATAACAGCTTTTATAGTACTCTCGTAAATGAGTTTGCTTGTGTTACCTTTCTGGGAATCAACCTACCAGTATTTATTAAATTTGAAATATAGTAGAAAAGACTAGTTGTGAAAAGACTTCACACCAATCCACCCTTTACCCACAGCATCTGAATTGTGTGTGTATACATGTGTGTTTGGTTTTAGGTACACCATGTTTCTTTAGGATTTATGAATTGATCCTTTAATCCTTTCCAGATGCTTTTTCTTTTACTGTTAGGCCTTAAATCATAATGTACTCTGACAAAGTCATCTTACTTATGAAATGCATAAATTCTTTAACATTCACACGTTATCCTTCAGCTTGGATGAATTTCTTTGATCTGTTTCCTAGTATTCTTATGTATTTCCCAATGTTCTTCCCTCATTTCAACCTGTACTTGCAACTCATTTTGTTCAGTGAATGTTTTCTGCCTACCCAGCTACAGGTATTCTGATCAGGGCTGATCCCCTGCAGAAGGGATTCTGGCTGTGGAGGTGAGCTGTTACTCAATACCTGAAGGCATACAGTATACCTTTGCTTGGGATTACACCCCCAGTGTCACAAAAGGCATTTTATGAACTTCCAGAGCCATGACTATTCATTAAAAGAGTAAAGGAAATTGATGATTGCCTGACCAGTAATTCAAAAGAATGATTTAAAGGAAACTTACTGAGATACAGGAGCATATAGAAAGATAATTTAGTGAAATAGGAAGGTAGTTTATGATGTGAATGAGAAATTCAGCAGAGAGAGATTGTAAACATGAACCAGTAAGAAATCTTAGAGCTAAAGACCTCATTAAATGAAGTTAAAAATGCAGTTGAGAGCCTTGAAGCAGAATTGGTCAGTCAGAAGAATTTCTGGACTTAAAGATAGATCTTTGAAATAACCCAGTTGGATTGAAAAAATAAAGGAAAAAGTCAAAGAATACCTTTAGACTTATGTGGCATCATTAAATAAGCAAAAATTCACATTGTGGAAGTTCCAACAGAGAAGAGGAAAAAAAATTAGTTGGACTAAAGAAATATATGAAAAAGAACAAAGAAAGCCTTCGAGACTTTGTGGATGACATTAAGCATGAAAGCATTCACATTGTTGAAGTTCTACAGAATAGAAAAGGCATAGGAAAACCTATTCAACTAAATAATTACTGAAAAATTTTCAAATCCTGGGAAAGATATGGATATTTAGATCCAGAGAAGAGGCATATTATAGTAAAACTGTCGAAAGTACCTGACAAACAATTCTAAAATCAGTGAGAGAAAGGCATCAAGTTATTTATTAGTGAAACCCCCATTAAACTAACTATAGACATGTTGCAGAAACCTTATAGGCCAGGAGAAAATGAGATACTATATTCATGGTTCTGAGACAAAAAAAATATGCCAACCAAGAATGCTGTATCTCACAAAGCTATCCTTCAGGAATTAAGGAAAAATAAAGGTCTTTCAAGAACAAAACTGAAGGAATTCATCACCACCAGACTAGCCCCTAAGGAATGCTTAAGGGAGTACTACCATATAAATAGAAGGATGATAACCACCAGAATGAAAACACACTCAAGTACAAAGGCTATCTGGACAGAAAATCACCAAACCACAAAGATGAACAAGAGGTATACAAAACGACCAGATAAAAATTAACAAAATGATAAGAATATTCTTTACATTTCAGTGGTAACTTTAAATGTTAATGGATAAAATCCCCCAATAAAAAGATAACAGAATGGCTAAAGGGATTTAAAAAAAAAATAGACCAAACACTATGTTGCCTATGGGCCGCTCACTTCACCAATGAAGACACACACAGACTGAAAGTGAAGGAATGGAAAAAGATATACCAGGCAAATGGAAATCAAAGTGGTAGGAATAACTATATGACACACAAGAAATGAGATTTTAAATTTGAAACTGTAAAATGAGACAAGGTCACAATGTAATGATAAAGGGATCATCAGTTCAACAAGAGGAAATAATACTTAAAAATATATATGTTCCCAATATTGGAATAATGTAAAGCAAACTTTATTAGATCTGAAAAGATAGAGAAATTCTACCACAATAATAGTTGCAAAACAACTCCACTTTCATCACTAAACAAATCAGACAGAAGTCAACAAAGACACATTGAATTCTACTAAAGACCAAGTGGACCTAACAGACATTTACAGAATATTTCATCCAACAACTATAGAATGTACATTATTCTTATCAGCACATGGAACAGTCTCCAGGAATGACCATTGTTAAGCTACAAAACAAGTCTCAGCAAATTAAAAAATATTGAAATAATAGTATACATTTCCTCTGACCACAATGGAATAAAACTACAAATCAACAAAGGACCTTTAGAAATTGTATGAATTAATTGAAGTTGAACAATATTGTCTTGAAGGACTCATGGGCCAGTGAAGAAATCAAAAGAGAAATTTTAAAACTTCTTGAAACAAATGAAAATGAAAATATAACATACCCAAATCTATGGGATGCATATAGCAAAAGCAGTTCTAAGAGGGATGTTTGTAACAATAAATGCCTCCATCAGAAAAAACAAAGATTTCAAATGAATAGCCCATTGCTGCACTTCAGGAAACTCGGAAACCAAGAACAAATTCAACCCAATAATAGTAGAAGGAACTAAATAATGAAAATAAGACTAGAAATAAACAGAATGCAAAGTAAAAAAAAAAAAAAAAAAAAAAGATAAGAGGTCAAAGAAATAATGTGTTAATTATTTGAAAAGATAGACAAAATTGACACAATTTTGCCTTGGACTAATAAGAGCATCTGAGGAGAGAACCTAAATAAATAAAATCAGAAGTGAAAAAAGAGACACACAAACACATAAAGGATCACTAGAGAATTATTTGGATAACTGTACTCCAACAAATTGGAGACCCAGAAGAAATGAATAGTTTTCTGAACACACAGAGCCTACCAGAAATGAACCTGTGAGGACATGGAAAACCTGAACAGACCAATAACAAGTAGCCAATCAATATAAAAGTCTCTCAGCAAAGAAAATTCCAGGACCATTGAATTCACTGATAAATTTTGCCAAACCTTTAAGGAAGAACTAACATCAGTTTTTCTCAAGCTTTTCCAAAGTATGGAAAGGAAGGCAACTCTTACAAACTTATTCTACAAGGGCACCCTGTGGAATACCAAACCCAACCACAGACACAACAAAAAAAAGAAAACCACAGAGCAATACCCAATGGACATAGATGCAAAATTTCTCAACAAACACTAGCAAATTCAATCCAATTGCAGATAAAAAAAGTTTATACACTATGATCAAATGGAATTTACCCCAAGGATATAAGAATACATCAACATATGCAAACTGATAAAATATATCAAAAGAATGAAAGAAAAAAAAACCTGTGATTGTCTCAATAGATGCAGAAGAAGCATTTAATAAAATTC